>NC_059328.1:122971044-123276044 GCF_018350155.1 Leopardus geoffroyi | reverse complement strand
TGTGTGACAACAAACAAAATACTGAGCTTTATTTATCCACTGAAATGTAGAATAAGGCAAAACCACAGAGTTAAAAGCACAGATAACCAAGAAGTAGGGGCACAGAACAAGGAGGGTGGTGACTTTTATTCTAAGGAAATGCCCACCCAGTCTTGGAGGGTGAACTGGATTCAGTTTTACTGCTCTGGGCTTGACTCTACTCTGCTTTCTGTGTGGGGTAATTCTATCAGGGATGGACTTGGGCTGTTCTCATAGACCTCAAGTCAAGTTTCTGTTGCCACCAAATGGTGCCATCCAACTGTGGCCCACCTCATTTTCATATCTTTCATACCTTTCACCTCTTGCCTCTCACCCTGAGGCTTTGGTGTATTGCTGTGACTTGAGGCACCAGGGACATGCTCCAACCCCATGCATGTGTGACTCATAAATGCAGGGGGATTAACACCCTTTGAGCAAGGAATATGAAGTGTTATTAGAACATGGTAGATAAGATTTTCTCCCTTTCTCTATCTGAATGGATTCTTTAGATTTACAACTTTATGTGGCCTCCCTGAAGATGTCCTGCGAGGCTGAGCAGACAACTTGTCACAAATTCTGGCTAGCTCAGTAACACATTCTTATATTTTCTCCCCTTACACTCTTTTTTCCATCATTCTTGCTGCCATGGGATTGCATTCCCCAATGACATGGCAGCACAATAAGTTTTTGCAAAGACGATTTTAGGGGAAAGGAAGTTGCTGGATTGTGGGGGAAAGTGCCAGGATAGGACATTGGGGATACACAGTTTTCTTTGTGCCTGGAAGTAATCCCCAATATTGATTATTTTAAGTATTTTGGTGTTGCCTGTAACATGATTAAGTAGGGTCTGGAGAGAAGTTCTAGGGGAGATACAAGGATAGATCTGACATCCCTGCCTTTTATGGAATGAAAGTTTGTCATCCTGCAGATCAGTTCCTGTGGGGATTATTCAAAATGAATGTCCTTAAATGAGGCCTGATGTATAGCAATGCTCTATCCCTATAGAACTTCCTGATTTTCAATTCAGAATTCTGTTAGTGTTCATATAATCCTATATTCTCTAAATAGCCAACTCCCAATCCGAATTTATAACTAACCTCTTATAACCTCCTCTGGGAGGAGTTTGTTCATCCCTTTGCTTTCTGTTGAACTTTTGAGACTGTACCCTCATCTATGTTTCAGAGATCTTTTTACATTTATATTATAGTGTAAGCCATTCTATTTCTGTACAGTATGGAGGGGTCCTGGAAGCAGAAACTGTGCCTTGGTCAATGCTGAATTTCTAGAAGCTAACAGATGCTTGGCATACAGTAGGCAGGCCTTGACATTTGTTGACTCCACTGACTGACTAAAAGGAACCCTGATGAAATCCCTAGCTTTTTAATTAACCTATTGAACAAATCCCAGGAGAAAATTGTTCAGTCAGACTCACATTTTGTGTGAGTGTAATATGCTTTTAACCACATGATGAAATATGACAACAAAGATTCCATGGTATTAAGATATTTATCTGGCAATTTTCGCAAGTCCCCACCACTTAATTATTTGGGCTAAGTCTTTGAAAGCCCTGATAAAATGTTAATTTGGAAGTATCATACCTATATATCTGGTCAGATTAGCCCCAGTTCTTTGCTACATAGACACACAAACCAGATTTGGACCTAGTCAGCCTAAGGCCAACAAGTAATGACCTATCCACCTTGTCACACTACCTTTTTCAAATAACAAAGTAGGGTATTTATTAAAAAACAATGTAGGGTATTTATTGGTCTCTAGCATCCAGGAAAATAGACAAAATAAAGGGTGAGGGAAAGACAGAAAAGAAAATAGATTTTATGTACTGGAAAAAAAAAAAAACTCTGAATCTGAAACATTTTTGTCTTTGGAGTATATAAAAGAAAGGATTCCATGACAAGTCATTTGGTGGGGAGGAATATCAAGGCAGGAATCCATCTGATGCATGAGGTTTTCCAAAGGAGATTGTCAGTGGGGTAAGGGCAGCAAAGAGCAAAAATGAATGTCTCAGAATTGAGAGCCAAATAAAGGGCATTGGAAAGATTTTTCATGCACCTGGTAACTATGACTGGGACATTGACCTAGGCAACTTGCTTTAGAGTAAAAACTATAGTTACAAGATGAGCAGTCATTTAACCACCTGATGAATGACTTCAGGTTCCATAGCATTTCTTTAGGCAGGATTATATGGTAGTTAAGAGTAGGTGGTCTGCCTGTATACAAAAAAAAAAAAAAAAAAAAAAAAAAAAAAAAAAAAAAATCTGGATTTTCCTCTTGGTTCTACCATTTACTAAATCTGTGACCATCTCAGCCTAGTTCTTTAACTTCCATCTGCCTCAGTTTCTGTAAAGTAAATAGTATTTCCCTCAGAGTGTTATAGGGACCATGAGGGAAATAATTCATGTGAAGCCCTCATCCCTGTAATAATGGCAAGTGTTCAATCAATGCTCCTTGTTTGTCACATCATTGTTATAATTAGGGTCCAGTTCTGGTAGGTGTTCTTCTACCTTTGTGTTTTGACTAACAAGGATACATTTTTAAAACTTTTCAGAGACTCCTAATCCTCAGTAATATGGGCATCTGATCTCTGGGACTGAGAAAATCCTCACTAATTTTCCCAAAGCTGATAAAAATCCACGATATTCTAAATGACCTTATCAAGTGCTGTCCTAGTCTGGGGAGGCAGGGGAGTGACTTGAAGGTGAAATACCCCGTTAGCAATCCCCCAGGTGAATGGAAAATTTAAAATAATATTCTAATGATTCATTGTACATTACTACGCCCCATTAGGTGCCTACATTACATCTTAGGGCACAATCAATATCTGTCATCTTGCTTATGGCTTTGGTGCTAGAGCGGTTCAATTTCATTTTGCAACTCTCATGCCCATGAAGCTATAGCTCAGGTGTCATATGATAAAATATTACTCAGAAGTACATATTCACTCCTAAAGCATAGTGGGAAATAATTGATGAAGAAGGTGTCTTTCCATCTGGTCAAACACCATTAAAGTGAGGATACGATTGATATGAGAAAAAAGTAAGACCAACATTGTATGAAACTTTTTGGTGAATCCCTATGACAGAGAGTGTGTGTGTGTGTGTGTGTGTGTGTGTGTGTGTGTGTGTGTGTATTCTGTATTCAAGACAGTTCTTTGAAAAGTATTTTTAAGCACTTAAGCCAGATTGCTATTTATAAAACTTTAATATAGATAAAACTTACTTCATTAATATATCTATTACATAAAGAGAGGTACCAGTATGTAGACATATGCTGGTTTTCATTAAAAATGTGTTTTTTTAACTATTCAGTTACAGATTATGGTAAAACTGAAGGAGACACTCCAAAGTAGCCATGAGTAAGTAATAATAAACCAGTTGTCATCATTCTCAACAAAGCTACTGAATTAGCTAAATAATCTATATTTTGAGTTGTTTCAGAATTGGAATGCCAACTGACTGCCCCCTCTTTTTTTCATGTGGGTTTTCTTGTGGAGAAGTCTACAAAAACAGTGCAATTAAAATATCTTCCCCACACATTCTACCAAGCAGAAAGTCATTCAGGTTAATAGCAGCCTGTATTAGAATTTCAGTATAACTGGGAGGGTTAAACCCATCATCCGATGTCCTGTAGTTTAGTGTGAATTTTTAAAAATGTTAAATGCATCCTTTCTTTCCAAATTGAAATCAAACAAATGTGAATTCTGCTTAAGAGAGAGGGCATGGAACATGGTAAACCCACGGCTCTTGCCATAGTGTGGAGCTTCTGAAAGACAAAAGTCAATGTGAAAGTGTGAGTGTGTGTGTGTGTGTGTGTGTGTGCGCGTGTGTGTGTAGTATAAAAAGACCAAATTCAGCTCTAGAAATAGATGCCTAAAAGCCTCAACAAATTTAATTGGCACAGCCCTTCTGTTTAAGATGCCGTTGGCTGCAGGCACCATTTGCCATGACTCTGGAAAAACACCAATAACATGCTGCCTCACAGATGTCCTCAATGCTCTTAGACCTGTCTGACTTTATAAAAGGAGGGACATATGCAATTCAGTACATCTGGTGACATTTGATTTGGGGTAAAAAAATGACTGCAACAGTGGCTTTCTTTTACATAGGAGTTTGTCCTAAAAAGGACTGTGAAAAACTGGCTTCATTTGATTGTTAATATATAATTGTATACAAGATAGCCACAGTTTAGTCTTGGGGAGATTTGATAAACTATAATAATTGATTTGGTTTCTTTAAAAAAGTTGAGAAATTTAAACACCTTAACACTGGTATGTTATACCTTGGAAGGGCACTTTTTGGGTTTTAGAATATTAAATTGCGACTCACACTACAGAATATACATTGATACTGGAGCAAATACCCTGGTATTGAGAAAAAAACATATTTTGCAAGGGAGAGAAGGGTCTGGAGGCCCAAGTAATATATTGTTTTAGATCAGTGTAAGAAAGGAAGAGAAGCAGGTGTAGGATAAGGCAAATGAATCACACAGAAACATGAGTTTTGATTGGGACAGTCTCAAAATGCTGCAGGTGATTATAAACATTGAGGGGATCAGTGGGGCTATCCTGTTCTGTTATTTTCTTTTATGCGGGATATTGCCAGATTTTGCATCATGAAATGTAAAATACTAGAAAGTTTTTTTTCCTTTGCAATTATTCATCCCTTTCTATTTTTGTATAGCTTTGGGCGACTGTTGAATATTCCTAATATATCTTAGCATGGCTTTAAGGGGGGAAACAATGAGAAGAAGTGAGGAATTTACTTTGATTGTTGAAACATATATGTTTAACCAAGTGTAGTAAAGTGAGTCTCCTGTTTTCTCTTTCATTTTGTTACAGAGTCAGGCACTACGCCCTCACCACTGTTGGATTAAGTAGAGTCTTCCTCTAATTTAGGATTGGTGTGGGTGCTGTTTACTTTGTGGATTTCTGACTCTCTCATTTCAGGCCTAAAGTTTAGAATTCTGTCGAATTGCATAGGTTTCTTCAATAGCCTTCTATTTATTCTTTCTTTTGCCACTTCCTATTTCCAACTCATGTGTTGCTATGAGACAAATTTTCTTTAAACATGACTGTTTTTTGAGTCATTCCTTGTTGAAGAACCTAACCATTTTTCTCGTGCTCTGATGTATAATCTGTATTTCTCTTTCCAGAATTCAAGGTCATCTTCACTTTTGTTCCACTTGATCTCACCTTAATTTCCTGCCCATCCTCTACGTGAAATGTATCCTCCCCCCACCAATTAACCCCCCCCACTGCCCTTTGTAGTTTTCATGCCATTCCCTATGCTACTGCTTTTCCCTAGAGCACTCACTCTGCCTTCTTTTTCCCTCATAAATCTTACTGAGTTTTAAGTTCACTTTGATTCTCACTCATACAGTAGTAAAACAGCTAACTCACACTGAGCCCTGACAATGTGCCAGCCACTGTTCTAAGCACCTGTCATGATTGCATTGTTTAATTTCTTTCTTTTTTTTTTAAATTTATTTATTTATTTTGAGAGAGAACACAAGCAGGGGACAGGTAGAGAGAGAGAGAGAGAGAATCCCAAAGCAGGCTCCGCCCTGCCAGCACTGAGCCCAACTTGGGGCTCAGTCTCACAAAACTGTGAGATCATGACCTGAGCAGAAGCCAAAAGTCAGGCATTTAAACTGAACCACCCAGTGCCCAGCATTGTTTAGTTTCCGAATCAACCTTATAAGATAATTCTGCATCCCCATTTTACAAACAAGGCAATTGAGGCACAGAGGAGGAACTGCCTAATAGCACAGCTATTAAGTCACTTGACGGGGATACACAACCAGACTCCTGACTTTTCTTCCTGTTCTCTCCACTGTCACTCTTTGGCCACCCTGCTCAGTCCCCAGAGCCATCCAACTCATCTGATTTTCTCCATTATGAGCTTACATGGTACCTTTATTCAGAATTTTAAAGTATATTATTTATTTGTGTCTATTTTATGCATGCTCTTTTTTTCTAAACAGTTATGTAGCAGGATATCTTAAAATGAGTTCTGTACCTTGTTCTACTTTCTTACAAAACAGCATACTGTCCCAGCTCGTGGCAGAAACTCATTAAATACTCATTTGTTGTTGATAGATCATGCAAAGGCAACACTCCTCCCCTCCAGTTATATAATAATTGTCTTGATTTTGTATTTCACTCTGGCAATATTGACTAAGTACCCTCAGATCTGGTGACACACTGTAAAGTGTTTTAAATTTCCTGTATGAGATCTAAAAGTAGGTCACAGGTTAGGTGATAGTTAACTAGCATTCTTCACTGGCTCTAATAGATCTGACTTATTTGCTTTTATTTCAACATTTTTTGGACACAACTTTTTAAAGCATTCTTACCATGTAAACAACATATCACACAAATCAGAAAATCCCACCATTTGTGATATTACAGTCTATGTTCTAGGAGACACTGTTTAACTACCTTAGATTCTCCTTACTGGGCACTAGACAGTACATGCTTCTGAAATCATGGATATTGGCTTTAAAAACTCAATTTCACTGTGTTTTTAGCTGAGTTACCTTTCTTTTAACCAATATTATGATCACAATTTGAAAATGCCTGGTTTTAATATTGGATGCAATCTTTTTTTTTTTTTTTTTTTTTTTTTTTTTTTTTTTTTTTTTTTGGATGAAATCTTAATTTATGGCCACTAGGAATGGAAGCTCAGGAATCAGGCAGACCCTGAATTTGAATCCCATCTCTACCATGGGGCAATCTTAGCAAGAAAGTCCGTTTATATGAACAACCACTTCTTAATATCTAAAATGGGGATAATAACACCTAATCTGCAATTACTTGAGCAAGTTACTCCTTTGTGCCTGCGGGTTGTTGTGAGAATTAAATCCAGTAATACATATAAAGGAATTACATGGCATACTTTTTGCCATATGGTAATTGCTTTATAAGAAGTTTTTATTAGTAGCAATAATATATTTCTTTTTTTTAATGTTTTTTAAATTTATTTTTGAGAGACAGTGCGAGCAAGTGAGGGAGGGTCAGAGAGAGAAGGAGATGCAGAATCTGAAGCAGGCTGCAGGCTATGAGCTGTCAGCGCAGAGCCCAACGTGGGGCTTGAAGCTGTGAACCCTGAGATCATGATCTGAGGTCAAGTCAGATGCTTAACTGAGCCACCCAGGCACCCTGCAGCGATATATTTCTTAAAGGTAATATTTGATATATTCTGACCCACCTGAAAAAAAATGACATGTAGAGTTTGTAGATGATTTCCCTCCCTCCCTTCCTTCTTTTTTTCTCTCCTCTCCTCTCCTCTCCTCTCCTCTCTTTTCCTTCCTCTTAGCTTTTAAAAGAGCTTTATTGAAGTACAATTTATGTACAATAAAATTCACTGATGGATTTTGGTGATTGCATGCAGACAGGTAAGCGACACTGCAGTGAAGATATAACAGAGTCCCATCACCCTAAAATACTGCTTCATGTCTGTTTGCCATCAAAACACACTCCACCCGTATTCCTATTCCCAGGCAACCACTGATTTGTTTTTTGTCACCTTGGTTTTGCCATTTCTAAAATTCCATATTAATGGAACCCTACAGTGTGTAGACTTGTACATTTGATATCTTTTCTTCAGCATGATGTTTTGGAGATTTACTTAATTTAATAATACTATATTATTAGGTTTAATGATATTTTATTTCCTTTTATTGCTGAGTAGTGTTTCATGGTATGAATATATCAAAATGTGTCTATCCATTCACCACCTGATAGGCATTAGGTTGTTTCAGCTTTTAGCTTCATGAATGATGTTGCAATAAATATATGAATACAAGGCTTTATGTGAACTGATGTCCAGGAAGAGGATACAGGATTGTATGGGAGAGCATAAAACACTGTGCCCAAATCACAACAGCTTTGTTCTGGTCTTTGCCAGTGACGCGATAATAATAATAATGAAGTAGGCATGCCTTTTTATTTGTCTGGCCTGCCTAATCCCCTTCTCAGAGAAGCTGCTCCCACAGCTTCCGCTGAGCCAATTACCCTGCCCACAGCCCAGTCAGTGCTCACTGAACTGGGGCAGACATCTCAAACTTGCCAAATGGTTAATTCCCCTCTGAGAATGTGAAATTCAGAAGTAAGGGCTTTCAGAAACAGGGGCTTTGTTGGGTTTAATTGAGTACGTGTGCTTGAACTAGAGGTAAGGTGGACTTGGCTGGAAAAGCCAGTTTCCATTAAGTACTGAGAGAGCAGAAACCCTGTGTGTTTGTGTGTGTGTATGATGTGTGTGTGTGGCAACAGAGAAGCAAGGAGACACAGAAATAAGAGACTAGATGACTTGATGGAGGTATAAGCTTCATCCATTCCTCCACATTCCAGTGTTCCAAGATGACAAACAATCCCTTCTGCATTTTTTTTTTTTTTTTTTGCCAGATGCTCAGATAGTCTTCTAGTGAACTCTCTTCAGTCTGAACTAGGTTCAAAGGGCTTTTGGTTTTGACAAACATATCAACCAAATGGTTCCTGACTGAGACAAATCATAATCGTTGGAATGATTTACTGAGTTCTAACTATGAACCAAATATTTTAATAACAGTAATGTCTTTATTACTCCCTTAATTTTTACCACAACATCCTTGCAACCCTGCATTTCCTTTTACACAAATGAAGCAACCTAAATTGAAAGAAATTAAGTAATTTGTATGAGGTCATGGAGTTGGAGAACAGCAGACCCCCAGCCTAAATTCTTACCTTCTTTTCTTTAAAGTCCCTGTTGGTAGGGGCGCCTGGGTGGCGCAGTCGGTTGAGCGTCCGACTTCAGCCAGGTCACGATCTCGCGGTCCGTGAGTTCGAGCCCCGCGTCGGGCTCTGGGCTGATGGCTCAGAGCCTGGAGCCTGTTTCCGATTCTGTGTCTCCCTCTCTCTCTGCCCCTCCCCCGTTCATGCTCTGTCTCTCTCTGTCCCAAAAATAAATAAACGTTGAAAAAAAAAATAAAAAAAAAAATAAAAAAAAAAAAAAATTAAGTCCCTGTTGGTACCTGAGCTCCCAACTGGGCCCTTGGCAATGAAGTGAAGGAGGTGACCTAAGGCTCTGTAAAGATACCCCGGTTTCCGGATCTCCCAATGACATTTCTGAGGGAGTGAATGGAGTAATAGGCTAAGAGGAAGTTCCTGTCTGTGGATTCCACTTTCTCTATGAATGTAGATGATTTACTCCTGCTGAGGGCAGATATAGTATGGGATATTTGAAGAAAGACACTGGGAAAGCTACAGAGTGCTGATTTAGGAATGCAGAGAAGTTATAAGCATGTGTACTACACAAGGGCTGTGTTTCGCATGTGTAAAATTCAGGGAAGTATAAACATTCCCTGATGGCATAGTTGCTTCTTTGTTCTTTTGTTTATTTTATGGGGGGGGGGGACATATATGATTTTTAGAAGCTGAAACACTTTATATCTGTTCCTTTTGGAAGTGACAAGGGTGGGTGGGTAAGGACTTGGCAAAAAAGCATGGAATGAAGGAAGTGCAGTCAGCCACAGGAAAGGAGGGAGGGGACCACGGAGAGGTAAGGGCTTCAGGATGTGTGAGGGAGCGCTCCCAAGTCAGCCACATTTATTCCCCTGGCCCGGTGTACTTCAGAAGCAGATGGCAGAATGGCGAAAGAATGTGTCTTAACCTTGCTCCTTGTATGTACATACAGACTTTGCCACTAATTGCTGTGGCCTTTGACTATTTGCTGGTCTTTTCTCAGCTGTGGTCGCAACATCTGAAAAGGAAGATTGTTAGACTTCACAGGCTTGCTGTAAAAATGAAATGGGTTGAGGCAAATAAAGCACCAGGCCTGCCACCATATAGCAGGTGCTCAGTGAAGACTATGTTTCTTACTACTGCTTCCTACTGTTGGAGACTTTCATTAGTTTTTCAGCTATTTACCTTGATGATTTTCTCTATCTTTAGGATTGTTAGGAAAATCAAAGAGGTTCACGGTGGAGAATATTATGTCATGGCTTGTAATGGGGTCACGCTTTTACTCTCATACTCAGAACTAGATAAAAATAGGCCAGAGGTTTCTTGGTGGTTATTAATTTAAATTTATCAAAGCATCTTCTTAGGTGTAGGTGCCAAAGCGCTTGAGTATGTGGTTTAAATCGTTAGATACAAAGAGTGTTAAGTCTTTTTGTGGCTCAGGGATGGCAGTTATGCCTGGATCATGAGGCTTAGTGAATGGTCCCTCCTGCAGACAATATAGAGACTGAGAGTAGGGACTAGTGATTCCATTTTATCTTATATACTAAACGTAATAAACATATATATTTAATTATGTCATGGATATATTTATATAGAGATGTTTTTGTGATGCATAGTGATTTGTAAATATATATATATATGTATATATATATATGTATATATTAGTTAACTGCTTTCTATATTTAGCCTTGAATGTCCTTTTGTGCAAAGAGACTGCATACGATCACTGAGTCCAAGAAAGCCATATGTTAATGAAGATATGCTTAAAGAACACGGTCAAAAGTTCCATCACTGGGCCCCCAAAATGTTTTTTTTAAGTGTATTTATTTATTTGGATAGAGAGGGAGAGCATTTGACTGCATGCATGAGCAGGGGAGGGGCAGAGAAAGAGGGAGAGAGAGAATGCCAAGCAGGCTCCATGCTGTCAGGGACGAGCCCAGGGTTCTGTCTTACCAATGCGGAGATCATGATCTCAGCCAAAATTGAGAGTCAGATGCTTAACCGACTGAGCCTCCCAGGTGCCCGGCCCCCAAAACGTTTTTATGCTAAAGACCAAGAGAACTGTCAGAGCATTGACATTTGTCTGTTTATTCTTGCACTAAAACAAGCAATTTAAAAACAGTTGAAAGGAAATGACTGGCTATTTTTGAGCACAATCCTCTGGAAATACAGCAGGAGTAAAGCATATGTAAATGAATGAAGCTGATGTTATGGAAGCCCAAATAAATCTTAGGAGTGGACATTACACAGAACTGAATGCAGCCTGTGGAGCACTCCAGGTGAAATTAAACTTAATTATTGGTGTAAATACTGCAGAATGATTGGTGGTAAGTAGAGAAAAAGGAGGATTCACCTCCGTCAGCTCAAAACACACATTGGTGCCCAATTTAAATTAATTTAATAATAATTAAAATATTCCCAATAATTCAAAGTTCTGTGAGTTTAATCCACAAGGTGATCCTGAACCAACAAGGGGGAGGCCAGGTATGACACTTCATCCAGGCACAGGGTCTGGGAGCTTCTAATTGCTTCTTGCTCTGCATTGTTTCCAGATGACAAGCTTTGCATACATTTTCTCCCTTGCTAGAAAATGTTATATTCTGTCATCTACTTTAAAGGTAGCAATTAAGAAGGATTATGTGTTAAAGATCTCCAGGCACCTGTGGAGATGATACTCCTAATTACTCTGAAGACACTGTGGTCTTTCAACTCATCAATGGTATAGAGTTATTTTTATGTGGGAAACAGGACAGAAATAAGTAGAGAGCATAGAGGCTGTTCTTGCCTTTTTTAAAGCTCCAGTCTTTTGTAAAACATAATCCAGATGATCTTATTGTGAACAAGTGAACCCTGATGTCAGTTTAGTAACCTGGGACAGGGAAGATTCTTTCTCTGCCAGGCCCACCCAATTTCCATCTCCTTTTACATTTTGACTTCTGATTGCTTCTAAAATATCCCCGGACCCATTGTCTCCACACACCTTAGGACCTAACAATTGCATGAGTAGGGTGTCAGTTTGTCTCACTGATGTGGTAACACAGAACCTGCACCTTAGGCTTTTATTCATCCTTTGCAGAGCCCAGTGTACTTTAGACAAACGTGATTGCATGCACAAACTCTGTGGCCTCAGTTTTCTCATCTGTAAAATTGGGAGAATTGCTATAAGGATTAATTGTGCTACTTTTATAAAAGTAACGAACACAATCCCTAGAGGGTCATAGGTACAGATAAACGACTTTTTCTCCTGGGGTACCTGGGTGGCTCAGTCAGTTAAGCATCTGACTCTTGGTTTCTGCCCAGGTCATGGTCTCACGGTTTGTGAGATCGAGCCCTGTGTCAGTCAGGCTCTGTGCTGACCACATGGAGTCTGCTTGGGATTCTCTCTCTTCCTTTCTTTGCCCCTCCTTTCCATGCTCACTCTCATAATAAATACACATTTTTAAAAAAGTCCTTTTTTTTCCCCTCAAAACAATGCTATGCACATTAACAAGTGTATTATTTTCCCTTTGTATATCATAAGTTAGCTAGGATTTTCTCCTTAACACATGACGCTGAGAATATTAATTTACCACCAGCAAAGCATGAACATTTTTAGAGCTGGGTTTTGAGTTCGTTCAGAGACATACAAACTTTCCAGTTACCAGCAGCAGACCTGTGCAGGCATTTCCTCAGCATGGAAACCGGAGGCTAGGTAGTACTTCCTCCCTGAGGATTAACTGCACCTCTGGCCAGTCTCTAACATCATTGTGCAGAAAGGTTAGAGAGACAGGTGTTATGTAAAAGGCCAATCATTGATTGAATATTTACCTGTTCAAGGAGCTGCATTTCACTGTCTGTGGTGCCTTATAAAGAAGGAAGAAGGAAGAGCAGGAGGAGGAGGAAAGCAATATTCTTTTGACCTGATTAGATTTAAGTAAGTCTAAGACTTGGGTCCTTTTCATCATGAGAGAGGATTTTCAGACACCAAGACAGAAAAACCTGTTATACAATGTTGTTAATTCTCAAATACAATGCCCAAATAGGAGTTTAGCATCATCTGCATTGCTTTCAGGTATTTGCCTGAATATGGGGAACTTGAGTTTCCTGCATGGTCCTGAGGCTCAAGTTGATGTGGCCCATTTTAATGGGAATGTAGACAGAAGGGTGTGCCCACAGCTGTGAGCCAAGCATCTTCAGGGAATTTCAAAGCTATCAGCTACAGCCATTGGTAGAGGTGTTCTTGCTCCTTCCCTAGATTGAGGGAACAGAGAATAGGTAGGATTAAGACATATATTGGAGACTCTCTAGGTCTGAATGCTCTTATCAGTTGCTCAAGGGAGAGCAGCACGGCCTTAAATAAAAGGATACACCCTTCCCTAAAGAGGTTAGGAGTACTTGCATTCCATGGGGCAAGGTTTCAGGGTCCCTGGCAAAGACTTGGGGTTTGCATGTTACTTGTCCCTCAGGTGAAAAATGTAGATGCCTGGCCCCATAGTGTAATGGTCAGCACTCTGGACTCTGAAAAATGTAGATACTTTACATGAAAAAAAAATGCAGTGACTTTGTCTTAGAAAAAATAGCTATGGTGCATTTGTATTCTCTATCTCCATTGCCAGGGAGAAAGAATTTCCTATCCCCTTCAAGGTCCCTCTAGCCAGACCAAGAATCAAATTGACATGAGACAGACTAACTAGGAAAAATCTAATTTGTACATAGGGGGAATACACACAGACCTAGATTTTCCAAAGACAGGGAAAATGAGGTATATGTGTGATTCTGAATGAAGAGAAAATTATAGGAATCTGGGACTTCAAAGATAAGGAATGTAATTCACAGGAAGATGAAAAAGAGTCAATTTTTGGTAAACAAATGTTTGCTGGGCCCCATCAGTAACAATGGGACATAGGACTTTGATCAGCTAAGCCTTGCTGGGACCTTCTCTGCCTGCCATACGTACTTCATGGTATAATGTAGGCATTTATGGTGATAGCTCCCTTCCTAGGGCAATTCCTTTATCTAAATTCTTTTCAGGTGGTTTTAGGGCTTGTAATTAGCTTTTCTGTAATCTGCTGAGTTTTGATTGCCTTTTTAGCTCAAAATAATCTTCATGCCAAAGTGGCCCATCTTGGGGCCGCCTACCCTTTGTCCCTACACCATAGACGATATAAATGTTCCATAGTGAAGGTAGGGGAAAAACAGGCCCAGGTCATCATCATAATATGTGCCCTAATTCCCTGTAACAGTAAAAGGAGTTACCAAGTATCACAGCCTGGCTCCCCAACAATACTCAAGAGCATTCACTCATTGCTGGTAATAAGGAAAAGCAAACTGTGCGTAAGCAGTATTATACAGCATGCCACAGTATAATCCACATGTTTGATTAACTGGACTCTAGTTGCAAGCATTTCAAATCATTAGATCTTTTTCTTCATGCTTGTTGAAGAGAATGAGGCAAGAGATTAGAAATATGCATAAAGTGAGGATTTAACTCTAAGACAACTTCCAATTTTATCCTAGGGTCTGCTTTATTTTGCAACATTCTATATCCACAGCTTTTCTTGACGAGAGTACATTTGAGAATGGTAGGCCCTGTCTCCCTTTGCAGCCCGCTTTGTCATAAAGGGGGAGGATTTGGGTGTTGGAAGGAGACTGTGAGGTCCTGAGGCCCAGGCTTGTAGTTTGCTGGAGAGCACCTTTCTAGCACCTCTGCAATGGACATTTAGCTTTGGTGTGGTGTTCCAATAAGAGCAGGCAAGAGAACCAGGGTATCTTACAAAGGTAGGCAGCTTATTAAAGATACATAATCCACAAAAAGAGCAATGCATTCTGATACTATTTTTTTCCTGAAAATAAAATGCTGATTCAGATGCAAATCAAGGAGTCTTGTTTCCACAGATAGATAGAAAATAGTACAGCATGCACCCTAGAAAGTCTAAATTCAAATATTATATATACAAGTGATTGTTTAGTTAGTTATCATTTGGAGCCAGAGATTGTCCCCAACCCAACTTCATTGAAAGACAAAGTCCAAAATGATGTAAGAAATAGTTTGCTCCTCCTCCTCCTCCTCCTTCTTTTTTTTTTTTTACATTGTTGAACCTTAATACACAACCCTACCCCTCACATCATCCCCTATCCATTGTTAACTATTAAATATTACCAGGATACTTAGTTACCTTAGGGACACCTATCAGTGTAGGTGATGTGGATGAGACATGAATTCCAGCCACTCTTCTCTGCACCTGAGGGTCACTTAGCTTCAACTTAAAGTGCATGTGTCCTCACAGTTGTGTAACTGGTGATCCTGCTGCATATATTAAAACCACCCAGAGCACTTGTTAAAACGTGCTGCTGACCCCTCTTGAAGTCTCTGATTCATTAGATTTGAGGCAAAGCCCAATAATTTGTATTTTTAACATGTCCCTGGGTGGTGCTGATGTTGCTGGTCCAGTAACAGTAACAACACTTGGAGAACAGCTGTTCCACAGTGGGGGGGGGGGGGGGGCACTTAAATGATTCTACTCTGGTTAAAGATGGTAAAGGCAGAGGAGGACATTGCCTTGTACCAGGCTACCCAACACACCATACAGAGGCAATGCTCTGTGCACAGGTGAAGAAATACTGGAGATGGAATTCAGAGGTTGAAATTTAATATCCAAGTCTCAAGCCAATCAGATTCATTAAGGCAATTGGCTTTTCTCGAAGTCCCTTTTTTCCAGCCAGCCCTTCCTCCAGTCCTAGTGTGATCAGGTACCACTATATCCTGCTTTAGGTACTTCCTCAGCTCTCTCAGCCTGGAAAAGATGAGCAAAGATATTCATTTGGTTCTCAACGCTAACTATTTAGCCTTTCAGTAGCAATCTAAAGTAGATTCAAAGAAGGGGAAAATGTGTACAGCAGGAGAGATGCCTTGTAAAAGACTGGCTCTATACTTTGGTTCTCATGGAAACGGGATAATAAGTTAGTGATTTGCTTTTACTTAATGTATTGAGGAGAAAATGCCTTTCTTTCATTATTCAAATGTTTTGCTTGTACTTTACCAAATTACAAGAAAAGCAATACCAATGTTGGCTTCTAAATAGTTTAAACTGGATTACCACATTAAACTCAGAAGAGAGTGCCTCATTTAAAAATATAAATGGACTAGAATGATTTTGTGATAAATCATAGGACTTTTAAACATTTTGTTCTGTTTTCATGAACTGCTGATATTAGCACTAAAAGGAACAAAGTCTTTGGGTAGAATGTATTTTAGGAATGTTTGAAAGCTGTGTGATGGATTTACATACAGATAATTGTCAATGGGTGCAAAAAGACTTCCTCTTACTGTATTCAGAGCAACTTTGGTGAATAAAGTCAATACAATCAGTTCTCCATCAACTTCTCAAAATGTGGCTCTTCTCCCAACTAATTTAAGGCATTCTGTATTTTTGTCATTGATTTAATGCGATTTTTATTACATGGCAATTCACTTTAGCTCCCATTGTGGATTTGATAACACAAGTAATATCTAAGTTCTTAGGGTTTGGGGCGTATAACCTGTCTTTATAGGGTCTTTCCATTTCGTGGACGAGTAAGAGACTGTCACTAAGGAATCAGTATCTGTCCTCATGGTATGATAGTAAAGACTACAAGAAAACCTGTGAAACTCATGTTTTTGTCACTAATTCGCATTAAAGTTTTTAAGGTCATTAGGTGAATCCAAATACTATCTTGAAATGAAAACGCATTAAGCTATTTTTAACCCACAAATTATTTGATCAGGTGCCTCATATATGTGAAGTCTGACTGCAGGGGTCAGGAACAGTTGACATTTGATAGGAAAGCTTGGCAAACCCAACTTGGTGAGGTGAGTGTCAGACTGCAAGGGGGAGGCTCAGGGATGGTGAGTACTTAGAAAGAGGGAGCCAAAGGGAATGTGGAGGACTTCTGAGGTTAGCTTCATCCATTGGTCAAGGCTTCTAGGGGCACTTTTAAGCCTTTCATTTCTTCACTCATTCACTTGTAGATCCTTTCTTTTTCTCAGTCTCTCTCCATCTCTCTCCATCTCTCTCTGTCTCCATTTCTCTCTCTCAGTTCATGACAACATGGTAAAGTAGAAAGCCTTGCTTCTCCAAGAATGCTCCCTGGACCAGCAGCATTGACATCATCTAGGATCTTGTTAGAAATGCAGAACCTAAGGTGGCACCTGGGTGACTCAGTTGAGCGTCAAACTCTTGATTTTGAATGAGGTCACAATCCCAGGGTCGTGAGATCAAGCCCCATGCTGGGCTCCGTGCTGAGCATGGAGTCTGCTTGGGGTTCTCTTTCTCTTGCTTTGCCCCTCTGCCCCGCTTGTGCTTTCTCTCTCTCTAAGATGTAGATAGGTAGGTAGGTAGGTAGGTAGGTAGGTAGGTAGGTAGAAAGAAAGAAAGAAAGAAAGAAAGAATGAATCTCAGGACCCTCTAGGACCCACTGGATCATTATCTACATTTTAAATAGATTTCTAAGTGATACATGTGCTCATTAAAGTTTGAAAATTATTGATAAATTGTATGGGCATCAAAGCAGGTTACCTGACTTCTAGTTTCAGTACTGCCTCTGTCGAGCTAGATGGCCCTATACCAGGCAACTCAGTTCTTCAGACTGTGTTCCTCAGAGCTTTCTCAGCTCAGCTATGATTATTCAGAGGCCAAATATGAGGTCAGAACTTCTACCTGAACCCTGAGCAACTCCAGTTTTATTAATTTAATCCATTAGGCTTTAACATGAGATGACATTTGAACAAAAGGTTTGCCTATGAAGAAAATGTGGGGCCGACTTTCCCAGAGGGGTTCTAAAGTAATTTGGGTGGCTAAATTTTCTCGAATTATAATAGCACTCATTGATACAAAAAATATTTTTCATATTCCCATGTCAAGTACTGAGACTGTTTAGTTGCCTCTAGAAGTTTCCATGAGCAGGAAAGAGAGGCTCAGCCTGCCTGTCACTGAATTCCCCACTGTTTTTCTAATCTTAGCCATATAACTGTCTGGCTTTACCCTTTTTGACCCTACAGGAGAATTGTTTATGGGACTTCATAATAACTATTTTTTTATTTAATCATTTTATCAGTATTAGTTATTTGGGTGCAGTCTGGCCCTTAAGCGTTCATTGGCCAGTGCCATTTACTTAGCTTGAATGATCTAAAAGAGTTCAAAGGTCTGAGACACTCAGGGTACATCTGCCAAAGCAATTTCCAGTCCTATATACACTGATGAGCTAAAGATGACCAAACTCCCCAGATCATTTTTACCTGGCACCTTTTGCAACTCAGTCCCTGAGTCAGAAACAGTCATTGTTGCAGTCATGTTCCCTGCTCAGATCTGTCTGCATTCTGCAAAGAAGGCACCTTAATAGCCCAATTCTAAATGTGGTTCCTTCTTTCCTCAAAGCAGCATCAAATGCTCTTCCCAGATCCATAGTGTGGAGCCATCGCCCATTTTTATATTTTCCATCTGATAGCTACATCAGTCTATTACTTATTTATATGTTTATTGGCTTTACATGGCATATTTTCTCCAAAGAACTCAGGAAATTGAAGGATTTGTTTTAGAAGCCTACAAAATATATCCTTACTAGTTCACCTAAGGGATTACATAAAGTCATTTTACATTCTCTTTCATGTATTGTGGTGGGATTATTATTAAAATAATAAAATCTTTAAATCTTCTCAGGAGTACATATATTCCCCTTTCAAAATGTAACCATCATGAGAAAAGAAAAATCTTCTCAAACAACTGACCAATGTTCTTTTCTTAGAAAATCAATCTCATCAGTAGCTCATAAAATTCAATTTCCCTGGTCAAGAACAAAGCAGATAATCATTGCTTAACAATATTTATGGGTGATAGAAATGCAGACTAAATAAAATTGGCCTCTAAAACTATCATCAAATTCTTTAAAACATTTCTGTTTATCTCCAGAGGATTTATGAAGTGCTGTAATGTATTTTTTTTCCTCCATTTCTATTTGGGCCAACACACATCAAAGGCAATCCATAGATATTTAGTGAAAGCATAAGAGGTGAGTAAATGAACAAAGTAAAATACACATGGCTACTAATTTGTACATAATGCATTGCTAGAGACTGCTTCACAACAGAGACTGCCTAAAGGCGAAACACTTAATTCAGGAATGCCAGCTGCTTTGGTTTATAGAAATTTTCATAAACTGATAGCTAAATGTAGCTAAGAATGACCAAAAGTAAATAGAGATCTTCATTAGATAATAAAACAATGAAAAGGATGGTAAAAGAATAGCAAGTGAAGCATGGCCACTGTACAGAAAGTGGAATTCTAGGAAGAGAGATGATTGGATAAATATAGTACTTGCTTCCCTTTATGAAAGTATCCACTAGTAAGAAGAAAAAGAGAAGAAACTTGATCTTCTTCACAGAAGCATGCCAAAGCCATTCCATTCTTTTCTCCACCTTGAGAAGTATTATGAGTTTTCTGAACCTGCTTATTAGAGTCCTTTGAAGAGGTGAAAACTAACCGCAAATCATGAAAGGGGATTGTGAGATAAGAGGGTTTGGCCATCAACTAAGCAGAGCCAAAGGGCAGTGCTGAAACCTTAGGGTACCCAGGCATCACGACAGACAATGGAGTTGATTTGGTACAGAAGTGTTCTGAGGCAACATACTCAGGTGGAAACTGCTGGCTTCTCTGGACCACACTTTGTCCACACTGCTTCCTGTTCATGGACAAATCACTGGTTTGTACAGAACTTTCCTCAATCCAAGAAGCACAATGAGCAGAAGGAAACTAACACAAGATCTATAGAGGAGAGGAATACAGAAAACAAAAGGCAAATCTGATAATGTATCAGAAAAAGAATTGAAGAAGAAAAATAAAGAAAAAATAAATTCTTCATGCTTTAAATAAAGGAGATGTAAATTATTAGAAAAAGATATCACATAAAAGCGACACATCACATTGAGACGGAAACTAGTCAGTCTCAAGAAAAGATGGAATGCAAGAATAAATCTATCCCAAAATGTGACCACATCACTTATCATCAGGGAAATACAAATCAAAGCCACAATGCGATACCACCTCACACCTGTCAGAATGGCTAAAATTAACTCAGGAAACAGCAGACGGTGAGGATGTGGAGAAAGGGAACCCCTTTTGCATTGTTGGTGGGAATGTAAACTAGTGCAGCCATTCTGGAAAACAGTATGGAGGTTTCTCAAAAAGTAAAAGCAGAACTATCCTACAACCCAGCAATTGTACTACTAGGTATTTATCCAAAGAATATTAAAAAAATGCTGATTCAAAGGGGCACATGCACCCCAATATTTATAGCAGCACTATCAACAATAGCCAAATTGTGGAAAAAGCCCAAATGTCCATCGACTGATGAATGGATAAAAATGATGTGGTATATTTATATACAATGGAATATTACTCAGTGATCAAACAGAACGAAATCTTTCCATTTGCAACAAATGGATGGAACTCTAATGTATTATGCTAAGCAAAGCAAGTCAGAGAAAGACAAATGCCATATGATTTCAATCATATGTCGAATTTAAGAAACAAAATAGATGAACATAGGGGGAAAGAAGGAAAAATAAAATAAGATAAAAACAGAGAAGGAAGCAAACCATAAGAAATTCTTAACTAGAGGGTACTTATTGTGATGAGCACTGGGTATTACATGTAACTGATGAATCACTAAGTTCTCCTGAAACCAATACTCCAGTATATGTTAACTAACTTGAATTTAAATTAAAAAAAAGTGACCATATTAATAATATAAAGAATTAAACAAGGATAAAAATAACATTCATGATACAGAAGGAGAGCTTGGTATAATCACAGGGAAAAAAATGGAAACCAAAAACCATTAGAAATGAAAGTGATTATAAATGTATAGTTAATATTATAGATATGGAAGTCAGATAAGGGAAATAGAAATTATAATAAATGATATTCCTGAAAAGAGAATAACATAGGAAAAAATTCAAATATCCATTAGAAGAATGTTTTGAAATCAGTTAATACCGGAATCTCAATGTTAAGAAGAAGAGGTCTCTTGTGTTTCTGAAAAAAATTGATGTGAAAACAAAGTGTCCATGGGTGTTGAGGCAGAAAAAGCAAGTTGGTCTAAAATTCTTTATGGCAGAATTCAATACCAGAACACAGTGGATAAATTGCATAGAGTAACGACAGAAATTATTATCCAAGGTCTTTATACCCAGCCAAATAGACTATAGACTAGTAAGCAAAGATTATATAACACCCATGACCTGTCTTCAAAAAAACCAAACAAACAAAAACACACAAAAAGCACATAATAATGTTTGATGAAAGGACAGAGTCATACAAGATAAATAAAGAACTCTGGATTAGAGAGTTCATTGCATCAGTATTGAATCTATTTATACATGGTAGCTAAAAATTTATACATGTATACATAAGGCTAAAAACATCCCTGGGAATTATGATTATAGGAACAAATAAAGATATCATAAATATATTGCTACACTGATATTTTAATTTCAAATACTTAAATATTCAACAGCAATTGGGAGAAGCAGTGAGGTGGGAAGATACTCAAACAAGATGGTTCTATTTTGAGAAGGTTGGCATAGTTTTTCTATATAGAAATACAATAAACATTTCTCTATAAGATATGGTGTTGATAAAGGCAGATATATAACAGAAATGGAAAAAGGGAGAACCATGAGGAATTATTTTTAAGGATCCAGAATTTGAGGAGAATTGGATCCTCTAACTGGTATTTTGGAGCTGTCTTCAGTTGGACTTTTTAGAAGCAGAGTCCGAAATGGGATTTGGGCTGGATTTATTGAGTGGGTAGAGCAAGATGGGGATGAAGTTGAACAAAGATGTGGTCCCAATATGAGTTCGGCTTTAGTTGATCCTACACAAAGTCCTGGAGCATAAGTTGAACCCCAGAGTTGGCCCCACCTTGAGGCAAGGGCCTGGTCTTTTATACTTCTTGTGTTGGTCAGTCATTGGCTACATGGAGGAAGGAACAAAGAGGGGCCTAACTCTGGAGCTAGGTGGATCCTCTTCCACAGAAGGTAATTCTCTAGAAAAAAGGACAACTGTGGGCCATTGGTAGCCAATACTCAGAGCAGCTGGGGGTTGGGTGCACCTGATTGATAAAGGACATCTGGGAAGGGTCCCAACAGTGTCACCTATCACTTGTTGATAGTTCTACTTATGTTGGCTTTCCCTGTTGTGAATCTTCCTTTATTATTTTTTACTATGGTTTACAGATGCCAGCTTTGGTGTCTAGGAGATGCATTTCACCATGAGGAGGAAAGTAAAGGTCTTCTCTGGAAAGAAGAGGGAGGGTGGAGAAGACTAGATTTTTTGGAAGTGAGCATACCCGTGAGCTTTGTGGGAGTTGTCCTAGCATCAGGTTCTTATCCATGTTGCCAGATGTGAAGTCACAGCAACCTCAGATAGTCAGCCTAGTCAGCCATCAAGTGTTGCCTGGTGCCTGCCGCAGTCTCTTCCAGCTCATCTCATAATCCCAATCCCCACACACCTCACAGATCAAGCTCATCTGAGATGCTGCCTCTCAAATACACAGTCTGGAAACATTTTAGCCCCAAAACAGTAGGTGAGAAACAAGAGCGCTTTATGAGTGATGTTGAGATAAAAAGGCAAACATGGTCTGAGATGAAGATGAGACTGGGGAGAGCTAGTTGGAAATTGCCCTTTATCTGAGACATACCAAAGTCTCTGTTAACAGGTATTAGGAGCACTGTGAATCTCTAAGAAGACTAAGATGTGGCATTTTGCAAATTTATTTTACAGTGGGACCCATTATTTGCTTACCATACCATGAGAGTAGCATTCTACAAAAATTTTCTTTAGCAAATGCTGGTGTTGTCAATGAGACCCAGTGGTTTTTGAAGAAGTATAGGTGATGACATTTTTGCTTTAGCAAGATAATTTGTCAAGAAATATGGAGGATAGATCAGTGAGGGAAGAAAATGTCAGGAAGGCCAGTTAGGTCTAATTTGTTCTAAGTAAAAATGTTAAAAGCCTGAACTAATCTTAGCGGTCATTAATACAACCTCCCAGCCAAGTGCAGGGTCCCACATTCCTTATGGGAGAGCCATTTAGGCTCCTTCTTCCATGAACGGCTATTATAAACTGATACATGAATCTAAGCATTAAGGAGATCTTCCTGCTATGCAGTTGAAATCTCTCTCTGAGAATTGTACCCATGATGTTAATTCTGTTCTTTGATGTTATGGAGAGCAGGGTTTTATTTTTTTTTTCTCTTTTTTCTTTTTTACTCAACAATCGGGTTTATATGCCAAGTGCTGTTTTAAAAGTGAGAATACAAAGGTCAGGAAGAAAGACATGGTTCCAGCTCTCAAGGAGCTTAAAATCTAATGAGGAAAAATAAGGCATAAACAATCAGCTTTTATTATAATAAATATCAGCAAAGAAAAATTACAGGGAATTTAGAGCAAGAAGTGAATGACTGCCTGGTGTTCTGAAAGAATTCATGGTGGCTTTATGGAATAATCCTTCCTCCGTATGAGGGGGTAATCATATCCATCCTGGTTTCCCTTCTCCAGCTTATCCCCCCAACTCCTACCCTCCCTGGAATACACATCAGTTCTTCAAATTGTTCTCTTACTATATGGTTTATAAAGTTTTTTAATCTATCTCATTCCTTCCT
This sequence comes from Leopardus geoffroyi, assembly GCF_018350155.1. Taxonomy (NCBI): domain Eukaryota; kingdom Metazoa; phylum Chordata; class Mammalia; order Carnivora; family Felidae; genus Leopardus; species Leopardus geoffroyi. Next base: position 123,252,613 of record NC_059328.1, on the reverse strand, counting down.
CCTCTGGAGATTTTGTTGCTTTCCAACATTTTTTTTTCTCCAAAGGTGACCTTCTAGAATTGACAATTGTCTCACTTGTGATATGATTTGGGCCAAGCTTGAGGGCAACGTACCTGGCATGTGTGGGGAAGGTTTGCTGGTAATTGTTACTGGACCCCAAGTCCCACTGAGTCTCAATATTATAGAAATGAGCCCTGAACTTGAGAGAAAGCAAGCAAGTGGGGCTTATTAGAGATAGCCTGTTTACAAGGGAGCCCCAGGAAAGAGGAATGTGCTCCCCAGAAGGGTATCTTCCAGGGCATATAAAGGCACTTTTCCCAAGGCTGAGGATCTGGGAGTGGGGAAGCATCCTTCAGTCCCATGGTCATTATCTACTGGTTGTTACTTTTCAGTGAACACAAGAAAATCCCAGGATGCCTTTCTCTATGGTCAACATTCTTTCAGGGTTCCTGAAAAAATAGAAATACTTGTGCAAGCAGGCTCTAAATTGGTGCTTCACATTTTGTCCAGACAACCATTACTCCCTGGTGGCTGTTATTTCTCCTTTGTTCTCTTTTCCAGAAGGAGGTATTTGTCTCTTAAGTGTATGAAAAGTTTTAACCCTTGCCTCAGACCAGTGACTTTACAGAAGTTAACTCCCTATTGCTTTCCTTATACCAACTCAGTATATTAGCACTATCCTATCTTCCCCCTTTTGAATTGCTCCTTATTTATTTATATGATTTTCTAGGCCTCTAGAAGCTCCATTCTGTCTTGCTCCATACTGTACTGGGGGAAAAAAAGAATCTGTTAATCTCATATGCACACATAGTAGTGCATTAATCCAAATGTGATCTGAACCTAAAAGTGTATTTTGGAAATAAAGTAATGCTTAACCCAAAGAAAAATTCCTTAAGGAAAACATTTTAGGCATCTTAGTGAAAAATACATATTTGAAAAAGGGGTCTTTTTTAGTATGTGTCACACTATACATATGATTGCTGACTTCATATGAGGCCAGCTCCTAATAAAAATATTGAAGAAAAGCACATGTTAAGAGCATACTACAATATGTAAATAAATCTAGAGGAGCCTGGGTGGCTCAGTGGGTTGAGAGTCTGATTTGATTTTGGTGCAGGTCATGATCTCATGATTTTTGAGATGGAACCCAGCATGGGGCTGCACGCTGACAGTGCAGAACCGGCTTGGGATTTTCTCTCTCCTCTCTCTCCGCCCCTTCCCTGTGATCTTTCTCTTTCTCTCTGTCTCTTAAAATAAATAAGTAAACTTAAAAAAACAACGTGTACTATAATAAGAGCTAATACTTATTGGATACTACATGAAAAGCATTGTGTTAAGAAACTTTACACATATTAAGATTTTTCAATTTTCAAAACATCCCTATAAGATATATGGTATTATCTTTATTTTACAGATGAGGAAACTGAGGCATGGAGGTATTAAAGTTGTACAAGACCAGGTGAGAGACCTAGTTTCAGAATTAAGAAGCTTGAGTTCCAGTTTGGATTTTATCATTTACCATGTGATTTTTGAACAAGGCATGACATTGTATTGAACTTCAGTCTCTCATCTGTAAAATGAAACTAAGTTAGCTAAATTCTCAGGTCTGGTCTACTTGTATGATTTTTCTGTTCATGTCCTTGGAACTGTTTGTATTTATTTAGCAAATAGTTAAATCCAAGAAAAAGGCAAAATCATGAGTCTTTCTATTACTCTTCAGTATCTACATGTATACCTTTTCCATTTCCATGAAGCATTGCTTCATATCTCCCTGCCAATATTCTCTTTGATTCCTAAATAGTAGCTGTTTTTTCAAAGTCTACCTCTATTTTAAGCCTACCTTAAAGCTGTTTTTTCCAAGTCTACCTCTATTATAAGGTGTTGAAACACATGAGGAATATGAACATTATACAAGGAAATCGATAAGGTTAGGAATCTTCACACATTTAACTTAATCATGTCTGACACTGAAAACAAAGTCATATTTTATTGCCTGAGAGGTATGCTCTTTGGCAAACTGTGATGGTAATCTGATTGTGAACAATGCTTATTCATCATTTCTGGGGCAATGGTTGGTGTGCCAGCCAAGGGGACAGCTGACCTAATATGCCTTAAGTTACATTCCTCAAAATCAGTTACATTGTGGAAAATCACCAAAGCAGATGTAGTTTATATTGGCCAAGCAGAAGCTATGGGCTCTTTGCTTATCTTCTCTCCTATTTTCATTGACGGTTGGGGGAAAGGTTACACAATGATATCCAAAAGGGTAAATTCTCTGGGTACTTTTAAATGATCTTTTTTCCATTTCACATTCTCTGGATTTCTAAAAGTGGGGAGAAGATAAAAAATCAGAAACCATTAGGAACCTGCTACCACAGGGTAAGTTCAAGGTACAAGTATGGTGATAATCTAAGATATGCCATGGAAAACACCTTTGTGCCTTTATGTTTCAGAAATGGGTCGGGATTATCTTGAGCTCTTTTGGGGCCATTATCTTTTGTAAGATAGCTGGTAGCTTTTCACTTTTCCTGTAACACTCCTCCTTTGAGGTCCTATCATTTGCTTACCTTTTAAGTGTCGTCTGGGAAATGGTAGACAATCTATACTCCCTTTTCCTTAGTTTGAGTTCAAGACCCTTTTTCAAGGCTTCTTGTGTACTCTGTGATCACCTTTGTCATAGCTGTTACCATGTAGAATGAGATATAGTTATGGTTATGAGACCAATCTTTAGACAAAAGCATATTGATCATCTACTTTATGATTAACTCTGTGTAAAGTTTGGGTCACTAAATTCTAGAAGCATTTCTTTTCACCTAGGTAGTTTTTCAATAATTTCTCTTTTTCCTTAAAAGTGATAAAAATTTTTAAAAAATGTTAAAAGCTAAGTTTCCTAAAGCCCAGAATTCTTGGGGTTTGCAGCAGGCAAATATCCTATTATGTTCCACCAACCTGCCTTTTATGAAAATCCTAATACAAATGAAAATATTCCCTAATGTCCTCCATCAATTCATTAGGGAGGTAGGAGGCTGAGATTATTGTCCAGTGTAATTTTTTTTTCTCAGTAATGGCAATTATGCATTAATTTCATTTCTGAATTATAAGGAAGAAATTAGTGTATCAGGCTTTATGGTGCTGACATCATGCCACAAAGAGAAACATTTGATTCTGGGCCAGGAGGAGTTAGAAAGATACTAGCAGAAATTCTGGACATACACAGGGTGTCCTAGTTTGAAGACCAGCAATCAGAAACTAATCTCAAACAGTGAAGAGTAAAGGCTTAGAGACAGAAAGTGGAATATTGCAGGCAGTGTGGGATCAAATCAGGAGCTTGTTTGATGATAAACCTGAGAAAGGAGGGGCACATCCAGCATCATCCATCTCATTCCTCTCATCCCGCTCATCCCTCTCATCCTCATCCCAGGGCATGGGCAGTGGAATGGCCATCTCCCATATAGGCCACAAGCACCAGCACTACAGAGAAGTGGCTAGGGAGGAGACACTGGCTAGTGGATCAGGGGTACACTGTGATCTTATGGAAATGCAAGCCAGTGGATTCCATAGGCATTGGGATAGGATTATTTTTAATGCTCAGTAGTCAGTCAGAAGTGCTTAAGACTCAATTCTCAGGCAGAAAAACTTAGAATATCAACTTTCAATCACTTTGTAGGAATGAGTGTTACCCATAGAGGATCTAGCTACTCTTTGCCTCATTCTAGGTGAGGGATAGGGCTGCCTGCTCCTGGCTAGATACTCACCTCAAACTCTAGGATGAGAGGTAGGTTCTAATATATCTGTGTTCTCTCTCCCAGCACCCTTGTCACTGATGCTCTGGATTTGTGGCATGATCAGCCATGGTCAAGGGCTGCACCTGTGGAACTCACTGTAGTTTCATGGTCCACATGGATTTGAGATTAGTGAAAGGTTATTCATATCTACACTATATGATCTCAAATACACTTAAAATTCAGCATGTTGAGAGCTAAACTCACCTCTTAACACCAGCATGCCCTCCCCTTATTCCTCTAGGATTTGTTAGCTTTGTGAAGAATATCATTATCTATCTCATTGTACCATCATTGCAGTAGGTGGAATCTGAGAAGAAATCCTTTCCTCCTCCTCCTTCATGTCCACAAGCAATTGATAATCAAAGTCTATTGAATTTACCTCCTAAGGGTTTCCAAATCATTCATTTGGTCCATCTTTAAATGTGGTTAGGAAACTGCTAACCATTTGGACTTCTTATTCTCGTTTGTGCTCCTCTCCTAAGCTCCACTCTTGGCCTTTATCTCTCATGCTTTGCCGTGATCATGACTTAGGTACTCCAGTTGGGTCTGGCAAGAGAGAGGCCTTAGGAAGGGAATATGAGAATGTTTCTCTCTATCCCCACCCTGTTTTTTTGTTCTTTCCCTTACCAGCTTCTGGTCAACTTCTGCCCCTCCAAACCCCCCTTGTCCTTTCAAGCTGAGGGATCTCAATGGCTATCTATTCCTTTCTTCGTCTTGATTTTGCTCCCATCAGTGTAAAGAATCCCTTTGCCACATTTTCTTCAGACAAACTTTGTTGACTAAGCCACTAGTTTTCTCACAGAACACTGAATGATCCACTATTTCCCTCTTTTGCCCACTTCAGACCTTCTCCATATCATAGGTAGAATGATCTTTTAAGTGCAAAGTTGACTGAGTCACTTTCTTGATTAAAACTCTTCAAAGTCTTCTTGTTGCTGTTAAGGTCAAGAAAAATAACTACTGTGGCCCACAGCCTAGCAATCTGGCCCCTCCCTGTGTCTCTGTCTCCATTGTTACTTTCTCTCACTCACTGGGCACCGACTGTGTTGCTCTTCTTCAGTTCCTTGAAATTGCCACTTGATCTCCTACTGTGAGCATTTTCCTGAATTCTCTCCTCTCTTTGGAAAGTGTTTTCTTTTTCCTTGCCCCCTCAGTGCATCCCTAACCTGCAATTTTACATTAAATGTTTCTTTCTCAAGGGAAGCTGTTCTTGACACTTCGTTCGACTCTTGCCACATGAATTTGCTTCTCCAGTTAATACAGGATGCATTCAGAACATAGGACTTTATGTTTGCTTCAAAGCACTTACTATGAAGTATAATGATGTATTCTATGTATATAGTATACATTATATATTATATAAAATAATTGCATAATATTTATGTAATTTTTTATTGATATAAAATAAGTTTAAGTGTGTGGGGGGGTACGTGTTGTTCCCCGCCATTTTATTTATTTATTTATTTATTTATTTATTTATTTTTAATTTTTTTTAACGTTTATTTATTATTGAGAGACAGAGAGACAGAGCATGAGCAGAGGAGGGGCAGAGAGAGGAGGTGACACAGAATGCGAAGCAGGCTCCAGGCTCCGAACTATCAGCACAGAGCCCGACACGGGGCTCAAACTCACAAACAGCAAGATCATGACCTGAGCCAAAGTCAGATGCTCAACCGACTGAGCCACCCAGGTACCCCTCCTGCCATTTTAACTGTAGCACTTTGCAAAGGTCAGGGTAAATAATTGTGGTTTGAAAAATACTAGTTGGGAAAATAATTAAAAAAAAAAAAAAAAGTATCGCTATCTAAAGCCTACTCAGTTAACAAAAACAGAAGAAAAGCAAATAACAGTTGAATGAGAAGCAGTAACAGTGAAAGCAGCCTTCTGTGATTATTATCTAAACAGTCTGTTGTGAGTTAAGCTGAAAACTGAGTGCAGGAGTTTGGGAATAAACATAGGCCATAGTCAGAGAAAACAGGCTCATTCAAAAACATGTAGCTGCTCTCAGGTCAATGGCAGGTCTTTAATTCCATTTTTCATGAGCATCCACAATAAAACCTCAGAGCACAAGCCAATAACTGAACCGCTCAAATCCCCTCCAGAGTTTCTTCCAAGTCAATGTGCTGACCTCAGATCCTCACTTTCATATGATCACAGCAGAAGCATCTGTGGTAGTTCTTGCCCTTGAATAAGATTGTCAAAAAGAAATTAAGGCTGTAATTACAGTATTAATTTTTAAGTTGTGTGGACTCAACAAAACAAGAAAAATAGTCTTTTGAATCATCAAGTTTAGATATATAGTGAGGAAACTACTGATGGCTAGTGAGAGCTACCAGAGAAATCTGTATTATTCATTTTTGCATCATGTGAATATCTCTTCAGAATCACTTAGGTCAATTGATAGAAAACAGACACTTAATTATTTAATTGAGACCTCACTATAGGAATTCTCTTGACTCAATCATTCTGGGAAGCAGAGGATAAAGGTGGCCCACAGGGGAAGCAAAAAGACCAGCTATAGTTTTGGAGAAGACTGCATTTGTGCCAGACTGGAATGCCTTTTATTCAAACGTACATCCAGTCATCTGATATTTATCAAGCTCCTACTCTATCCTAAGCCCTGTAATTGTCACTGGTGAAGAAAAGAAAAAGGAATGAATCAACTATGATACTTGCATGGAGAGGACAACCACACTCTACTTTCCTTCAAATTGGACTCAACTCACTTTTGGAAGCCTTCCCTAAATGTTCCTGTCTGCAGAAATCTCTATGAAGAATTCTAAAAGTGGCTGCTTATGCCACACATAGCCTCTTTCTTGATGATGGTGACCAAATAGGTATTTAATACATTATGTGAAACAGACACAGATAGGGGTTCATGGAGGATCAACTGGATCAAAAAGCAAAGAGCTTTGAAAAGTATATGGTGTTTATTTTTATTTTTACACTTGGTAATGTATATTATATCTAAGAGTGTATAAGATATACACACAGTTTATAAATAATAAAGCAATTGTTACAAGACCAGGCTGGAAGGCTGGTGGAAAAACCAAGCGGCGCTTGGAGATCTTATTTAGATCTTATTTAGAGATCTTATTTATTTAGATCTTATTTAGATCTTATTTAGAGACTTATTTAACCCCGGCGGGCTCAGTGGAGACCGTTTCTCCAAAGGTCTGAGCCCTGAGCACAAGCATGGGAGGCAATTTATAGTCTGTTACTTTTTTTTTTTTAATTTTTTTTTTAATATAGTCTGTTACTTTTGCATTCCACATTAGTATTAATTTAGCAGACTCGGCAAGCAGGGCAGGAAGAAGAGCCTGGAAGAGGGGTCTCTAAGCTAGAAACTAGAGCTTGTTTTAGTCCCTTCGGCCATCTTATGGTGCAGAACTTTACTTATTTTCCCAACACAATCACTTATCCATTCACTGTACAACTTAAGAATTAGAATAGGGCCAGTGTTTTAGAAACCTCCTGCTTGCCTCTCTTTTTATTTGCATCTCTCTTCCACCCTCCCTAAGTACTCACTTTTGGTTAATTATTTTTTATTTATGATATTATCACCAGTGTATATACCTACGAATAATACATAGATTAATTTTGAAATTTAGGTGTCAGGAAGGGGTGATGTTACAACTATTAAATGAAGGCTCCTGAGAGAAGATAAACAGAACACAAGGTGAATAATCGTATGACTGTAGGAACATGACCAGGGAAATGAGTAGCTCTGTATCTTTTGCTTCTAAACTCACTACAGCTCTCAAGAAGATATCTAAGATAAACATTTCTATGAAACAAAATGAGTGTCTTCAATTGATTCAAGGAAGCAGGGCAGGGTGAAAAACAGGAAATTTTTCAGCACATCGTCAAGATAAAGCCCAGCTATGCATAAGTGCCAGGCTTACCAGGGTATTTTATTCTCTGGTTAAAAAGTATGTAAATTTTATGGCATCTTAGTAATGATAGTTCTCCCAGAGTCTGTCTCTTTGGGATGTACTGGTCCAAAGTATACTTGTAGTCCTCCAAATCTGCTGCACAGCGGTCTTACTGAGACAGTAGTTTTTGATTCCCTAAAGGATCCCCTCTCCCTTTCTCCTCTGTTGGATTATCTGTTTTCCATGTCATCATCTTGTTTTGTTTTTTCATTTATTCTCTCATTCTCTCTTTTTGTGGGGTGGAGAGAGAACTCAGACTCCCGTAACTTCTGGAAAAAGGATGAGAGGGATGGACATTTTTTAAGCTTCCATATTTGAAAATATCTTAATATAACATCATATTAATTGATACTTTGCCTTGATATAGTTAGACATTATTTTTATTCAGAAAGTTAAAGGCATTTTTCCAATATTGTTTGCTTCCAGATTTACTTTGGAGAATCCTGAAGCCATCTCAGTACTGTGTTCTTTGCGTAAGTCTATTCTTTCCCCCTCTTTTGAAGCCTGTAGTTTTATTATTCTACTTTGCTAGGCACTCAAAAGACAGTTTAAATCTAAAAATTCTTCTCCATTTCCAGGAAATTTTCTTGAATTATTTTATTGATAATTTTCTCCCTCTCTGTTCTCTTATCTCTCTTTGTAGAACATCTATTATTTAGATATAATCAACTTATTTTCTACTTCTCTATTTCTATCTCGTCTTTTGCTCTACTTTCTAGTATGTCCCCTTTTTCTCATAACTCTTGTGTTGAGATTTCCATCTTACTTCTCTGTTAATGTTTTCAATTTCCAAAAACTTATTCAGAGTATATTTCTCTGTGTTTGTTTCATGTTTGCATTATCTTATCTCTCTGAGACAATAAATAATCATTTCCTTTTCTTTCTTTTTTTTTTTTATTTGATTTTTAAAAAAAAAAATTTAACGTTTATTTATTTTTGAGACAGAGAGAGACAGAGCGTGAATAGGGGAGGGGCAGAGAGAGAGGGAGACACAGAATCCGAAACAGGCTCCAGGCTCCCGGCTGTCAGCACAGAGCCCGACGCGGGGCTCGAACACACGGACTGCGAGATGATGAGCTGAGCTGAAGTCCGACGCTTAACCGACTGAACCACCCAGGCGCCCCTAAACTTTTTTTTTAACGTTTATTTATTTTTGACAAAGAGAGAGACAGAGCATGAGTGGGGGAGGGGCAGAGAGAGAGGGAGACACAGAATCGAAGCAGGCTCCAGGCTCTGAGCTGTCAGCACAGAGCCACACATGGGACTCAAACTCACAAGCTGTAAGATCATGATTTGAGCCGAAGTCAGACGCTCAACCCACTGAGCCACCCAGGCGCCCCTCCTTTTCTTTCTTTTTCTTCTTTTGGTATGGTCTGTATTTCCTCCAAGTTGCTTTTATTCTGTTTGCCACTTTGGTCTCTGTATTCCACGTTCAAGTGTCTTCTCTAATTTATAGGCTTTCCTTTAACTCTGATGGCTGGTCAGCTTAGTAGCCTGTTCATGAGTAAGAATGGGATACTAAAAAAGTTATGTGAAGTTCTGGTTGCCTGGTAGGTTGTCAACTTTGAGCTCCTCTATAGAACACACAGCATCTTTGGGACTTCCTTCTTTTGCTGGTCACATTTCCTGGAAAACACATTCCCAATCTTGCTCCTGTAATACTAAAGTCTGACTGTAGGACTCTTGGGAAAGAGCTGATGTGGGGTTTCATCAGTCAGCATTCTTGTACAGAATCACTGATATGCTTTGTTTTTAGTTGGGAATCTATTCCCTCAACTGTACCGGGTATTTCCTCTGTTAAATATTTTTACTTTTTCTTTTTTTTAAGGGAATAAGCCTCAAGAATTATAGGCTGTAGCAGAAATCTGGGGTGGGGAGAATGGCAGGTAGTGATCTACTTCATTCTCAAACATTTTTACCCAAACCTCTTCTTTACTTTGCCCTTTTCCTACCCACTCCCCACCTCCATGCAGTTCCACAATTGCCTAGGACTGGGATTTTTCTTTTAGTCCCCTTGAGGATTCTGTGATATAACTTGTGTTGGTTCTAAGTTTTCCTCAATACTGACTTTGGGTTCAACTTTACAATTCTGCTAAGTTGACTCTTGCTCATCTGGTTTTCAGCTTCCAAATTTTGTTTCATTAATCTCCTTTCCTGTTGTCCCCATTTATGTGGGTTTGAGAATACAAACAAAAATAATTTGTTAGAAACTTAGTGAGTTTCATGAGGGAACAATATTAGTGCATGTTAATTCATGACTCAGCTGGTATTTTTTTTTAAGAGAGTGAGAGAGGGAGCTGGGAAGAGGGACTAGGGAGAGAGAGAGAGAGAAAAAGAGAGGGAGAGAGAGAGAGAGAGAGAGAGAGAATGAGTCTTAAGCAGGCTCCACACTCAATGTGAGCCCAAAGCAGGGCTCAATTCCATGACCTGTGAATTGTGACCTGAGCCAGAATCAAGACTCCGATGCTCAAATGACTGAGCCACCCAGGAACCCCTCAGCTGGTGTAATTTTAATTATATAAATACTTTCTGATTCCTGTTAAGCGAAGGGTAACACCATCTTGTTTCCATAAATGCTACAGAATTATTTTCTGTACCATTAAGATCCCCTTCCCTTACTGAGGATAGTTGAGCTTTCTAGCACTAAAACCATTGGGCAAAAATGATAATTAGTTAATTGGGGGAAAGTAGGTCATCTCTCTTCTTCTTAATTTCTTTCATATCTCATTAGTTTCCCCCTCAGGTTATAATATGATACAGACAAAATAAAATATTCTCTAAGCTAATCAATTCTAGTGCAACCCCAACCCATATTCTGATTTTTTCCTCTAACACTAACAGAATTAATAAAGCAGGGGGTTGTTCTTAATGACTCCCTATGTCATCACTTCCCCATTCAGTCATCCACTAAGTTTGGATGATTTTTAGCTCATGAATATCTTCTGTGCTTATTCTGTCAAACAAAAAAACTAAAACAATTTTGTAGTGAGTTTGTTGTCCTTTATTTAAGGGAAAACAATCTTTGTGAAGGAGTACAGTGCCTCATAAGTAGTGTCTCATAAACAGTGAAACACTGTTCCCCAGGTATTTTGTCAAGAGTATACATTTTAGAGCATTAGAGAAGGCACTGTGGAAAACAAAGCATGCTTAGTTAGGAGGTCAGGGATCTTCTCATAAGGCTAGCAGATTCTATGACTTCAGGTAAGGTGAACTAGCTAAAGTTGAATTGGAAGTTTATCACTGGTGTATGTCAAGTTTCCTTGACAGGCATTTCCTGTAAGTACAGGCTGACTGAGATTTAGATTTGTGGCTGGGCCAGGCCACTGAGCTGACTCCCATTTTGTGGGTCCCCATGTACAAATTAACTTGATCAGTTTCTTCTGTATTTTTCCTGTTGTACATCACTCACATCCATCCCCTCTTTTCTACCAGACTTAATTTTCTGAAATACAAACATGACTGCATCACTTTCCTTTCTAAAACTCCCAAATGAGTCATTGCTTTATTGAAGTCCAAACTTAGTTCATGGAGAGAGCTCAAGGATACTCCCCCTGGGCAAGTCTCCTGTCGTTAGTTTTTACTGTGGCCTTCCTGGCATATGGAACTTCAGTAAGACCAAAGGCATTCGTGAATTTCCATGGCACACACCAAGCAACCTTGTGCTGCCGTGTGTTTCTAAATGCTGCTCCTCTGCTCAGCCCCTTCTCCTCTGGACACATCCTTCAAGACAAGCTTGGGTACCTCTGGGAATCCCTCACCAACCCTGCCAAATCTGGTCTCCAACTTTTTTCTTCATGCTTCCAGAGTACTCTGCCCTATCCTATTGTTGGAACCTATACTGACAAGAATTGCCTAAACTTCCATGCTGCATTAAATCTGCCCTATTTTTGTATCCCACATGAGTTACATACTGTCTGACAAATAGTAGAATGTTCCCTGCTATGATGATATTGAAATTGAGGGCTTCCAACAGATGAGTTTTTCCCCCTTACGGGGATATTTTATCCACTTCCACATTACTTGAACCATTTTGATTTAACATTCACTCACTGGACTGGGATTAAAGTAACTTTGTTCTTTTCCTAATTAATTGTTTAACCTCTTTGGTCCACAATTATGTCATTGTGATAGTTATTTGTTTTAGATCTCTATAATTCAAATCTAAATTTTCTATCTTTGTCATATTCCCTCTGTCCTTTTCTGTCTCTCCCCACCCCCATGTTCTGGTATCTGCAAGTTAAAGTGTATTATCAGCAAGCTCTCAATAAGTCAATCCATGGTTTTAGCTAATAATTTCAAATATATTCCCCAAAGTAGTTGCATCACTAGTCAGGACTCTAGATGCCTAAAAAGTCCTATAACCTGAAAGACTGAAACTTCCTAAGGAAGGGGGAATTTTATAGTGCTAATTAGGCTAGTTGGACAAAGCCACTATAGCAATGACCCTTTCCTCTTACCAACTAATTGACCTTATAGCAATTAGGTCACTCCTATAGCTATAGACCATTGTCTCCAGTTCCTTTGGCTTTTTGTTATTTCAAACAGTGGCCCTGGGGATAAGAGTTGGGTGAAAACAGTGAGCTAGATTCCCTTGAGCTCTGAGGAATTGATATTTATTTTAGTAAGTTTATTCAGAGAATAACAAGCATATAGGCAGATAAACTGATTACAGAGATAAAGCGATTAGGATCTCAGGAGGACAGGAATTCATGGGTACTCACTCAGAAATAAAAAAAAAAAAAACAAAAAAAACAACAACAACACAGTCGTTCCTGTCCGTATAAGGAAAATCATCTCAGTAGAAATAGGTTGTTTACATTTTCAATTCCACAAACTCCCTTCACAGCTACACCATGCGTCAAACAGAGAAGGGGAAAGGGAAGCTTTTATTTATGTATTTATTTATTTATTTTTGGTCCCTGATGTGCACAAGGAAGTTCCCTCGAGATGAATCTTCTTGGAGCAGGAAAGATCATGATAGCAATAATAACAACAATGCATCAGTGATTCTCAAATATATCCATGGGGCAGAGTATGCTTTTCAAAGGACATTCACTTCTATTCCATCTCATTTGATCATTGTGACAACCTCAGAAGGTACATAAGGTAGGTATTATTATTACTATTTTACACATGAGGATCCTGAGCCACCGAGGGTGTAGAGTTATTTGTCCAGAATCACAGAGCTAGTTAGTGGCAACATTGGAGCCAGAGCCCAGATTTTTTGAGAAATGTTGTCACATAAATGGATTATATGCACTGTGTGTACACAGAAATGCCTAGGATATGGAAGAAGCCCAAATCTCCCTCTCATTTGAAAGTCTGGGCCAATGGCTCTGGAGGCTTTCAGATTCACCTGGAAGTTCTCTGAAGAAGGCAGGCATGCAAGCTGACAGATTTCTTAGCAGTAGTTCCTTGACTCCCATGACCATCTTAGCCAGAAAAATTAGTGTATTTCTTCTCCCAGGTTAGGTGCTGGGGTTGTAAAGTCCCAGAGAGAAATTAAGGATTTGTTTGGTGGTCTTTGACGAATTCTGAATTGTTTCACTTTTTTCTTTATGCAAAGAAGAACATAAAGGAGTGTTAGTGTCCTGGCTCTTTGGGCCATTCAGCTATTGATCTGGTATCCAAAGAATCTTCTTGATAAAAGAAAAGGAAGGGATAGTATTGTCCAGACCTTCCAGCTATCATGGACTCCCTTGCATTTGTTATCCCATCAGCTTAAAATCCAGAGTTGTCAGAGTTTTGGATATCTACTGCAAACTCCTCATTCAACACAGAGGAAATTGAGACTCAGAGAGCTGAAGTGGTTACCAGAAGTCCACAGGGCTAGTTAACAACACAGCTGAGATTGGAATCAAAAGAGCCAATTATAATAGTTGATATCTACCATTTTCTTAGCATCTGCTATGCCTTTGTTGCTGTGATGTATACTTACATGTTTATTACTTTTGCCTTTCACATCTACAAAATTGAGGGCTGTTGTCCACATGTGTTAGTTAGGATAAGTTAGGCTAGCCTGATGAGAGAGCAATGATGAAATCTCAGGGTAATTAATGTAACAGATTTATTTCTTTCTCCTGCCTCCATCTAGTGTGTATTAGTGGGTAACAGATGGGTTGGGTAAGGAGGTATTCTTCTCCTTAAAGTCATCATAGACCTAGACTGAGAGGGTCTCTAACTTCTGATAGGCCTCCAACATGGAGCACATACCTCCACAATCGGTGGGGCAAGAAGGGATTACACACTGAAGACTGACACCGATCTCTCTGCTTGGGTCTATAAGCACTTCACATCAGTTTTGTTTAAGGGCTATTGACCAGTTTGGTCACTTGTACCAATCAAAGTGCAAAAATGCTGGGAAATAACTGTCTCCCTTGTTCTTCAGAAGAAAACAGATGCCTACAAACACAAGAGATGATTACCAGCCTAACCCCTTAAATCTCTATAGAGTAGCCAAGAAAATACATTTAAAATATAAATTCTATTTTTCACAGCTCTTATGGAAACTCTATATTTCCTTCCCATCACCTTAAAATACAACTTAACCTAGGGGTGCCTGTGTGGCTCAGTTAGTTAAGTGTCCAACTTTGGCTTGGGTCATGATCTTGTGGTTTATGAGTTCTGGGACCTGCACTGGGCTCTCTGCTATCAGCATGGAGCCCACTTTGGATCCTCTGTCCCCCTCGCTCTCTGCCCCTCCCCGTCTCGTACATGCATGTTTTCTCTCTCAAAAATAAATAAACATTAAAAAAATACAACCCAACCTGTTTCATAAGGCCTATAAGGCTTTGTATAATTTGGCCCTTTCTACTCTGATGCAACTCTCCCCTTAACTCATTTCACTTTATCACACTTGCTTTCTTTCAGTTCTTGGATATTTCAAGTGCTTTCTTTGTTCAGAGTCTTCCCCATGCTGTTTCCTCTCCTTGCTTACACTCTGCTTTCTCTCTGCTTGACTAATTCTTATGCATCCTGAACGTTTCAGCCTCAGTGTCATCTTTGACCAACTGCACGTTCCATGCATGTATAGATGGTGGCGATTTTGTTCTCCATTGTACATTCAGTGCGTTCTACAGGGCCTGGCACAAAGAAGATAATAAATATTTGTGAAATGATTACATGTAGGAATGTATGAACAGAATCCTCCCTTAAACAATACTACACTTAGTCGTCAAAAACATAATGATGTAGCCAGAGCAGATGACTCACTTAGAAGAGTAACTGTGTATTTGAAGTTTCTAGTAATATTATGATAATGATGCTCATTTTCTAGTTACTCATTCTAAGTATTTAGCATTCCTTACCTGTCTACTGAACATTGTCAATGTATAAGTTTTTTGAATGTTAAAGTACATGAGAGGGGCAGAAACCTAAGGTTTGAGTGACAGAAGGAATGTGGAACATTTTTGTAGAGCAAGATACCACCATTTCAGCTTTTTTCATAGAACTGATTGAATGACAATGTTTTTCAAATAAAAATTCAAATATGGTCTGACAAAGGACTTTTGTGCCACTTACAAGTGTGGAGAACCATCTAATAAGAGTAGTTTTGACACCATTATATTGACATATCTGGGGCAATTTGATGATTTGGAAGGACAATGACATGGAATATATGTAATTATAACTGTCATGGAAAATCTGAGACAGATGGTTTTCATCTAGTCAGAACTCAACAGAAAAAAAAGTCATTGGAAGTTGGGTATGCCTATTTTACGTAAAGTTGGTAAAGTTAGCAAATTCTTGTTAAAGGCATTTTGGAAATTTCTTAAACAGTACTGGTCATGGTTTTAACTTTATTAAGGAAGTCATTTCATGGAGATAATTAAAGTAAAACTTAATACTGAGTTTCCTTAGCAATAGAACATTCAGATGGAGTCACACTAAATATTCCCCTTTCCTACAGTCATCTCCTTAATGACATTTGTCAGCACATATTACACACTAAAATTGTTTATGATATTTTGTTATTTCTGACTTTGATTTAATTACTATGTGGATTAAATAAAAAGGAGTATAAATTAAGAAGCTTTATAAACACTTTGTTATATAACAGCTCTGTGGAAGGTCATCCAATCTTTTCCCTTATCTCTGAGTATGTCCCTACCCACCTCCCACTCCTAAGACCAGACATTAAATAGTATTATCCATTCAGAAAGACCATGGGCTGCACCCAGAAATATTCTCCTGGAACTTACAAATACCTTGTGTCCTCTCCATCTCTGAGGAGTGAGTACATATCTTGAGAATGTTTCCAATTAGAACTCAGAAACTTCTTGATGGAGTTCTTTGCCCATTTGGGAAATAGCTTCTCTGGTGGATGATGTGACTTCTGATAGGGGCTGGGTCACAGTTATTCTTAACCACTTTATTATTATTTTTTTTAATGTACAGGAATCTAATTGGTTGCCTCTCCTCGAACTAAGGATTAGCCTGACACGCCCTAGATGTGCTCCAGAGGTCTGGGTTTTGGGGACTGAATCATTCATACTGAATTTAGTGGTTTGTGTGAAGGTACAGGTTGGGTGGTCAGCACAGTGAAGGTGCCTTTGTCAGCCCCATCTCTCCCTTCTGTGCCACCTGCTTCCCTGGGGGTGGTTCTCTCTCTCCATCTGCCAGGCACTCCATGTCCTCTTGTTTTCACACACACACACACACACACACACACACACACACACACACAAACACACACACACATACCCTTTAAAACCTGCTTCTAAGAAAACACCTAGCAAATTCTTCTCACTATCATCAGATCTCAGATCATCAGATTTTATATCCTAGACTTCCTAAGGCATTTGAAAAATTGCAGAATGCTAAGGTTTAAAAGTTCATCTTTGTCACTCATAATAAATAAATGGAAACAATTTAAATGACTAGCATTTTGGGAATTAGGTGACTATACATGATGGCATGTTACTTAGATATAAAAATCACATTTGCAAAGTGTTTGGATTTTTTTTTTTTTTTGCCATACAAAACTATTAAACATTTTAAACTTGTAGGATTTTAAGACAAAAATAGGCATTTGTCCTGTGTTGAGCAAATGCAGCAGTCTGATGAAAAGCACAGGATGTTGAACAGTAGTTAAAACATCAGAGAAAAAGACAAAAAGTAAATAGTTGCCTTTGTGTCACAGGATTATGGTTTTTATTTTAATTATTGAAACATCCCTCTGTCATCTTTGCCGTGAGGAAAAGAAAATGTAGGTATTCACAGGAGAGAGGAACGAATTGCCAATGGGAAATTTTCAACAAGCAGTTCCTGCTTGTGTGTGTGTGTGTGTACCTCTCTGGATATCTTTATCTACTTCCATCTACTCTGCTGTTTGGCAGGAACAGTGTGCAAGTCTCACAAGCCTCTGCCTTTCCACAAGGCTGTCTCCGGATGAGACGCTGGGAGATTTAGACCTGGATTTATGTAAGTCTTACCTAATACATCCACACCTTTGGATTTCTGCTCTCCAGCATCCTGTATGTTGCTGAGCTACACGGTTTCTGGCCCTCTTTTCTCTTTGTGTAGCAGAAAAAGAGCTTTGGCATCACATCAGCTTCAGTTGTGGTTGACTCCACAGATTGCTGGCTGTGTGACCCTGGGCTCTCTACCTCGGTCAGTAAACCACAGCTTCCTCATCTGTAAAGGGTAATGAATGCTACCTTATTCTAGTAGGAAAAAAAATGAGGAAATCCATGTTAAAGAAAATCTTAGTGTAAGTCCTCAAAAAGGGATACTTTATTTCTTCTGACTCATAATTATTTCATGCTTTCATCCTGGTGGCACAGGTTTTATCAAGAGTGGAGTCGACCTGTCATTTCTTTCTTTTTATTTTTTGAAGTTTGTTTATTTGTTTTGAGAGAGAGAGCATGTGTGCACGAGAGAGAATGGGGGAGGGGCAGAAAGAGAGAGAATCTCAATCTCGAGCCTAACTCGAGGGCTCAGTCCCACGAACCGTGAGATCATGATTTGAACTGAAACCAAGAGTTGGAGAACTGCCTGAGCTTCCCAGGCGCCCCTGCCTGTCATTTCTTAGGATGAGGGCTTTTTCTTCTTCTTCCTTTTTTTTTTTTTTTTTTTTTTTTTTTAAGGTCTGTTTGGCTTCACATCTTGTTCTTTAAACATGCCTGAAATCTTGAATACACAAAGTCCTGGGGTGTCTGAGTGGCTGAGTAGGTTAAATGCCTGACTCTTGATGTTGGTTCAGGTCATGATCTCACAGTTCATTAGTTGGAGCACTACATCGGGCTCTTTGCTGACAGCCAGAACCTGCTTGGGATTCTCTGTCTCCCTCACTCTGCACCTGCCTGCTCACGTTCTTTCTCTCTCTCAATAAATAAAAATCTAGAAAAACAAAACAAAACAAAAGTTGTGGCTTCATTCAAATAAGCCCTGATTTTGCTCAAGAGAATAGTGGGTTTTCTTTTCCAAGTTAATAGAATAAAACTTACACTCTGTTTTATCCACAAAGACTAAGTGAATTTTGCTAGAGGCTTTTTCCATTTCCTAATGAGACCTGAGGAGACCACAGCATGTTAATAACAGTATTAATCGTTAAAATTCATTTGTTATAAAAACAAAGGTTTCATTTTTTTTTTTTACCATTAACATTTTTCTTTTATAAAAAGAAGTCACTTAATTCATCTAACTTCTGTTTCTGTTTCCTGCTTTCTGTCATCCCTGAATTGGTGTGATCTTGTTTTCGGTGCTCAGCCAAGTGTAAACCTAAGCTCACACCTAAAGCCTCTTGACACCTTGCTAATTTCTATTCTCAACCCCCATATTGACAGCACCCTCAATCTCTCTCAGCCCTGGAGCTAAAGTTGAAAACTAAGCAGAAGACAGCCACAGGTAAAAGGTATAATCTACTTCATTTCTTTCTGAGTAGATTTATTCCTTTGTGGAAATCAGTTGAGGGTAATGGTTATTTTTATCTTTGATACTAATGCTTCACTCTGCCTCCTGGTGGTTGAACAAGCCTAGATTTTTTTTTTTTTTTTTTTTTTTTTGCTGTCCTTTGGAAATATTGCTCAGGGCTCCTGGGGGCTGTAGGAGCAGGGAGTCGACGAAAGATAAGGTCTCAAATCTCTTCAAACACTCCCCATACTTGCTGGGCTGCCAAGTCATTAAGCAAGGCAAACTCCTCTCCCATATGGGCTGTTAACTTTTATTTGTTCAGTGCTGCTCTTAAACATGGCTGGTCTGAACTCTCATTTCTTCCTGGATCGAGAAGACAGTACCCAGCATCTGCTTTGTTACAGAAGAGTCTGCTAGTCTGCTGGCCTATCTCAGATGAGCCTGGGGATATAGGTTGGTTCTTTTGGCCTCACTTATTAATTCATGAATTCATTTTTCTAATTCAACAGATTTATCTTGACCACCTGGCATTCAACCATTCTAGGTGCAAAGGACATATTAGTGAATATAGCAGATTAAAAAAACAACAACAACACAAAAATCTTCGTCTTTCTGGAGCTTATTGTCTAGAAGGAAGAGGGGTGGAGAGTAAGTAAACTGTATAAATTTCTTTTTTTTAATTTTTTTAAATGTTTTTATTTATTTTTTGAGACAGAGAGAGACAGAGCATGAGCAGGGGAGGGGCAGAGAGAGAGGGAGACACAGAATCTGAAGCAGGCTCCAGGTTCCGAGCTGTCAGCACAGAGCCTGATGTGGGGCTCGAACTCACAGACTGTGAGATCATGACCTGAGCCGAAGTTGGTCGCTCAACCGACTGAGCCACCCAGACGCCCCTATAAATTTCTGTGTATAGTATATTAGAATGTGGTATGTGCTTTGGGGAAAAAATAGAAAATGGTAAGGGAGGTGTGAAAGTTCAAGTGTAGAGGTTTAAAATTTTAAATAAAGCAGTAACGATGGCTTCTATTAAGAAGTGATGTATGAGTCAAAAGTTGAAGGAGGTGAGAGAGAGAACCAAAAATCTACCTGGGGAAAGAATGTTCCAGGCCATGTGGTACAAAATATCAGGACACATTTGTTAGAATGTTGTTTTTTTTTTTAATTTTTGGCGGTATTAATCATTGTAGATACAGAGATGAATCAAGGATGTTTTTTTGCCTTCAAAGAGCTGATAGTCTAGCATAGGAAACAGACCGAAAATAGGCAATTTCAGTTTACTGTGATTATTGATAAAACAGAGATAGGAATGTTATGTGATGCTAAGAATGGTGTGGAATCCTTATTAAGATGCTTTCAGAATGCTATAGGAGCATAAAATGGATTTGGGGAAAGTAACACAGCTAGTCATTTCTCTTTGGCAGCATTTGGTAAACATGATTGGATAGAGTATACACAACTAATTACAGAGACAGTAAGATTTTCACGGTGGGGAAAATGGATTCAAATTTGTTTAGGATGGTCTAGATAAAACATCCCCTTTTTAAAGATTCTGTGCAACAAATAGTTTATTAAAGGACATGAGACATTTTCAGTAAAGACATTATTTTACTTTGTGAACTTCTAAAACATACTGATCAGTGGAATCCTTGGAAAAGGCTGCTCTAAATCAAGTTTCTTGTAGACAGTTAGTTGAGGCAGTGATAGTCTGAATGTCAAGGTAACCTGAGCCTGAGATAAGTCAACCTGAATTCAAACTGAACACATCCTCTCTTGAGTCCCCATGAGAAGTTTGTTCTAAATGGCCTTTAAAGGCCATTTATGGTTCTGATCTGAATGAAGCCATTGAACTTTTTCCTTGAGGCCATATGGAAGGTGCAATATATATTGATTAATCCCAAAGTCTTTTTTTTTTGTATGTATTTATTAAGTAGCTACTGTGTGCTGCCCACAGTTCTAGATTCTGGTATTACAGCAGTGAAAGGGATGGAGAGTGAAGAATGCTCTTTTGGGAGTGTACAATCTATTAGGGAAGACAGATAATGTGTAAGCATGCATACATAATGTAGTTTCAGGGAGTGATAGGTACTATGAAGAAACATCGACAGCAAACCACCTGGTAAGGGGAGAGAGAGTAACTGCATGTGGAAGGAAGAGCCATGTTACATTGGATAGTTAGGAGAGATAGCTGAGAAGGTAACATTTGAGCTGAGATCTGAACAGTAAGAAGGAGCCAGTCATGCAGTAATGTGGGAGCAATGTTCCAGGCAGAGGAAATGATGGAATCAAAATTCCCAAGGCAAAAAGGGTATGATAAGAGTCAGGTTCAGAAAGAAAATAGCTGCAAGTCTGAGAGGAGAGGTGAGGGGTGTGTCAGGGGTCTGGTTTCTATAAAGAAAGGACCAGTCAGTAATTTAGGTTCTGTAGGCAATACTGTCTGCATGGTAACTAGACTGCCATTGTGTCTAAAGCAGACACAGAACTTAACATTGGGTGTGGTTGCATTCCAATAAAATGTTATTCACAAAAACACCCTGCATTGGATACCAGGGCCATTATTTGCAGACTGCTGGGGCAAGCCATCAGGTTTCAGGTCATAGGTTGGGACCACATTACATAGAGCCTTGTAGATCATGGGAGGGGCTATCTGTTTCATTCTAAGTGTGGTAAGGTTTCAGAGTGTTCTGGCAGTGTAGCGATGTGATTAGATTATGCTGTAAAAGGCCACACTTAACAGTGTTTGGAGAATGGGGCAAGAGTGCAAGCAGGAATAAAAGGCCATTTGATGGTTATAAAGGCACAGTGAATGTGATCCCTGCCCTCAGCAGCCTCCCCATTTATGTGGGGAAGTGTGGCAGAAAGAGAACTATTAAATTTCAGCCTGTTAAAGGCTCTGAGAAGTCCTGCTAAAAAATAAATTCTTCGGTTGTGTTTATCACAGCACTGGTGTGTATTGTGAATCTCCAAGTAGGGGTGGTGTGTGTGTGTGTGTGTGTGTGTGTGTGTGTGTGTGTGTGATCTGACAGTTGATAGAGTGCTCTTTTTTCATTTGTGCAGAGTAGATTCTGGAGTTAGTTTTATTACAGCCTAAAATGGAGAATGTCATATAGGATTAAAAGTGGGTATAAAAAATAAAATGTGGAGAATCTTTGAATACCAGGTTCAGTTTAAAGTTGTGGCAATATATCTTTGTTCTCTCTACTGCCTTCCTTTTTATTCCCTGTTAATTCTACTAGTAGTCCATAGTGACACTTATTCATTCATTCATTCATTCATTCACCATTCATTAATTCATCATGAACTATTTATGCATGGTACTGGCCGGGTCACTGATCACACAGGAGAAAAAAAAGGCACATAATCTTTCTTCTCCAGGAGCTTCTGGTCACAAAGAACTGTCTTAGAAATCCATCCATGACTGGTTTCAAGGTGTCTTGCAGGGGGCACTAAGCAGAGGAGAGGCTGCCTAAATCCTTATTGACTGATGGAACAGACTTTAATGCTTAAGAAAAAGTTTGGGTCTGCATTGTCCTATATGATTGCCACCAACCAAATGTGGCTATTGAGCCCTTGAAATGTGGACAGTGTAAACTGTTAATATAAACTATACACTGGATTTTAAGGACTATAAAAAATAATGGAACCTATTAACAATTCAGCAATTTTAATTACATGATGAGATGATTATATTTTGGATATACTAAGCTAAATAAAATATATTTTTTTTAATTGTTTTTTTTTAACGTTTATTTATTTTTGAGACAGAGAGACACAGAGCATGAACGGGGGAGGGGCAGAGAGAGAGGGAGACAC
Organism: Leopardus geoffroyi; assembly: GCF_018350155.1. NCBI lineage: Eukaryota > Metazoa > Chordata > Mammalia > Carnivora > Felidae > Leopardus > Leopardus geoffroyi. The sequence continues at coordinate 123,230,229 of NC_059328.1, read as the reverse complement.
AGAATCGGAAGCAGGCTCCAGGCTCTGAGCTATCAGCCCAGAGCCCGATGCGGGGCTGGAACTCACGGACGGCGAGATCGTGACCTGAGCTGAAGTCGGACGCCCAACCGACTGAGCCACCCAGGCGCCCCTAAAATATATATATATATATACACATATGTATATGTGTGTATATATGTGTATATATATATATATATATATATATATATATGTATATATATATATATTTAAATTTTTTTTTAACGTTTATTTATTTTTGAGACAGGGAGAGACAGCATGAACAGGGGAGGATCAGAGAGAGGGAGACACAGAATCTGAAACAGGCTCCAGGCTCTGAGCTGTCAGCACAGAGCCCGACGCGGGGCTCGAACCCACGGACCGCGAGATCATGACCTGAGCCGAAGTCGGCTGCTTAACCAACTGAGCCACCCAGGCGCCCCTAAAATATATTTTTAAAATTAATTTCAACTCTTTAAGTTTTTTAAAATATGGCTGCTAGAAAATTTTAAATTACACATGTGGTTCACATTATGTTTCTGTCAGACAGCGCTGGTCTAGATTCACCAAGCTTGATGTCTGGTTTCGCAGCCCCTTACCTCTCAGTATGAACCAGACCTAGGTAGACCACCAGCATAGAACCAGAGCAGGGAACTTTCAACCTCAGGCCCCAGGGCAACCCAGTCATAGCAGGCAGTCACCTCCCAGAAAGCCCTATGTTCCTTCTGTCTGCTATTCCCCACAACACTTAGGGAGATGATAGAGGAGAAAAAGCTGAGTTTATTGAGGTCAACAACCTATCTTCTCCAAATGCCTTTCTTTATTTTTAATAACCTGTTGAGTACTTCTCATGCAGGGGATTTGGACACTTTTTTTGACTTCTTTGTGATCTCTTAGCGAGTATATCAATTTGTGTGACATCTCATCTTGAGAAAAGTAGTTCAAGTTTTACCTACTCCATAAAGTCCATCCTTTCTTCTCCAGTCCCTCATAGTGTTCATTTCTCATTCAACACATGTTAAGCACAGCTGCCATAAACAGCTTTTTATGGCACAGCTGCTACAAAGTACTTTTGTCAAGTAGTTCTGGTCTCAACTGCAAGAAAACTCAGTCCAGTCTTGGATTTCTTTGTACATCAACCTATGGCACAAATCGTTCACATGCAAGACTCTCAATGAGCATCTTGTTTCTGATGCTTCCACTTCGTTACCTGGGACACCTGTGCCTTGTATGATGTATGAAAAATTCACAAACAAATTCCACTTGGAAATGGATTCCTGGCTTGCTGACTCATCTTGGTGGTTTCTTTCCTTTGTTTCTTTCCTTCGTAGGGGTTCAACGTTTGTTTCCTATGCTTCCACCGACGCTAAACAGCACCCACTTTCCATATTTCACCTCAACTGAGATTTCTGCCACCAGCAAGAATGGTGAAACGCAGTGTTCAATTTTAAAGTGGTTGGTGACATCCATATCTCCTAAGGCAGAATGTTCTAATTAGTGATTTGCCACCTCTGCTAGGTGTGTGCACTTAATGGAGGCTCAGCGTGCATTTGCCACCAAGATTAGAAGTAGGAAAGTCACTAGAAACATTGTCTGGCTCAACCTTGTTTTATTAATTATAAAAGAAAGCTGGGGCGCCTGGGTGACGCAGTTGGTTAAGCGTCCGACTTCGGCCAGGTCACGATCTCGCGGTCCGGGAGTTCGAGCCCCGCGTCAGGCTCTGGGCTGATGGCTCAGAGCCTGGAGCCTGTTTCCGATTCTGTGTCTCCCTCTCTCTCTCTGCCCCTCCCCCATTCATGCTCTGTCTCTCTCTGTCCCAAAAATAAATAAACGTTGAAAAAAAGAAAGCTAAACACTCCCCACCCCCGCCTCGGCTAACAAAATGGAGAATGTAGATGGGTTATAGGATTGAGAAATTTAAGGTGTGATTTGTCTCTTGAGGTATGTTCTTTTCCTGGTCCTTCTACTTCTCACTAGATCTGAGAGGCATCTCTTTATTGGCTTTGTCTGAGAGTGAGAAACACCCCAAGTTCTGGTACCATCAGATTTTCTGAATGTACAGTGGCCATCTTGGGCATGTAGGAGCTCAGGGCCCCAGCAAAAGGTGCCCTGCTCTGGGGGTTTAATGCCGCATGGCTTCCATCTTGAAATTCTTAATAATTTTATCTTTAAATTTGTGTTTTGTAAGTGAAGTCTAACAGATCACGGGAACATGCCTTTGCTCCTTGGCCTTCTCACTTCCCATCATGTCTCACCTCCCAAGGGTACCACCTTGCCACCTCCTTACTCTTGGCCAGTGACCACTGCTGTCCTCTCCGCTCTAGGGGCCTGGGGGTAGGTATGGGGGGGAGGGAGATTGGGATTGAAAGCACATGTCTGACGTGCCGGCTTACAGAGCTGGCTGCTGGGTTCCGTGAGAGTCTGTACTTGCTCCCAGGGGTACCACATTAAATACCAAATAAAATAAATACCGCAACAGGTCAAGACAGAGACCACAAAAGAAAGGAAAGAGCTTATTTTTATCCTGCTTTTTGATTAAGAGATCTACATTTTCATTTTTCACTGGGCACTGCAGATTTTGTAGCTGGCTCTGGCTGTGTGACTGTGGAAAAGTTCCTCAGCCATCTGAGCCTCTGTATATCAGTAAGATTCAGGGTTCAATTCAGGGTTCAGATTCAGGGATGTGTGTGTTTTTAGATAGATATAGATATAGATATATGGATACCTATATATGGATACATATATATGGATATATGGATATAAATGGATATATATATATATATGGATATACAGATATATATATATGGGTATGGATATATGGATATATGTGGGCGTGTGTGTATATATATATGGATATGGATCACCCACCTCTCTCTATATATATGGAGATATATATAGATATATATGGATATATGGCTATGTATATATGGATATATGGAGATATATATATGGAGATATATATATCAATATGGATATATATGGAGATATATATATATATATGGAGATATATATATATATATATATATATAGATATAGATATGGAGATACATATATGGAGATATATATGGATATAAATATGGATATATATATATGAAGATATATGTATGGATATATATATGGATGGATACATATATATATGTATATATTTATACATATATATGGCTATATAATGAACTTATATGTATATACATATACAGGTGTGTGTGTGTATATATGTGTGTGTGTGTGTGTGTGTGTGTGTGTATGAGTCATGCATCCATAAATAACAAAGATAAGAACCTTTAGTTATTATTTGGCTTCTTCCTACAGTAGTGGTACACCTTTACCAACAGGGGAGGGTATGGTCATCAGAATGCTGAATTTTCTGAGGTTGTATCTGTAGAAGAGGGCAGAGATGGGCCACTAGACATGAGACATCACCTCTTTCAAGGAACATAGCTATTATCATGCATTGACCCAGCAGGGCAAGGGAGCTGGTGACCACATCCACTGACCTCTCTCTTCTTCTGTCCTCTCTCCTGCTGGTGTCATCTTCCAGGAGGAATGGACCAGAAGCCTCACTGCAGGGAGTACCATTGATATGATCCACAGAGATCAGCCTCCTAGTGCCAGAGCAGGGTGACAAGGGAGGCCAGTAGGCATCAGATGGAGAATGGCTAGATTGACTTGATATGGTTGCTTTCTGGATTGCATAAAATAAAATTTGTAAAATATTTTATGGCTGTAAAGTAGTACTATTGAATAGAAGCAGAGATGTTTGCTATTAGTATTCTTATTATTTATCTCTTTGGAGAAGTTGTAGCAAATTTGCTTTCAGATAGTGAGGAAAGTCTTGTTGTTTCTTGATTCTTCACACCATCAACTGCTTAGAAGTGGTGATGTTATGTTAACGCACAAAACAAAATTCCAGTGACATAATCTCAAAATCAGTAATACAAAGATCAAGGGCATGGAGACACTTGGGTTCTAATGCTCGTCCTGACATATTTCTGCAGAACAGTTGAGCAAGTTACTCAGTTTGTCTAATCCTTCCCTTATTCATCTTTGAAATCTGATGACTACTAACACACTAACTGTGGGGATCAGTGAGAGAGCAAGAAACAGATTTTATACACATGCTCCTCTCCCTGGAACAGGCCTGGAGATCTAGGTTGATGAATCTCTGAAGCATAACATTGTTTTTAATTATCTCCTACTTCACTTCTGAGCTGCTTTTCAAATGATGTTGAAAACATACACGATTGGTGGCTGTGGGGTGTTTTCACTCTGGGACCTGTGGGGAAAGTGACCCCCAACAGGTAGAATGAAATGACATCCGTTTTCTCAGTGTTTGAATGTTCTATGGTACCGGTTGCTTATAATGAGTGAAGGAGAAATTGAAGTCCTTTCTTTTGTAGCACAAATATAAAAGCTTACTCTAAGAAAGAGGAAATGCAGTAAGAAACATCATGTTTACTTTTTAAAATTCTCTGACATGGCTTTAAAAGAGGGGCAGGAGAATACCAGTTAAGCAAAAGAACATAAAAATACAGAAATACAAATCAAAGCAAGTACCATATATGATTTTCTTGCTAAATTCATTTTATGATAGGTGTATATGGTGAAGGAGAGGGGTTGGGAATGCTTTGAATTTTCATTTGGTCACTGTTTTGGCTTCCAGGGAACTTTCACTTAATGGTGTATGCATGCATAAAAGTCATGGGTTGATAAGGCAGAAGCAGCAAATCACTCTTGGTGGCCCATATCTGCTCAGTGACTTCTTCATCAGTGACATGTGGCAGGAAGAATGAAACTCCACTTGGAGAGCCATTTGCAATGATCAAGTCCCATGTCTAGGGACTTCATGTGTTAGTTTGAGAGGACACTGCCACGTTAAAGCCTCATTTTTAAGCAGACCATTAATGTGTCTGTATAAATAGGAGAAAGAAGGCAAGGATGGCTACCATGCTACTCGTCACAGATAACTGGACTCATTCCTGTATGTGATACACAAAGGCTCTTGGAGCTAGAAGGGCCAATTGTAGATTATATCCTGGAATGCTCTCATTTCACACATAAGGAAATTTCCCAGTGTGGTAGGTGGACTCATGTGGAATGGCAGAGATCCATCCAAGTTCCTTAGCATAATAGAGAAGGACCTATGTGACCAGACTTGTTTTTAAGACACCCGTCACACCACATTATGTATTTACAGGGTACCATTGTAAGTTAACTAAAAACATTAGCTCATTTAATCCTCATAACAATCTATGAGACGTGTGTTATTTCTGTCCCTATTTTATGGATGAGAAAACTGAGGCACAGAGAGGTTAATGAATGTTTGCTCACAGCTAACAAGACTTTGGCTAGATGTCTGCTTTTTTAGAGTCCATGCCCTTGACCTCTAGGACCTGCTGGTATACACTTTCCTTTTTGAACTGCAGGGCCTTTTCACCTCTGGGATCATATGCGAGCTAGCCCTTCATCTTGAAGATATCCTTGCTCTTTCCTTTGTCTGGACAATTTCATTTATCATTTTACTATTATCACCTTATTATTTTTAATAGACTTTATTTTTTAGAGTGGTTTTAGATCCATAGCAAAACTGAGCAGAACACTGAGAATTCTCATATGTCACTTGCCCCTACACAGCAGAACCTCCTCCATTATCAACATCACCCACCAAAGTGGTGCATTTGTTAGAACTGATCAACTTGCAACTGATGACTACTAACACACTAACTGTGGGGATCAGCGAAAGAGCAAGAAACATGCTCCTCTCCCTGGAACAGGCCTGGAGATGTAGGTTGATGAGTCACCAACCTTAACACATCATTACCATCCAAAGTCTACGTTAGGGTTTGCTCTTGGTGTTGTACATTCTGTGGGTTTGGACAAATATATGATAACATGTTTCCATCAAAGTATACAGAGTAACTTCACTGCTCTAAAAGTCCTCTGTGCTCTGTTTATGCCTTCCTCCCCCATGAACCCCTAGCAAATACTGACGTTTGATGGTTTGCAGTTTTTTTTCCTTTTCCATAATATAGTACAGTTGCAATCATACAGATGTAGTCATTTCAGATTGGCTTCTTTCAACTAGTAATATTTATTTATTTTTAGAGCTGAGTAATATTCTGTTGTTGGCTGTACCTCAGTTTATTTTTTAATTCACTTACTAAAAGCCATCTTGGTTGCTTCCAAGTTTTGGCAGTTTTGAATAAAGCTGCTAGATACATCTACATGCAGGTTTTTGTGTGCACAGAAGCTTTTGAATTTTCTTTTTTTTTAATCCAGAATGATGCTTGCTAGATCGTACGGTAAGAGTATGTTAAGTTTTGAAAGAAACTGCCGAACTGTCCTCTAAAGTGGTCATAACATTTTGCATTCACATCAGCATGTATGGGAGTTTCTGTTTCTCAATATCTTAGCCAACATTTGGTTGTGTCAGCGTTCTGGATTTTGTCCATTCTAATAAGTGTACTGGTATGTTATTATTGGTTTAATTTGTATTTCCCTGATGAAATAGGATACAGGGCATCTTTTGTGCTTATTTTATGTCTTCTTCATATTATTTTATGTCTCCTTCAGTGAGAGGTCTGTTATGGCCTTTGGCCCAGTTTTTAATGCAGATTATTTGCTTTATTGTTAAGATTTAAGAACTTTTTTTATACTTTGGGTAACGGTTCCTTGCCAGATGTGTCTTTAAATATTTTCTCCCGGTCTATGGCTTGTCTTCTGTTTATTTTTCAAGGCTTACTTCAAGTACCATACAGGGTCTTCTATAAACCAAAACTTTGTCTGAATTGTTTGCCATGACACATTATATCAGATTGCAATCCCTGATTAGTTTTTTTGCATCCCCCAAAATAAGTTGTGTGTCCTTGAGGTTAGGGAGAGGAATTACCTTTGTCTCACTTGCATTTAGACACTTGAATGAAAGATGGTGTGAATGATCTTTCAATTTCTGTCTCTGTCTCTTGCATATTAGAGAAATTACATTATCTCTGAGATTCTCTTAATAATAGGGCTAAATAGTGTACTTTCTGTAACACAATTACTGTGTGTCAAATTAAACAATGATTATAAACCTATAGCCCCAGAATGTCATATAATAGATGTACCTCTATTGAATCAGCTTGGTGGCACCCCACCTCCATCCTTTCTAGGTTCATTTATCATCGGGACTCTTGTTCTCCATCAAAGATTTTCCCCTTTCTCATTTCACAAATGTCTCAAAGTTCACCTGTTCCACGAAGCTTTCCTCATCTAAGTAACTTTGGTTTCTCTTTATCTAGCTGCTAAAACATACCCTCAGTGTCACCATCTCTGGGACACTCCCAACACTCCCCAACTTTGCCCCCCCACCTTAAAAAATTGACGGGATTTTTTTAATCTTATGTCGTCAGTGAGATTATACACCCTCAAATGGTCAGGGCTATCATTTCTAGTCCATTACTACATTCAACTCCAGCAGAATGCCACGAGTTTACTAGAGTAAATACTTCCAGAGCTAAAGTTCCTTTCCCAGGTGTTTTGCTGCCTCCTAGTGTTGTGGCCAGGCTCCAGGCTAAGAGGTTTTCTCTGAGCTCCAGCTTGGTCAGCACCCTCTGGTTTGAAGAACACTGATGTGGACAGTAGACTGACACAGCTTACTGATCCTGGGGATAGCTTCATTCAGATGACTCCTCTACTGCCAGGAGGGCTCTGCCATCCTGAGTCCTGGAATGGGTCCCTATGGCTGACTCTTTGCTTTTCTCTGTGCTATTTGTGGGACTTCTGTGGAGTTTTCAGAGACTTCGTTTCCTACCTTGAATACCTCCCTTCTTCCCTCTCAGCCAATCCCTGACCTGATTGCCATTTGGAGGTTTTTACTCATTCTTCAGTCTTAAGGCTACAGTGCAGCATATGCTAACGTTCAAATCCTGTTGAGAAGAATAAAATCTCTGTTTCCCCTATCCCCAGCTATCCAGATCATAAATACAATTCTAATCCTGCAAAGTGAGGTTTGAAAGGCACCTGCTCTTTGAGAAGGCAAGATGGGGACGCTTCATTTGGAAATAAAGCCCAGGGAAGGGGGAACATGTGTAGCTTATAGATTTGCCAAGCATCATTTTGGCTAAGTATCCACAGAGATAACAGTGGAAAGAACACAGGTTTTGGAGGAAACCCTGGGTTCAAATCACAGCTTCTTTAGTCTTCAGCTCTGTGTATGTGTGATGTCCCAGATCCTCAGTTTTGTTGCCACTATGAAGAGGGGACAGCGATGCATAACTCAGAGGGTGTTGTGAAAATTGAATGACAAAATATATGCAAAAGTAAGTAAAAATGCATCAAGGCATTCTTGTTCTTTAATGCAAAGTGTGGCTTTTAGGGGAGAATGCATTGATTCCCCTTACAAAGTTTGTTCTTGTTCCTGTATTCTTCAGCTGCCTTGTCTGTCCCCAGAATTGAGTCTCTTTGAAGGAAGAGATGATGTCTTTAATCTTCTTCTAGGGATTAGCACACTGCCTGGCACTTAGGTGTTTAACAATGTTTATTGAATAAATAAAATCCATACAGCTAATGATGCTGACTTTTTTTGACTTTCCACTATAAATTCTTATAATTCTCTTTAAAATTTTAGGGATGCCTGGGTGGCTCAGTCGGTTGAGCATCCAACTTCGCTCAGGTTATGATCTCACAGTTCGTGAGTTCAAGCCCCGCGTCGGGCTCTGTGCTGACAGCTCGGCCTGGAGCCTGCTTCCGATTCTGTGTCTCCCTCTCTCTGTCCTTCTCCCCCTTGCGCTCTGTCTCTTTCTCTCAAAAGTAAATAAACATTAAAAAAATTTAAATAAAAAAATAAAATTTTAGAATTAACAACTAATCGCCCCCTCCATCTGCACCCCAATTAAATAGACTTTTCCCTGTGTATCACCTTTCCTTTGATTTTCCTCATTCACAGCATGATGCAGCTGCCACCTCCTCCTGCTGCTAAGACCTCTCAGCAGCTCTCAGTCAAAGCTCCCAGATGCAGCTTTCATTGCATGTGATGTTCTTTAATTTCACTTGTCTTATCTATAATCACATCAAACCACTTATTTGTTAATAGGCTGTTTGGTGGCTTCATAGTCGAAATAACTATACATCACGTTTCATTCCCACAAGGGCATCCTTCATTCTGGTCTGCCTTGTGTATCATTTGCCTTTTCCTCTTGCCAGGCTGAGCCAGCTTCTCCCACTGTACCTCCCAAATCAGCTGTTCATTTCTCTCTCTGTGGTTGTCACTGATAATTTCCAGGTTAAATCTTATAAGTGGAAATTGGATCCACAGCTGGAGTTGAAACACAGTTCCTTAGAGTTATTACCACAGTCTGTTCCTGGGTAGGTGGAAAAGTTGAAGATGATAGATTTCCAGTGCCTAGGAATTATAATGCCTTACAACTGATAGTAACTAGGGTGGGGATTTCTTCCCCCTGTGGAGAGCAATATTTGTACCTTTTTACTCTGGGCATGTATCGGGGGGATTTAAGAGAGAGGAGTGATTTTCAGTAGTTTTCTGCCATTTTATGAGAGATGAGTTAGATAAAGTGGTAATGTGGGCTGGACAGCAAATGAGTTATAAGTGTTTGGCCAGCCATCTAGGCTGTCTGCTATTTCAGATAGAGGGAATATTACTTTCCTAGAGCAGAGACATTTGAGTTCTTAGATTCAGTCAGTAAAAGTAAGGGGAGATCAAATAATAGGTTCATTCATTCAAAATGTATTTAAGAACTCCATGGCACCAAAGGCAGTGACATACCTTAGATTTATTCAACATTAATTAATTAAACAAATATTTATCAAGTATGTATCACTATTCCAGGATTAGGAATAATGGGTCAATAGAATATGTAAGATCCCATCCTCATGGTACTGACTTTCTAATAAACAAGGCTTATAATAACAAGAAAACACAGAAATCAGAGAATTTTCAATATAATAGGAAGAACATAAAATGGAAATGTAATGCCATCTTGGATGGATATGGCCAAAAAAAAAATTCTTATAGGAGAGTTGATGTTTGTGAATCTACCGTTTCTTAGGGACACTTAAGTAATTTAATAGATCCTGAATTGGGACCAAGTGTGTAGATACCCCTGTTTCTTTTATACAAATCCTAAACTTTCCTCTCTGACCCACTTCAATTCCCAATAACCATCCCGAGATTAGAAACCCCAAAGAACTTTTCCTTAAAATGTCAACAACGTCCATTGTAGCCTTAGTGGAAGGTGCCAGGACTTGCCCCAGATGTAAGGGGTACTAAGAGTTGAACTCTGAGCTGCAAGGGGAACTGGGTTCTGATATGGCCCACCACCAAGGGTATATAGTCATCTTGAGTATATTTGTCCCCTTTCTGTGCTTAGGTCCTCATTCATGGAGTCACTTAGGTGAGATGCTGTATGTGGCCCCATATGGAGGAGGTCAAATACTATCTTAAACAAATAGTCTATGTGAGAGGAAAAAAGAGAGCAAAAGTTGACATGAGGGATCAAAATCAGGCTGTCAGTGCTACCCAGTCCCTTTGGCTTCCCCACAGTAGATCTGACATGGTAGGTACAGGGGCCACCTGTAATAGAGTACCTTCCTTCAAATGGGTAGTATGATGACATGTCCTCAAATCACCTCCATTCTTGTCCACCTCATGGCTTTAAAACCCACCCACCCCTAATACACACACCCTGCCATTACCTTGACTCTTGGAAGATTTTAAATCTACCTTATAAATTGGGCACCCTATGCCCCCCTGCATACTGGAGCATTCACATAATTTTGCTTTTCTGATTTAGCTCTTTTCTTTCACTCTCAGGTGAAAGCATTACAGGTAGAAAAAAAAGGACTCAAAGAGTTTAGTATTAATAAAGAGAGGAGATGAGGTACAAGGAGCACAACTAGTGTCCATGGACCGCTGCCCCTAGCCCGGCAGTCAATAAACATGATGGACCTGGCCATGAGGGCTGAGAAAGTACCGAAGAATGGAAGCAGAAGTACCAATGACAAGTTTAGTCATTGTCAATATTTCCTGGGATTGGCCTGGGTGCAGAAAAGAAACTCTTAGATAATTTTCTTCTTCATCTAGAACACAGTATAGTATATCCACTTAAAGCATGGTAGCAGTGTATTTCTATGTGCAGAGAAACCACCCTGGGCTGTCCAGAGTGGCTCTCCCTAGACATGTCAGCTTCCCTTGGTTATGTCAGAAATCCAGATTGATCTGACTGAAAGTGTCCATTGAGTAGCTACTACTTACCAAGCCCTATTCTCAGCAAAAGGGACTCAGCAATGAAGAAGACAAGCAAAAATCCCTGCCTACAAAGGGCTTAAATTATAGAGGGAGAGACAGGAAATAAATAGATAGGCAACTAGGTAAAAACAAACAAATAAATAGACAATCTAAGATATATTGGTGAGTACCCTGAAGGATCTGCTGTAGATAATGGATATCTGTGTTCCTTTTGATCTCTGAGGGGTAGACTATTTGAGTTCATTCATTCAACACAGATTATTAAATACTTTCTACGCTCCAGGCCCTTATGTAGGATGAAAGGATTTAACAGAGAATAAATTAAACAGCCTCACATCAGGGAACATTCTTCTACCAAGAGGAGACAAAGAAAAAATTAAGTTCAAAGTATAATTATTACCCAATAGGTATATAAATGTTTAATGATTTATAGAACTGATAAATACGTGTACATTATAATTTTTCTTAGTGTTTTATTATACAGTAAACATTGTGAATAAGCACAGTTGTAACTCCAATATTGGGAGAGCAGAGCCACCTAAGAATTTGGGAACAGTGTGTCCCAAGAAGGGATCAAAGCACAAGGCTCTGAGACAGGATATCATCCTTAAGGCACACAGATGTCCTGTGTGATTGTGTCACAGGGAAGCATGGAAGGAATATGAAGTTTTGGAAACAAACAAAAAAAAAACTGGGTCAATTCCAGAGGAAAAGATGGAAAACATTGAAGGGGGAGGAGGGCAGTGGTGAGAACCAACTCAGGTTTTAGAAAATTCTCTTTGGTAGCTGTTGCATTTCCTTGATGTGAGAAGGGAGTTAAGGTCCTTTAGAAGCCTGCTGCAGAGGTCTAGGGGAGAGATGGTGGCTTAGATTAGGGTTTGGCAGATAAATGGTGAGAAATAGATACGTGTCTATGTATAATGTATGTATAATGGTTATGTAGCACATATACACAATGTAGACCTTACAGCATCACAGGCTGGGAAGGAAAGAAAGAAATTAAAGTTGTTCCCTAGATTTGGCCTAAAGAGTTGAATAGATGTTGGTGCCATTTACTGAGAGGGAGAATTTGTGTGGTGAGGAGAAAAGTTAGTGGGGATAGGTAAATAGTTCAGTGTTATCAGCCTTTCAAAGTTTGACTTGTATAATGTATACAGGTGAGGGTGTGAAGGACATAGAAGACTAGAAGTCAGGGAGTGGGGCTGGCATCTGGGAGTCATGGTGTCAAGATGGTGCTTAACACCAGGGAAGAGATGAGCCCAACTAAAGTGTATAAGCAGAGAAGAGACGGAATTTGAGGACTGAGCTTTGAGACATTTTAGGATCTGGAGGTTAAATACATACATGAGTCCAAGCAAAGAAGAGTGAGAAGAAGTAGGGTTTGAGATAGGACGAAGACTGAGCAAGTGTTGTATAGTGACATTCTAGATCTGTGGTAAATGGTGCTAAAAAGTAAGAGGGCCGAGAATTAAGCGTTTTTTTGTTTTGTTTTGTTTTGTTTTTTTGTTTGTTTTTGTGAGCAGACTTATGGTTATTGGTGACTCTAGAGAGTCTGTGAGGGGGACAAAAAGCAACTGGAGTGAGTTGAGAAGGAAAAATTGAAATAAGAGGGTGTCAACAGATGGTATAGAAAGGGTTTTTTTCACTTTTTTAAAAAAGAATTTTGCTGAGAAGTAGAGAGAAGAGCTATTTATTGGATCTATACTCAGGGTCTAGAATTAGAATAGACTCTGTGAGGGATGTGTAATGGTGAACAAAGGGGGCTGAATTCTGAGGCTTTTTTTGTCTCTCTAGAGCTGGTCCCTTCATTAGTCTGCAACACAATTTCTTTAGCAGGAGTGGGGAAGGTTCCTTCAGAATGCTGATGGGCTTAGTTTTCCTGGCTTGTCTTCTACTCAGAGGTATTGAGCACAATGGTTGGTCCCCAAGAGAAAGAATGCTGGCATTCCTGACTTGTAGAATAGAATATAGACAGGCACATATTAAAAACAAAGTATTTAATAAAGTGTCCTAAATGTGACTTTGGGCCTGAAAGAGGCAAATTGAAAGTAGGAGTGGACATCTCTCCATAAAAATGATTCCAAGAGCCTGAAGATCCAGAGTCTGCCCATCAGATTCTTACCTCTTCTCCTATGTAACAAGTCTGCAAGCAGAATCCACCTTGGTATATTCAGCTATTCACAATGTGTGTTCTCTTCATATATTTTTGCCTGGGAGGGAGTTAGGGATAGGGAACTTGCAATCAGCCTTCTATGAGTAGAAATGTATTGTCATGCAATACATTGTCATGCAAGTATACAGTGCCTTGTTTCTAGAGGGTTGGTCCTATGTTGTCTGAAAACCTGAAAGGAAAGAGTGTGGGTAATTGTCTAGTGATTGATCTATTTGGGGTTCCTTCGGATCATAATCATGAGAGTCTCCTAACTGGAGCTTCATCCCCGAGCCAAATCTCAGGGAGCTCTTCACATGGGATGTGCTTTTGACCTTGATTACAGTCTTGAGTTCTCTTTCCAAGTGTCCATTCTTCTTTCTCTGCCCATCCCTCAGCACCTGATCTCATTACAGGTGCAGAGCCTCTCTCCTAGAAATCTCTTCCATACTCCAGTTGGTGAAATAGAAAATCATGAACATGGTCATGAAATATTTGAGAACCACTTGCAGATCAGGAAAAGCTCCAAGAACAGTGAACTTTTCCACGTAGTATTTGTTAACTTCCAAAGTTGGTAGCCGATGTAAAGCACACATCCTCAGCCCACCTTATGATTGGTTGGGAAGCTTAGATTCACTTTAAGTCAATGAAAATAATTTTTAAACTTTATCACTATCTCTTTCATGGCTTTCTTCCAGATAAGTGTACCCTCTTTCCGGCTTCAGACACATGAAGCTTTTATTTGGCCTCAGGGCCTTTGCACTTTCTGCTTCTACTACTCAAACACTCTTCCCCAAGCCCTATGCATTGTTGGTGATTTCTCATCTGCTGGCGTCAATTTAAATGTCTCTGCTCAGAGAGTTTGCCTCTGGACAATCAATTTAAAGCAATTCCATTTATGTCACTTTGATTTCCTTCATAACATTTATTTCAACATTTTTACTTCCTTATTCATTTTTCTGTCTCCTCCATCAGACTATAAGCTCTTTCAAGGTAGGAATTTTCATCCTTCCTGCTGTATGCCGAGTGCCCAGCAGAATGCCAGACACAAGTTGATGCTCAATAAATATTTGTTAAGCAAAATGGCAAATATGAGTTCTGTGGAGAATATAATATGCTCAAAGATACATTTCAGAGTTTTTTTGCTGACTTTCTGAACACCCTTTCCTCCCATACTGTAAGCATCCCGCAGGTAGGGACTGATGCTCCAGAACCAGTTGCTCATTGGGAGCTACTGTCTAAGGAATGTGACAGCCTCTGGAAGTTGGAAAGGCAAGGAAATGAATTCTCCCTTAAAGCTTCCACAAGGAATATAATTTACCAACACTTTGATGTTGGTCCAGTAAAATCCATTTTGGACTTATAACCTCCAGAACTGTGAGATAATAAATTTGTGTTATTGTAAACCGCTAAGTGTGTGGTAATTTGTTACAGAAGGAACAAGAAATGTATACTTAGTTCCTCACATCAAACCTACTTTAGTTGTCTTCATCCCCTACTCTCTATTAGGGAAATTCCCTAATTGACTTCGGTGGCATGTCAAGAAGGGGAGTTCTAGATAGTGGGATTATTTTACTAATCTGTATGGTTCATGAGGAAGTAGATAAGAAGTTGGTAGAAGAACAATAGTGATTGGAGTTGGTAATGAGAAGGGATAGGGTGTAGGAAGTGGGATGGAAGTCCTCCCCCAATTTGTTGGAAAGCAGACTTCTGTTCCTGGAAAATCACAGACACTGTCATGGATTATAAAGAGAAAGCAAAAGGTGGAAGGAAAGAAGGGAGGAAGGAGGATATGAAGGAAAGAAAGAAGGAGTAAATTGTGACCATACTTTGTCTTTCTCTGATACTCTTGTCCCCTCCAAGTCTGTACTTAATTCATGTGCCATATGTAAATGCTGTAGGATGTTTTCCTCTAAGTTCTCTTTTAATGCTAACCTTATTTGATTCTATTATCACAGGTTTTCTTTTTAGGATAATTTTTTTCCCCCAATGATTTAGAATACTATGCGATTGACTTCAAAAATCATCCAACCAATATTGTGATTGGCATTATGAAAAAGCTGTTGGTGGTGAACACCGGATATATTGTGGAAGTTGGGAGAAAGAGGGGGATAGTGAAATATAAGGAGCATGTGCAGATGAATTCAAGGTTTCACATATGTAATTAGAGGATATAGTAATTTTAACAGAAAAAGCACAAACCTTAGAGTAAAAGGAATCATCTAGAACATGTGTCAATGAGCTATGGCCCTCCCGCTATTGGTAAAGCTTTATGAAAATGCAGCCTTGTGTATTCATTTATATATTGTCCATGACTGTTTTCCTTCTCTGATGGCAGAGTTGGACAGCTGTGATAGACTGTGTGGTCCTTAGTGCCTGAAATGTTTACTTTCTGTCCTTTTACAGAAATAGTTGCCAACACCTGACCTATAAGAATGTAATACATATTTGTCAGTGCAGTATAGTGTAAAGAACATGAGAACACATCATAACTGTACCATTTACTAAGTTTGGGACCATTCGTTGGCCCATCAGTTCCTCTGAGCTTTAGTTCCTCATTAATAAAATAAGATTAATAATTGCATCAAAATGTGAGTTCCATGAGGGCAAGGACTCAATCTTTTTACACTTGTACTCTAGTATCTAGCACAGTGCTTCATGCTTTGTAGGTATTCAATAGATTCTTCTCAAATAGATGGTGATCTACTGCATATGACTGCTGTGAAGATGATAAATAATATACCTATAAATCATTTAACATAATTCTTGGTATGTAGTGAGCTGAAAGTAACTGGTACTAGGTTTTTCAATATACATGTTGAGAACATCCAGGTAGCTATTGAATTTAGGGAACTCAAGAAAAAAATCTTGGGTATGAAGATACAGACACAGATATAATATTCTCAGAGGCAACAGACCAAATCAAAAGGAGGTGGGTTCTTCAGTCTAAGTGATTTATCTAAGGCAGGATTAGACTAGGGTTCATGCTATTCAAGTTTCCCAGGATAGCATGTGCCCAGGACCTCATTAGCAGGACATAAGTTATCAGGCCAACAGAAACCAAAGGTTTTAAGGGGGGAAGTTGTAGATTTAGACTAGTGTCGGATAGGAAGAACTTTACTGGTAGAGCATACACACTCTTTATCTTCATAGGCTTAATACTGGCCCAGGATGAGAGGGAGTGGGGCACAGTGATGGGGCAGGGCAGGGCAAGGCTCTCTGTGATGATGCTTATGTGATTGCTCACCTATTGTTTCTCTCCACCATCTTTCTCAAACATGCCTCAGTCTTCAGATAGCAAAGTATTACTGAGTATTTTGTATTTTACTAGGTTACAGAGACAAGGTAATTAATGAATACATAAATTTTCCAAGGTTTCTAAAAGAAAAATAATATAGCTAATGCAGGTCCTCTATGGCGCTTCAAATAAATGGTTTAGTGTTGGGAGGTGTTTGATTAACCACATTTATCCTCATGGACTCTTTGGTGAGGAGCCTCACACTTCAGGTCATGGTACTGTCACCAGTAGCCCCGCCCTTTTCTTCTGAACGTTTGTGGTCTCATAGCTGCCCAGCAGAGATCCTAAGGATGCTCTAAGGAGTTCTGCAGTACCACTGTTCTCCTGCCTTGGAGTTTCCCACCTACCTAGCCCAGCTCTGTCTGCTCTTCTGGTTCTCAAGTTGTTCCTTACCAGTTCTATGGGATCTATCTCCCTTCTGCCTCCTAAAGCCCAGTCGCCAGCCACATTCCAGGCCTGTCTGATTAGATTCCATATTCAGATGTCTACAGAAAATCTCAGCTAACTTGATGCCCTTATGTCATTAGAACAATGAGGAAGAGAATTTTGTTTTTGTTTTTAAGAGACAAAGGGTGGATGTCTTTTCCCCAAAGTGAAACACATGCACACATACACCCACCTTTTTGCTGTAGATATGTCATTCTGTTAGCAACCATCTCTCACATTTCAGACTCCTCCTCCTCACTTCCATTTACAGAAAAGGAGCTTTCCAGTTTGCTTTTAGAGAAGAAATAAATATCTTCCTTTAGCATCTATTCATCACTTGTGAGACAGTTTTTTTTTTTTTTCTAATTAGAAGGAAGGAGCTTCTAAGTCTATTTTAGAGGAGAAATAAATACTCTTCTTCCCAAAATGCATTTTCAGCCAAAATATGCCAGCTGGGGGAAAGTTAGAAATTGTACTAGGTTTGTCTTTATAAATGATCAAAGCTTCACCTATTTTAAATGGCTTCTGACATAAACCTATTCTAGAAATTTCTGAGACAACGCCGAATGAAGAGTTTCTGCCTACTGACTTTAACTTATTTCATCACCTGTGCATTACAGACAGAGAGCTGGAAGTTGTTTAATTAAGAGCACAAAACTCGTTTAACCTAGCAAGTGCATAATCTCAACTAGCAGAAGATCGAGTTTTAGCTTTGAGAAAAGAAATCTATCCCACTCCTTAGGCCCTCCTTTATGGCACTATGAGGCTCAGTGCTGGGTTGGCTTGGAAATTTAGTCATTGATGGACTTGACTAGCGTTACAGGTGCATGATTAAGAGTTAGTCACCTTAAAGTCAGAGGACAGTCTGTTCGGGATTCAGAGAAAATAAACAAATCTTACCTCCCACTTTAACTTGCCTTTTTTGTTTTGAAAGCAGCCTCTAAATTTCTATACTTTCACAAAGAACACTTTGTGAAATCACTAGAATGTTTCCCTTCAAATCCCATCTATTCTGAAAGCATCTTCCTGCCCCCACTCTGTTTTAGTAAATATTTATACCCAATCATCTCAAGTCCATTGGACTCCATCACATGTGTGTTTCAATTATTTAAAATCAGGATAGCATCTCCTGGGCAGCTAATGAAGTCTCAATAGATATACATTATTGAAGCATATTGTTATTTATTCACCTAATAAATCAAGCCTATTGGGGAGAGTAGATGCAATTCAAGTACTAGAAATGAGGAATAATGATGGCATAGATCATTTCTGAATCACTCTAGCCCATTTTACAGCCTGCAAAATACACTGAATTCCATAAAAGTGACAAATGACACAACATTGTAATAAATAGCTGGAGCTCATGCATTGTGTATTGGAGCTTAGATTCATATTGAAGCTCTCTGTCAAAAGGGTGGATGATGAATTAAGTATTGAAATCATACTCTGTAAAAAGGAATTATATGTTTTCCATTTATCTTGATTTATTATATATGGCATCATGTGCTTAAGTATATGTAACCTTTCCAAATTGACTTGATTTATTATTAAGGAAAAATTGTTACAAAGGAAAATTTGGTATTTTTGGAATTCTTTATTTCCCTCCTGTATTTTTATAAGACTTTTAAATGCTCCATGGATGCTTAATTATATTAATTTTTTTTGAGTTGAATTCCCGGAAATATGCAATAACATTTACAGGGCTCATTAAAAATGAAAGTGCTATATCACAATTAATATTACTGTTTCTCATTCAAATTCAAATGTTTTCACATTAAGAATATAGAAAACTTTCAATTATAAATTAGCAGATGCATTCCACTCTGAAAGGTGAATTTAGACTTCCAAAATGATGGATTGAAGAATGAATATGCTTTGAATTTATCCAGATTTCTAGAAATTGAAGTGAAAGTTCTACCCGTCTTTATTATTGGAAAATAATAATTAAAGGAATTAGGGTGGCATTTTCACTTAAAAAATTAGAATAGTGCCTGAGTGACTCAGTCTGTTAAGCTTCTGACTTAGGTTCAGGTCACGATCTGGGGGTTCATGAGTTTGAGCCCTGCGTAGGGCTCTGTGCTGACAGCTCAGAGCCTGGAGCCTGCTTCAGATTCTGTGTCTTCCCCTCTCTTTACCCCTTCCCTGCTCACACTGTCTCTCCCTCTCTGTCTCTCAAAATGAATAAATGTTAAAAAAATTTAGGGGCGCCTGGGTGGCGCAGTCGGTTAAGCGTCCGACTTCAGCCAGGTCACGATCTCGCGGTCCGTGAGTTCGAGCCCCGCGTCAGGCTCTGGGCTGATGGCTCAGAGCCTGGAGCCTGTTTCCGATTCTGTGTCTCCCTCTCTCTCTGCCCCTCCCCCGTTCATGCTCTGTCTCTCTCTGTTCCAAAAATAAATAAACGTTGAAAAAAAAAGTAAAAAATTTTTTAAAAATGTTAGAAATATAATTAGAGGAATTAGCAAATACCAACAGTATTATATCGATCTCTGCTACTTCTCCTGCACCTTAGCAATATGGGAAGAGGAGCAACCCCAAGTTTTACTTTATTGTTTTTTCCTAGTCATAGAGCACTGACTTTATTTATTTATTTATTTATTTATTTATTTATTTATTTATTTATTTATTTATTTATTTATGTTTTCTTCAGTTTGCTTGGTGGCACACTTCAGAAGACCAGAATCTAAATGAGCAAGTCTGGACATTAGCCAGCACAAAAGTCAGGGGAACAAAGAGAAGGAATGAAATGTATCTGGGCACTCTTTTCACTTTCCCTGGTGCCCATCTGACATCACACCTTCTGTCTGCCCTCTGCTTGTAAGCCTCTTCTTTTCTATGTTTTTTTTTGTTAAGTTTATTCATTTATTTTGAGAGAGACAGAGCACAAATGAGGGAGGGACAGAAAGAGGGAGAGAGAGAATCCCAAGCAGTCTCCACACAGCCAGTGCAGAGTTCGACACCTGGCTCGAACCCACACACAAAACCATGAAATGATGACCTGAGCTGAAACCAAGAGTAGGCCACTTAACCAACTGAGCCACCCAGGCCCCCCTGCTATATTCTTGAAGCCTTATTCAGTCAGCTTGCTAACTGGTGGGACGGAGCTCTCAGCGGATCTGCTGTGGATGCAAGGATAACTGGGTTTGAAATACTGAGACTTGAGGTTGACACTAAGTTCTCCTACGAACTCAGGTAATCTATTTTGTTCCTCAGTTTTTCCAAATGTATAAAATGGTTCTGATGCTGCTTCCTATGAGAATTAAGTGAGGTATTATGTGTAAAGTTTACCACATAGTTCTGAAGTGATAGCAAAGTGTTATTTTATTAACACTTTTTACATCTTATCCCCTCAGCTAACAGTGTAAATTTTCTGGTTTGAATTCCGTCAACAGGAACTGTACTTTGGGCCGCTTCTCTAGACTATACTAGGCCACATTATATACCATATGTTTTTTAAAATTCTCACAACAGCAGGAAGGTAAATATATTCTCTTTATTTAGCTGATGAGGAAAGTTGCCCCTAGAGAGGTTAAGGGGTCTCGAAGGTCACTGAGACAGTAGCAGGATGGAATTCAAGCCTAGGGTGATATGATAGCAAAGTTCCTACTCTTTCCCCTTATACTACATTATTCCTCACTAACGACTATTGCTTATATAAAAACTGTACATTGTATGACATAAAGTACTTAGCACAGTGCACACCCTCATACAAGTTTTAAATGAATGAATCAATAATTGAGGACGTCAATTTTGCTCTCAATATCCTAGGTTCTCCCTCGACACCCACACGGTAAGCAGGAGGAAGGCAGAAATAAGAAAGCAGGGGAGAAATGAAGTGAATAAATGAAGCACATCGAAGGTGGAAAAAGGAGAAAAGACAAAGGAGGGAGGGAGAAAGAATTCCTTAGGAAATTTCTGTTCCACCCTGTGAAAAACTTGTATAACTATTTACTGCTTTCAGACTGTGATGAACTGCTTTTGTTGTTTTTGATCCCAGTGAAGAAGAGACAGACTTAAAGATTTTCACTCGCAAGGTAATTTTTCGCTTCTTTCACCCATTAATAATTTCATTCAATTTCAATCACTTAGAGTGATGTGGACCTAAGGTGCTCTTGTTGCCTTCAAGGAACATTGCCCTGGGTCCAAAATGCATCACATGAGTGATATACCCAAGTGCGTCTCATGTGTCAACCTCCTCTGCGTTCAGTAGGACCTCATCTGGGAATATAATAGCAACAATGTAGCAAGAATGAAAGCAAGAATGTAAGAGGCGTGTAGCAAGAGGTGTGTAAGCCTCTGCGCAAGGCCTTCTTGGTTGTGGTGCTCCTGCCTGGATTCTTGTTCTGCCAAGACAGGGACTCTGTCACTGTCTTCCTTACCATAGTGGACCAAGTTATAACATTAGGTCTTGTGTTTTCCATTCATTCATTCATCTATCTGTTTATAAGTTTATTTATTTATTTTGAGAGACAGAGACAGAGCACAAGCAGGGGAGGGGCAAAATGAGAGAGAGAGAGAGAGAGAGAGAGAATGAATCCCAAGAAGTTTCACCACTGTCATTGTAGAGCCTGATGCAGGGCTCGATCTCATGAACCAGGAGATCATGACCTGAACCAAAATCAAAAGTTGAACGTTAACTGACTGAGCCACCCAGGTGTCCCTGGGTCTTGTGTTCTCTTTTGTGTTGCAGCTACTGGTCTCTCTTGTCATCCTCAAAATGCCTAGTATAGTATAGGGCATGAAATATATCCTCAGTAAATACTTGTTCAATTGGATTGAATTGAATAAGCAGGAAGCAATGGAGTAATAGCTCTGTGTTACCACAGTGTCTGCTTGATCTATTCTCTTGTTTTGTCCTCAGTACTTAAAGTCTTCTTATTGAGTTATGGAGACAAGCCACCTTCTTTGGATTGGGCTTCCTGAAATGGATTTTAGTTAAGCTTAGCACCAATAGCCGTTAGGAAACCAACAGTACAAATGTATTTCTCCTGTGTACTTAGATTATTTAGCGAGATCAGCCATGGCTCTCTTAGAGAAGTGAAAGCAGCCATAAAAATTACGGTGAGGCAAATGGAATGACGTGTGCCTACCTTGGGTATGGAGCTTAACATGCTGAATTGTCATGTGTAAAATGTCTCCATGTATCAGGAGGCCTGCATTCTAATCTCAGATCTGCCATTTCTAAGCTATGTGACTTCTTGGTGTATAATTTAATTTCCTAGTGCCATAGGATTCCTTATATTTAAAGTGGGTCAGGCACTGTACTGTGTACACATGGCTCATTCAACTTTCAGAACAATTACAATCATTCATTTATTCAACAAATATAATTTTTTAAATGTTTACTTATTTTGAGAGAGAGCAGCATGAACAGGAGAGAGGCAGTGGGAGGGAAGGAAGGAGGGAGGAGGAGAGAGAGGGAGAGGGAGAGGAAATCCCAAGGATGCCCTGTGCTGTCAGCCCAAAGCCCAATGTGGGGCTCAAACTCATGAACCATGAGATCATGGCCTGAGCTGAAATCAAGAATTGGACACTTAACCAGGTTCCCTCAGGAGCCAACCAGGCGCCCTCAACAAATATTTGTGAAGTACTTTCTGTATACCAGACACTATTCTGGTTGCTAGGGATATGACAATGAGCAGAATGAACAAAAAATAAAATATACTAGCCTTTATGGTGATGAAGGTAGACAGCGCGTAAGATAAATTAATACGTCATGTGTTTGAAAGTAATGAGTGCTAAGAAGACAGACAAAGCAGGGATAAAGATAAAGTTTCACAGGTTTTGTTACAGTTCTCAAGAGTGGGGATTTTCCTTCCTCTCTTATTTCCTTCTTTCCTACCTTCCTTCCCTCCCTCCCTCCCTGCCTTCTTCCCTCCCTCCCTTTCTTCTTTCCTTTCTCCCTTCTTTTCTCCTTCCCTTCCTTCCTTCTTTGTTTTAGATACATCAATGGGGAGATGATTCACCGAGAAGGTGATGTGGGCAGAAAGTCCTGAGGGCAGAGATGGGGCAAGCCATCTTGGTGACTGAAGGAAGAGTATTTTAAGCAAAGCAGTGGGCAAGCGAGAGCAGTGGGGCTGAAGCCAAATGACTGTGACAGGGCTTTATACTACTCAATGAAAGGTTCTCTTTAAAGCAATTTGGCATTGTTGCAGGAAATGGAAAAAACGTACTTTTAAAATGTTTTAATGTAAGAATAATTTTAGATGTACAGAATAGTTGCGAAGAGTGTGCTGAGAGTTCCTATATACTGCGCACTCAGTCCCCCTTTTGTTAACTTGCATTACCACAGTGCATTTGTCAAAACTAAGAAAGTAGCTTTATTCTGATTCCACCAGTTGTTCTATTAACATCCTTTTTCTGTTCCAGGATATGACATTACATTTAGGAGAAACAGTATTTTACACTCGGGTATTCAGTGAATTAAGTTTTATTCCCTTGTGCCATGGGAATAAAGTTGAAAGACAGTTGGCAAACAGTAGTTAGGCCATTGAGTCTTCCTTAAGTGGGGTCCAACATGGTAGAAGGAACTCTGGGCAGGTGGTCTAGGCTCTTATTTCAATTCTGCCACAAACTGTCTCCTTGGACAACTTTCTCTCTGGATTTGAGGCAGGTAACTCCTGTATAAAATTTAGAAATTTAGGTCAGATTTCCAAGAGAAATGTAATCTCTTAAAGTCCTCTTCTGGCATTATCATGGCATCAGAGTCTTCAAATACAGAAACATGTAAGTTATGTGACTGATTTCCCTAGTACCAAGCAGGGTTTTGTTGGGAAATCAGATTGGGTTCTGGAGGACTTTAGAGCTGCCTCTGCCTCCACAATTCCACCCCACCCTCCATCCATGCCCTCTCCCACCCACTACACCTGTTCCGCTCATTAGGAGCTAATGGCTAAGACCATCAATAAAAAAGGAACTTTTCTCAGTGTTTTACTTGTGTTTCTCATAAGAGTCTTATGAAGTAAGTACTATCTCTCCCCCATTTACCTATCAAGGTAATAATGGCTTTCTAATGGTGTTATTGCTCTACTTCTCAGAACCTGTAAATAGCTTACCTTCCATGGCAGAAGGGACTTTGCAGATGGATAATTGTAAGGATCAGGAGATGGGGAGATGACCCTGTATTAGCCAGATGGACATGATGTAATCATAAATGTCCTTGTAAATGAGAGATTATAAGTCAGAGGGGAGATAAGATGCTATGCTGTTGGCTTTGGAGAGGCAGGAAGAGGCCACCAGCCCAGGAAAGTAGGAGGCCATGAGTACCTGGAAAAGGAAGGAAACACATTATTTCCTGGAACCTCCAGAAGGAATGCAGGTTCCAGACTGTAAAAGAATATATATGTGTCTTTTTAAGTCACTAAGTTTGTGGTAATTTGTTACATCAGCAGTAGGGAACTAATACACCCATGGAGGTTAAAAAAAAAAATGTGTCCAGGATTGCATAGCCGGCAGGTGTTGTAATCTAAATTTGAACCCAGGTAGCTTACATTCAGAACCTGAATTGATAATTACTAGGTCATACTGCTTCACTGAAGTAATAAAAGTGCCTTCCCACAGGTTTCTTGTAAAATGTGAGAAACTACATGGGGAATACAATGTTCAGTACATGCAAGTAGTATCCAATGTCTTAGTATTATAGTGAACCCAACAATGTGCAGTGCTATTCACCCCCTCTCCATCCTGCACTCTCTCTACCCATTCCAGAACCTCCTTAAACCTTATTCCTACAGTTCCATGCTCAGTTCTGATCTGGTTGACTCCTAAACCAGAGGAACAAGAATCTCATGCAATTTTATAGCAACTTAGACTATTGAAGATTTCTTGGGGACACATGATCATACTTAGTTTTGAATGCAATATCCTTGGAACTGAGATGGAGGGCATCATGACCCCTGCTGTGTGCATGTCTGTCCGTCTCTCTGTCCATCTCCATCTTTTCTTTCTTTTGTCTTTTGCATCCTTTCTGTTCTTATGTATTTGTCTATATATCACTATGTCCATGTCTTTTCCTCCACCCCAGTCTTTTTCTTGGTTTTGTAGCAGGCATATTTATTGACATTTGATGCATAAAAAGAATTTGTTTTTAATGTGAATATATAATTTATGTTTTTATAATATATTAATAATATACATTTCTTAAAACTCCACACAAATAGGTAAGAATGACTAAGTTGTTTTTTTAAAGTGGAATTCAACTGTGTTTTCTCCTATTATGTGTTGATAGCCGTGATCTGAGGAGTACCCCCAAGGAGGAAAGGATATATGGGAATAGAGTAATTGAGGCACAGAAGCCTGGTTTAGATGTGCTTTTACCACTGACTGAGAGTCTCTTAGATTTACTGAAGATGAAAGTGTAGATTGTGGTTGCTAATTCATCTTCTTCTCTCCTTATTATGGATGGGGGGGAGGGGAGGAAGTATAAGACAAATCCTGTGAGAATGGAGAAAGGCACCCATTTTTCTATTCGCTCTGCACTTGGGCTTAAATTGCTGCAAAGTCATTCCCTGGGGGAATTCTGGAGTAACTGTAGGTTACAAATAAATACTCCCCACTTTGCTTTCCACAACCTCAGCATTTTTAGCCTTGTAAGAGATGCTCTGAACAAGCAAATGTGCTTTTAACTTAGCTCTAAAATATGTCCTAATATGTGGGAACTATTTTTAAGACAACAGCAAGGACATGACAGACTGATATTTGCTGGAATGCAAATTGCCTCTCATCTCTTTTGACCTTGCCCCACAATGAGGACCTATCAAGTTATCATTGTCCCCTGGGAAAACACATTTTCCATTGTACTGTGCATTAGTGCTCCCCTGAAAGATGCTGGCCATTTTTAAGCTATATAATGGGGAAGAAAAAGTGGCAAAACAAAGAAGTGAAACAAAATGCAAAACAAAACAAAATGCAAAATGAAACAAGAGTGAAAGAGCAAGACTATAAAATAGTATAAATGACACACTACACACTTAGACCTATCAGCCAATTATCTAGTATCTATTAATTATTTATGTATCAGTGACCTATCAATTATCATCTACTTGTTGATTATCTACGTATCTACCATGTAGGAGGAAAGAAGAAGAATGACGTATTTGAACTGAAGCAAATCAAAAGAGGAAAACTAGTCTTCATATTTCTTTTGTCAAACAAGGTGAATATGCCAAGAAAGTCTGATTGGGGATAGGAGGTTTGTCTCCTTCTCTTCTTTACTCTCAGCCATCCCCTCTGCCTCATCCCTTTGTGTCCTCATCAAAGCCAGGTGCTAAGTTTGAAAACAGGATTATGAAAAGTATTTAAAATATGTGTGAGAGACTGGGTTTGTCACCAAAGACTTTCAAGGTGCAAATAAACCCTTCCTTTATCACGTACTGGAAAGCAAAATGTGTGGACTGAAGCCAGGAAACCTAGGGGTGTAGCTTGGGTATTTGAGTTCAATCAGAGGAGGTAGGACAGAAAGGTTCTCCCATGTCAATATCACTGGGAGACCCTTAAATCCAACCAGCATACTTCTAGGTGTTCAACCATCTAACTAGATATTTAGATATAACTCAAAAGAATCCAACACAAAACACTGTAGTGAGTGACCTTGGCAGTAGGTCCACAGGAGGGAGAATGATGAGGAAACTTGACATCATACTATGAAGAGTAGTTGAAGAAATTAGAGATATTTAGACTGGAATAGGAAAGACTCTTGGGGGGTGGGATATAGAAAATACATGCAAGGCTGTCACAGACAGGAACAAATTCAATTTGGACACAAACTAGTTCCATTCTATTGTAGACTGGTGGTTCTGACACTTTTTATCAGGACTCATGTAGTGGACAATACTTACATCCATGTAAAGGTGACTTCTAGCTGGTTACTGCTTAGTTAAGAAAGCTTTTGGGTAATGTGTTATTTCAGCTTATGTGTAACCTCACCCCATTTTCCTCCCTAATAGTATGCTATGTTGTAGAGGCGGAGCACACAGTGAGAACAGATGGACGGAACGAGGGAGTGGTAGATTACATCACTACAGAAAAATGAACTTTGAGGATGCCTGTTTGGCTCAGTACATTAAGCATCTGACTCTTGGTTTTGGCTCAGGTCATGACCTCAGAATTCTTGAGTTTGAGCCCCACATTAGGCTCTGTGCTGATAGCATGGAACCTCTTGGGTTTCTCACTCTCTCTCTCTGTCCTTCATCTCTCTCTCTCTCTCTCTCTCTCTCTCTCTCTCAAAATAAACTTAAAAAAAAGAAAAATGAACTTTCTATTGATGAAAGTTCTAATAATGAATTGCTTTGGTAGGTAGTGAGCTCTCTGTCACTCATGGTGTTTAAGCAGATGTTTGATGACTTTCTGGCATGAATGTGGCTATGCTTAAATTTTTCAGTTTCTAATATTTTATAATTATTCTGGACAAAAGACACCAAATTTTGTTTTAAAAGTCTTTGAATCAGTAAGTGTTCAAGAAAAATAATGGACCGGATGATAACTATGCAACATATTGTGATCTAAAAGGAAAGAGAAGCTCCATTTCAGGTACAGATAAAACTGGACACAGGAACAATCTAACTATTCTGGACATGTGGCTCAAGAAATCAACTGAATATTGAGTTCACTCACACAATCCTGAGAATGGAGAACAAGGAAAGCATAAACTTTTATTTAAAAAAGTACATGGGGCGCCTGGGTGGCGTAGTCGGTTAAGCGTCCGGCTTCAGCCAGGTCACGATCTCGCGGTCCGTGAGTTCGAGCCCCGCGTCAGGCTCTGGGCTGATGGCTCAGAGCCTGGAGCCTGTTTCCGATTCTGTGTCTCCCTCTCTCTCTGCCCCTCCCCCGTTCATGCTCTGTCTCTCTCTGTCCCAAAAATAAATAAACGTTGAAAAAAAAATTAAAAAAAAAATAATAAAAAAAAATAAAAAAAAATAAAAAAGTACAGATAAGTTTTGTAATGAAAAAAAAAAAATTGTGCATTTTTCCCAAGGGAGAATCAGTTCTGTTTAAAGTCAGGCATTGAGCCAAGTACTTTATGCACACACCAAATTTTAAAATTCCTATAACTATACTGCGAGGAGGGTTACTCATTAAAGAAGTGACAAAGCCAGGATTCCAGCCTCAGCTGGTAGGATGCTGAAGAATACACATACATATTTTTTGCCCATTCCCCTCTGGGTTCCTACCTCTCTTTGTACTTGTATTGAGTATAGCACATAGCGCATTTGTACTATTTCCATTGCTTTCTTGACTCATCTCCTTTCTTGAAGACAGGCACCCTTTGTTGTCTCTGTGTCACTAATACTTCTCACTGGCACTAGCATAGATTTAATGTTCCATAATGTTTGTGAATAATTGTATGTGGTGGGAAAGAGGCAGACACAAGAGAACTAACTTTAGAAGGAAGAAGTGAAAAGGAGATCAGAAAAATGATTTTAGTGCCAATGACATTTATATCACCAAATGATATAAAGATTTCTCATAGGCTCACTGTACTATCTAATAGATTAGCCACTAGCCACATGTGCTTAAATATAAATTAATTCTAATTAGACAAAATTAAAAATTTTAGTTCCTTAGTCACACTACCTGCAGGTGGCTAGCTGGCTATATTATTGGATAGCATAGATATAGAATATTTCCATTATTGAAGAGACAACTTCATAGGACACATGGGAAGAGAACCAACAAGCCATATTTCAGAAGAAATAAAGAGAAATTTTAAAAGGAAAAATTCTAATTTTGTATGGACTAAAATATAGCAGGAAATGAACAGGGAAGGTGAAGAAATACAACAGGAAGACAGTATTTGAAGAGGAATTACAAAACAAAGCAAAACAAAATTAATTAAACAGATTAATCTGAGGTACCCCTGTTCTAATACAGATTTCCCTCAATATCCAAAAGTAGAGTTTCCATGAAATCTTTCATAAACTGTAATGTCATAAAGAAGCAATACCATTTCATATGGCAAACATCCTCTTCAGATTTCTTTCTGTTAGTGAAACCAGGAACTAATGTAGGTCTTGTGTAAAAGTAAAGTGACTTAATGTGAATTTCCGGGTAGCGAGGGAAACCTGTAGTTCTTTAAATAACACAGACCTTAAAACCGATCTGTCCTACACCTATTGCTTGCTTATGGTCCAACTTCAGTCCCACAGTCCTCTAGCATAATCACTTCCTTTCTGACAATTCAAATCCTGAGGCCTCTTTCATGTCATCATACTTCTTAGCAAGGCTACCACTCTGCAGCATCCAACCCTTCACTTCCTCATGGCTACACCTGCATAGCCCAATTTGGCTGGAGAAAAGCCCATTATCCTGTTGATTTGTTGCACATTAAAGTCCTGATGACTGAACTATGGCCTTAACTTATGTCCACAACACTAACAAGCAATCATAGAATATTTGTGTGGTCCATGCATTCTCCCTCTTTTGGATAACTTCCTGCACCTGTGTCCATCTGCTCTCCTCTCCCTTCTGTTCCTGTGGAAAAAGTGGTCCTCTGAAGCCAGCCCTCTACCCAAGCACTGCATCTACTGGCTTTCTGCTACTCAATCACTCCAGAAGTTGTCCCATTTCTTCTCTTCAATTTTTTTCTATTGGATTATTATAAACATTCTGCAGTTTCTTACATCTTAAAAAAATTCTGTCTTCATTCCGTATCAGCTTTGCTTTATAGAAAATCTCCTTGAAAAAATTTATCTTTCCTCTCTCCCTTTTCTCATTCTCTCATAATACCAAATTAATCGGGGTTTCTTTTCTCCTGATCCACCTAGATGTCAAGGACACCAGTAACCTCTGTAGTTAAATTTAATGACAATTCTTAACCCTCATCTTACTTGATCTGTCAACAACATTTGGTTCAGCGGATCAATTCCTTGAAACACCTCCCCCCCCCCCCATTTTACTTCCAGGACACCCGGCTCTCCTGTTTTTCTCTTTAATCTAATTGATTATTATATTTCAGTCTCTTCTCTCAGACCTCATTCTCATGGCTTCTGTTACCACCCTGTATCTTTCCCCAGTCCTCCAGACTCACACATCCTGCTGCCTTCTCTCCTTTCCATTCAGGCGTCCCCTCCAAATGTACTCATATGGTATCTTCACTCCTTTTGGTTTATGGCAACTCCTCCAAACTCTGGAGTCAGCCTTATCTCTCTGACATCCCACAGACACCCATCTGCAAATCCTCTTGGCTCTACCCTCAAAATATTCCTCTAGTCTGAATCCTTCTCCCCACTTTCACCCCATCTACTCAGATTACAGCCAGCATTATCTCTCACACACATTATTACAAGCTTCCTAACAGTTCTCCTTGCTTCCATGATTTGTCTTTATGACCATTCACTCCACAGCCATAACAGTACTGTTAAAACAAGGTCAGATCATGGCTGCTGAAATTTCTTTGTTCATTAAATTTCAAGAGCTCTCATTTCACTCAATGAAAACCAAAATTCTTACAGGGGTCTATAAGACCCTATAAAATCTTTGCCCTCCCCTAAATTCCAACATTCTTGTTATCTTCTTATTCTCTCTTGTAATTCTCTTTCTCATACTTAGTCCACTGCAGAAAAACAAACACCCTTGTTGCCCCTTGAGCTTTCTAGTCATGGTCATCTCAACTTAGGGCACTTATCCTTTTACTGCCTCTGCTTGGAATATTCTTCTAGATATTCACATGCTTGAGACTCTCACTTCAGATATTTATTAAAATGTTACAGGGTACCTGGGTGGCTCAGTCAGTTGAATGTCCGACAATTCGGCTCAGGTCATGATCTCAGGGTCTGTCAGTTCGAGCCCTGCATCTGACTCTGTGCTGACAGCTCAGAGCCTGGAGCCTACTTTGGATTCTGTGTCTCCCTCTCTCTCTGCCCCTCTCCGGCTCATGCTCTGTCTATTTCTCTCTCTCTGTCAAAAATAAACAAACATTAAAAAAATTTTAAAAATGTTTCTTAGTATAGGATTCTGAGAGAAAAGAGACCAAATGCATTTTTTTTTCCCTCAAGAAACTCTGGTAAATACACTAGGGGTGTGTGTGTGTGTGTGTGTGTGTGTGTGTGTGTGTGTGTGTATTGTTGTCAAAGAACTGGGTTTATAAAAGAAAATCATCCAGAGACAGGGTTTCCATTTAGCACCCATCATGTAGATTTTGAAAAATGGATGATATTTTAGTTGGATAATGAGATGTAATAAAACATAAATCATTTACATTATAGTGTGGTATATATACCATATATCATATTATACCATATGATTACCACTCTTTTTTCTCCTATCCACATACACAGAAGGAAGAAATTAACATTATTGAAGGCTGGGGGATCTTTTCCATTACAAAAATAAGCACTATCCTTTGTAAATAGCTTAAATTTTATGAAGATAATAGAATTGGAGGTGACATTGTGACTGTATGATTAAATACTTGAATTAATATCTTCATATAGAATTTCAGGGGCTTAATTAAATAACCTAACAGTGTGGTACTAACTCAACAAAACATGATATAGGCTTGAAAATGATATAGTCTACATGAAGTAGACTTTGGACATTTTTTTCTCTAGAAAAGAGAATAAATTGTGAAATAGAAGACAAAAATAATATCTATCATTCTGTACCAATAACCAAAATCAATTCCTCAAAATTGCAGAGAGATTATGCTGACAAGAAGAAGATAAATAGATTCCTAATTAGATCATGAAAGTTTTAGAAATGTAGGGAAAATGATCAGACCTTTCTACCCATTCAGTCTGTCCAGAGGTCCAGAGCTGGTGACATGTGCTGAGTTAGAGCTTTGACACTAGTTTTTAGGTAAAAAGGTAAAACCATGGCAAATGATAACTGTCTCCTGATACTTTTTAATTAGAAGAAAAAAGAAAACTGGCATTTGTTGAGAGGACACAATGTTTCAAACCTTGTGATAAGATTTAAAAATGTGATAGTCCTCCAAATGGTCCATCTGGCAGATGATGTCATCTCTTCTTTACAGATGAAGAAACTGAACTTTGGGGGTCCAGGTGAGATCAATATCACACACTGTCCATTACAAAACTTGTGCTCCTTCTCCTCTATCATCTTGGAGAATTTAAAGATAAGCTGAAAACATACAAGTGGAAACTGTATTATTCGAAGAACAAATAAATGAATTTGTATGTTAGGAATTAAGGAGATAGGTAAAAAATCAAGGAAACATTAGACCAAGATCAAATAAGGTCATCACCTACATGCATGTCAGTATGGAAGAAATAAAGAGAAGGCACTAATAGGATTATTTAATAAAAAGGGGATTTGGAAAGATGATCCTGAAAGAACAACTGTGGCTAATGGAGGAGTTCTTTACAGGTAGGTTTGGGGAACAAGAAAGTACAGGGAAAGGAGTAAGAACATGGTCAAAAGCTATTATGGAAAGAAGCAAAAAATTCCACAAGCAGGCTTCTCAGCCCAGTGAAACAAGACTGAATACTCTTTTAGGAAGGAAAGTTGTTCTCAGGCCTGCTGACTTGGTTCCTGAGTTCTAAGGGAGTTTAGAGGATTTCTACGAAAATGGTCTTTGTCATCTCAGACCACGACCCTGGGGAGAAAGCAGACTCACACATGGAATGAATGCAGTGAATAATTTTTGACTGTTTGATAGTGTCAATAGTGATGAGACAGAGGATAAGAAGTAATTTACATAAAATAAAAAGTCATTGTGGTCTCTGTTCCAGTAGTCTGCTGCACAACTAACATTACTCAAAGTGGCCTGATGGAAATGACCCTTTGCCAGGAAATCTTCACTTTTCCAAGGGGTGGAGCCATCAAAGAGCGATTATTTCATTTGTTAAGTGGTGAGAAGAAAATCTTGATAAGTGCCAAGAGCTGGTGGAGAAGAAACTGATTAAAGAGTGTGGCATTTTATTTCAAGTGGACCCCAAAACTGCGCTTAATGCATTGACAAGGAAGGGATGAAAGTCCCAGGACATTTTTAGGCCAAAGGCAGTAGTGTCTGTAGGAAGGGTCAGACAAAAGAGAACTGTCCATATACCGTATATGCACACACACACAGACACACACACACACACACACACACACACAGACACACACACAGATACGTATACACATATGCATACACATACATACGCACATAGTTGCTCCTAGAGCATCATGGGGGTTAGGGGTGCTGATCCCCTGTGCAGTAGAAAATCTGCACACAGAATCTGACTCCCCCAAAGCTTGACTAACACCCTGCCATTGTCCAGAAGTCTTACTGATAACATAGTCTATTAATAGGTGTTTTGTTATATGTATTATATACTGTATTCTTAGAATAAAATAAGCTAGAGAAAATAAAATGTTATTGAGAAAATCATAAGAGAAGATATAGTAATAGTACTGTATTGTGT
Organism: Leopardus geoffroyi; assembly: GCF_018350155.1. Taxonomy (NCBI): domain Eukaryota; kingdom Metazoa; phylum Chordata; class Mammalia; order Carnivora; family Felidae; genus Leopardus; species Leopardus geoffroyi. The sequence continues at coordinate 123,196,756 of NC_059328.1, read as the reverse complement.
TTATTAAAAGAAAAAAAAACATGTATAAGTGGACCCACAGAGTTCAAACCCATGTTGTTCTAAGGTCAACTGTATACACACACACACACACACACACACACACACACATTATTTATCTAAAGAGAGGGGTTAATAGCAATCCACTACAATGTGCTATTTCCTTCACTTGCATTATTTTATTTGTTCTTTATCATGAATTTGTGGGTGTTATGAGATAGTGCTCATACACTCATAATAGCTAAACATCTGATTCCAAGCCTGGTCACTTGGACGATTTATTGTTCCTACTCCTTCCCCTGGGCCAGATTGCCTTCAGATGAGAGGCTTAAAGAAGAAGGCAGTAAAAAGAGGAAGAAAAGTTGAAGAATATCAGAAATGCATAATAGCGCTATAGCAGATGAGCTAGTGGTTGTGATATTAAAAATATACTCAAATTATTTGGCATATAGATTAACTGGGTTAAAGTAGAAATTTATTATTAACAATCTACTGGCTACACCCAGTGTGATATTTTTAGGGGGAGAGTTGTCAATGCCAAGATGGATGTGGTAGCTGGATACTAAAGTCTTAAAGGAAAGAAACAGCATGCTCCATGGCTTTAAGTGGAGAGTTTTAATGAATGGACTATTTACACAGGTGCAGGAAAAGTTAAGGAATAATGAAACTCATAGGGATGAGCAATAGTGCAAGTCTCTCAAGTTTTTAATGGATGGAGGTATTAAAGAGAAAAAAAAAGATTATTTCATTTATTTATGTCACTACCCATGGTCCTGAAAAAGGGAGGGGAAGGAATGATATTACCGGAATTTGGCATCTCTAGAATTGAGTAAGAGCTATAGCTTTACAACAGGTGTGGCTGAAAAGAAGTCTTAGAGGAACATAGCCACTGCCAAAACCATAACTAGCCATAGAGGGATCTGGAGATGGAGAGGATCAATACCCCTACTTCTCTTTGATTCAACCCTGTGATCTCCCATCAGGACAAGATAGCTTAGGTAGAGTCCATAGAGATGCCCCTCTTAGGGCACATAGTGGGGTGGAGAGGGTGAGGAAGAGACCTGCAGTGGAAAACAAGAAAAGCCAGCACAGGGGCTTTAGTATTAGGCATGAGATAATGAGCACACCTACTCTCCCTGAGCCACCCCAAATTAAACAACACCAAACAAAAACACAGCACCTGCTCAGTGAGTGCAGACTCAAGCCGTGTCTTTTAGCATGCGTTTCCAACAAAATTACTGCCTCTAAGCTATCCTATGCAGAAATTCTGTAGCCACCCATGGGTAGGAGAAAAATGCTTTTCCCAGAAAGGGATGAGTAGAGAAGACAATGCCTTAGATTATTTCTTGCGTTAGATAAGAGAAAGTCAGAAAGACAAAGCTAATGGGGGTGCCATGGTATAAAGAAAGAATAGAAATTAAGAGGAAGAACAGACAAATTAATGTTATGGGAAAATGTTATGGCATATTATTAAGAGAAAAGAGAGAAAGACCTTCAGCACTTCAGAAAGACCTTCAGGATCAAAGGTCTGGAAAAATTGATGGGAATTAACTCATTTACACTTCACAATAACCTAGTAAGATAAGTTTCATGATCCCCACTTTATGAATGAGGAAGTTAAAGAATTGTCGAAGAACATATGTTGGCAATAGGCAAAGGTAGAGACCAACCTCCTATTGCCAATTCTCTTGGCCAACAGGCCAGACCTTGGGGAAGAGGTCTCAGCCCAGTATATGGATTGAAAGCACAATGGGTCAATATCACACACCTGAGGGAGTAAGTGGGTCCATCAGCTTCCAACAAATTACTTTTACTATAGGATATACCCTTTTACAGTGGTTCATTAAAGTTCTGTGGCTTTTGAATGATGGTTTCTCTTTCGCCATACTTTTCTAAAACCCCATAACCCTATACTTGACATGTCTCCATTCTTAAAGTGACAGGCATATAGTAACCATATTAATTTGCTGGGGCTTCCTTAATAAAGTACCACAAATGGGTGCTTCCACAGCAGAAATGTACTGTCTCGCTGTTCTGGAGCCTGGAAGCAAGAGATCTAGGTGTTGGCAGTATTGGTTCTTTCTGAGATAGGAGGAATCTGTTTGATGGATTTTCTGTAGCTTCTAGTGGTTTGTTGACAATCTTTGGTGTTCCTTGACTTGTGGAAGCATTGATCTGCTCTCTGCCTTTATCTTCACATGATTTTCTCCCAATATTCCAGTCTCTGTGCACATTTCTCCTGTTTATGAGGACATAGGTCATATTGGATTAGAGGCCATCCGGGGGCTCCTGGGTGGCGCAGTCGGTTAGGCGTCCGACTTCGGCCAGGTCACTATCTCGCGGTCCGTGAGTTCGAGCCCCGCGTCAGGCTCTGGGCTGATGGCTCAGAGCCTGGAGCCTGTTTCCGATTCTGTGTCTCCCTCTCTCTCTGCCCCTCCCCCGTTCATGCTCTGTCTCTCTCTGTCCCAAAAATAAATAAACGTTGGATTAGAGGCCATCCTAATGACCTCACCTCATCTACCTGAATTAGCCATGACCCTAATTGCAAATAGGGCCATATTCTAAAGTACTAGTGTTTAGGATTTCAAAGTATGAATTGAGGTGGGGGGATACAATTCAACCCATAAATGCAACCTGTAAATTTGTCAGCGTGTTTTAAGAAGAATTGGTTCATAAGGCTTCATAAAGTAGAAGATCCAAAAGAGAAATTACAAGTGAAAGAAAAACAGTGGGCATTTACAATATTACTTATAAGAACTATAGTTGCCAATATCCGTATAAAAGGAGTTGGCTTTAATGCTGAAAATCAATTATACGAATATGTATGATGTGCAAATATATTTTATATAAACCTCTGAGAATCAAATGAGATACCATATGTGATAGCACTTTGCAAGCTGTGTGCTATTCAAAGTAAGGCATTAATTTTATTGCTGTCACTATGTTTATATAGGTAGCTTATTTTTATTGTTACATTGAACAATTCTCACTTATATGGTCCATTTCTTTTTACTTCAGTTATATTCTTGATTAGTGACATATATGTTTATTTCCTTCTAGGAAACTGAGCCTCTCCATATTTTTCTTCCTGATTATTCTAAAATATCTTTCCCTTTTCTCATTTAAAGATGGAGTAAAGTTCTGGCATTGGATTGTTCAAATGGCTAACGATAATTAAGTTAAGGAACTTAAATTGTCAGCACATTCAACACATTGACTGTAAACCAGTTCACACAGAGATCAATTAGAAATTGAGACAGTGTCGGGGCGCCTGGGTGGCGCAGTCGGTTAAGCGTCCGACTTCAGCTCAGGTCACGATCTCGCGGTCCGTGAGTTCGAGCCCCGCGTCGGGCTCTGGGCTGATGGCTCAGAGCCTGGAGCCTGTTTCCGATTCTGTGTCTCCCTCTCTCTCTGCCCCTCCCCTGTTCATGCTCTGTCTCTCTCTGTCCCCAAAATAAATAAACGTTGAAAAAAAAATTAAAAAAAAAAAAAAAAAGAAATTGAGACAGTGTCCTGGATGTTTCAGTTAGATCTAGCTAATACCCACAATGACTTTTGTCTCTTTCTTTCTTTGACTAAACACACAGGTTGTTAATATGTAGTCCTTTGCAGTTTTGAGAAGGTGCAGACGTGACATAAGCACAGTCAGGCTGAGAGGGGCAGCCCCTTTCTGCTGAGGGAGTGGAATTGACTGATCAGCAGCCACAGCTCAGTGGCTTGTTTTTTGCTTTGCCACAGCCTTGACTCTCATTAATTTTTAATTTCCTGAATTTTATAAGGGGAAATAATGTACCATAATGACAATCACTGCAAGTCTTAAAGTGTGTCTCTCAAAAAAGGCCAAATCTCATTTCTCTATGTAAGATATAATAAAGGCTATAATCTAGATTAGAAGTTTAGAAGTAAAGTACCTTGACATTTTCAGCCCCTGAGAGAACCCTCCCCACCCTTGCTGTGCTTCCTCAGCTTTCTACAGAATCTATGTATGTATCATACATACATACATACATTCCTCCGCTTCCTACAGAATCTATGTATCTATCAACTTGTAAAAATGCATAACCAGCCAGACATCAAATTATTCATTATGCCAGTATGTAAGAGCCGCCATGTCTAGAAAGTGACTTAACAAAAATAGGTATAAAACCTGGCTGCTATCTTGCAGGAGTTTATAATCTGCTTGGGAAATGAGACCCGTTTCTTTTCTTGGCACCAACACAAGTCAAGAAGCAGAGGATGATAAGTAACAAATGAATAGTTCTCCATGTGCCTGATTCATTACCAGAAGTCTTCAGAGCCAGACTACATCTAGCCAAAAAAACACCTTTTTCCCTAGAGTTATAGAATGAGGGGTCTCTAAGTTGGCCATCTGGCAGAGTGGACTTATCAGTCGAGAAACAGGGGTGACAAGGACACAGAAGGCAGCCGTTGCAATTTGAAATGTGAATTTGTTTTCTAAAAGCTTTTCATTAACAAAATTATGTGCAGTGAATGGGGGATGACGGAACTAACCCACTCCCTTCCCTTGTGGGTGAGATAACATTTATGAGCTTTAAATTTCTAGCAAACTTGAAGTCGCTCAAACCAGGCAAGGATGGAGATTAAAATCACCTTCGATGATGATAGAAAGTAGTGTTACCATTGAGGTCTCGGTCCTCCTGCCGGTGGAAGCAAATGTATTTTCCCCATTTAAAAGGATTTCCTTCTGGCCTCCTCCCTCCCTGGTATTTGGTTGTGATGGGGTTCTGTTTGACTGATTAATTTTAGTTCTTCTGCTTCATACAAGGTAGACATTGATGAATTGATATATTAAAGATGTGATTAATGGTTACTTTCTATTCAGTGTAATTATCAGGTGATAGTTTCAATGAAAAATGCTGGAAAATGTAACTTTTCACTCCAGATAACTATCCACCCTGTCTGGAAAGAAAAATGGGTCTCTATTTTCAACATATTACTATAGAGCAAGGCCATGAAAGCGAGCGAACACACTGGTTTTGTGAGTTTTATAGAATAAGATTGATTTGGAAGAGTGCCTGTCTCCAAAAAAATTCTTAGAGAAGAAATCTCTGGCTAAGAAAACTTTGTTTTACCTTAATTCTGGACTATTTTACTAGCTTCCACCTAGGCTTTCCAATCATTTCTGGCATTTAATCCATTTTGCTTTGGATTAATATCCCTAAAGTACTGTATTAATCATATCACATTTTTCTCCAGAAAACTTCAACAATTTTGTCTTAATATATTAGGAATAATTAAAATCATCAGCATGGCACTTAAGATCCTGTGATAAAAGACAGACCCTTTTTGTTGATGTTTCAATTCCAATCCTCTGATCTCCCAAGCTGATCACCTCCTAGTCCTCTCAGCTGGCCATGTTCCTACTGAACTAAGCCTGACCTTGGCCTTTTTTCCACCTATTTCTGTTAGGAAAAATTGTGGATAACTTTAAAATGATTATTAGACTACCTCAGGAAAGAGATTATGTATATTGCATAGAGCACACCCTCTGAGTTATTTGATTCTGTGTGGTTTGTGCATGTCTTCGTTTTGGAGATATTATACATCTTTTTAGAGTGAGATGTTAACTTGTAAAAATGCATAGTAATAGAAATGATACTTTTCTATATACATGCAGATAAATTCTGCTCACTGGAGATTCAATTTACTTTCCTCCCATACTGTGGAATAAGCTGGTTTTGCTTCTATCAAACACATTTATTTCAGCATTTCTGATGACCTTGTAAGTTTGGTGTGTGGATTCTCCTCTGAAATGTCATGGTGTTTGTTTTCAGCTCCCTTACTGTCTAAGGAGTTACACAATTTTTTTTGACATACGTTTGTTTTATATCTGTATCAATACTCATGATTTATCTTTTCTGAAAATTATCCTTCAATGTCATCAACCCAGTTTTAAAAGCAATTTCAGGTTCTCAGTAAAGTTGATTGGGAATTACAGATGGTTCTCTTGTACTACCTACCCCTACATAAGCACAACCACCCCCACTAACAACATCCAGCACCATAGTGGTGTATCTGTTACATTGATAAACCTGCATTGACACATCATAATCACCCTAAATCCATAAATTACATTAAGGTTCAATGTCTATGGGGTTTGACAAATCTATAACGATATATATCCACGGTTATGTATCAGGTCGTTTTGTGTTTTACCAAAATGGTAAAAATGGAAGTAAGAAACAATAATTTTGTTGCCCTAAAAGTCCTCTGTGTTCCATCTATTCATATCTCTCTTCTCCCAACCCCTCTCTGTCAATTACTTACCTTTTTACTGTCTCCATAGTTTTACCTTTTCCAGAATGGTATACAAATTAGAGTCATACAGTATATTAGTTTTTTTAAGATCAGCCTCATTTATTTAGCCATATTCATTTTAGATTCCTCCATGTTTTTCATGGCTTGGTAATACATTTATTTGAAGAATAATATTGCATTATCCATAGGTACCACAGTTTATTTATTTATTCACCTACTGAAGGACATTTTGATTACTTCCAAGTTTTGGCATTTATGAACAAATTTGCTCTAAACATCTGAGTGCAGGTTTTGTATGGACATGTTTTCTACTGATTTGGTAAATACAAGAGTACAATTGTAGGGCCATATGGCCCATATGCATAGTTTTGTAAGAAACTGCCAAACTTTCTTCTGAAGTGGCTCTACCATTTTTCATTCCCACGCACAATAAATAAAGAGTTCCTATATCCTCACTATTACTTAAAATGCTTCCAGAAATCATTGTATTGTCAGTGTTCTCAATTTTGGAATTTGAATTGGTGAGTAGTGGTATCTCATTTTTTTGTAATTTGCAAATTTGCAATTCCCTGATGACATATGATATGGAGTACTTTTTCATATGTTTATTTGCTACCTTATATCATCTTTGATGAGGTATCTGTTTAGATCTTTGTCCCATTTTTTAGTTGCGTTGTTCATTTTCCTATTGTTGAGTTTTAATATCTATTCAGTTGTTAATGCTTTAACTCCGTTTTCAATATCAGTTGTATATTAGAATTACCTATAGAACTTTATTTTTTTAATTTTAATATTTATTTTTGAGAGAGAAACAGAGAGGGAGACAGACTCTGAAGCATTCTCCAGGCTCTGAGCTGTCAGCACAGAGCCTGACATGGGGCTTGAACCCAACCACAAGATCATGACCTGAGCTGAAGTCAGAAGCTTAACTGACCGAGCTACCCAGGTGCCCCACCTATAGAACTTTCAAAAAATAAAGGTCTAGCTTCAGTACTCCTTACTCCAGACCCACGAGTCTCGAATCATGTAAGCAACAGACTCACTAGAGAGTTTATTACAATCCATATTGCTGGATCCCACCACCAGAATTTTTATTTCTTACATTGGGGCAGGGCCTGAGAGTCTGCATTTCTATCAAGTTCCCATGATGGCACTATACTTTGGGAACTGTTGCTCTAACCAGTAAATTAGTTTCTCTGAAGGTGCTTGCCAGGTATAGATATTTTTGAAACTCTATGTTGGTGATTCTACTATTTAGACAATGTTGAGATCTACCAGAAGACTGACCTCATAGTGTCTTCTCTGTTTAGTATAGGTTAAATTTCTTCAACCTCTTCTTTTTCTATATCACCCTGTTTTAATGTCTAATTTTGTATCTTACATTTTGTTCACAATTACCTATTTAAGTGCATGTGTTTGTAATCATAGCTTGGAATTGTGCTTTCTAGGTGACTTTTCAAATGAATGTTTATTGCCTGTTAAATTCTAGCTTTATATATAAATACATATTTTTTTGAATTATAGTTCACGTATAATGCTATATTCATTTCAGGTGTGGAACAATGATTTGACAGTTCTTATGTGTTACCCTATGCCTACTGCAGTAAGTGTAGCTACTGTCTGTCACCATAAAACATTATTACAATATTATTAACTATATTCCCTGTGCTTTACTTTTTATCCTCGTGACTTATTTATTTATAACTGGAACTTTGTACCTCTTAATTCTCTTAACCTATTTCACCCGTTCCCATCCACCTCCTCTCTGGAAACCACCAGTTTTTTTCTTTGTATTTATGGTTCTATCTCTGTTTTCTGCTTGTTTTGTTTTTTGGATTCCACATATGGATGAAATGATAGGGCATTTGTCTTTCTCTGTCTGACTTTCATTTAGCATAATACGCTCTAGGTCTATGTGGTCACAAATGGCAAGATCTCATTTTTTTTTTATTGCTGAGTAATATTCCACTGTGTATATGTACCACATCTTCTTTATGCATTTATCTCTTAAAAGACCCTTAGTTAATAGAACACTACCAGATGGACAATGGTGCCTGGGGATACAACCACATGATCTTTAGAATTATTCTTCTAAAAGCTTAACAATGAAGGTAAAACTGAAGAATTTTTACTCAGTTAAAGTGAGGGAGTAGGAGTGAGGGACAAAGGGGGAGAAAGAGAGACAATCTCAAGCAGACTCCACACACAGAACACAGCCTGACACGGGGCTCAATGCCATGATCCTGGGATCATGACCTGAGCTGAAATCAAGAGTCAGGAGCTCAATCTGCTGAGCCACCTAGGCGTCCCTGTCTATTATCCTTTTAAACAGAACTGTTAAAACATTTTGATACGACCAATGAAATTAAACAAAGATTCATAGATTTACCCACAGAGTTATAATCTATTAAGGCCACAATAGAATGTGTATATTCAGATTTCAAACTGAATATAGATCTGCCTAACCTAAAATCTAGATGAGTTTGTCTTGTTCTAAAATTTAGTATCATAGCTTTTTTGCAGAGAAATCTGGAGATATTTAAGTGAATTTTGACTCCTTAAATTGGACTTCTCTGAGGTAACAGTTGACAGTATTTAAGGAGGGTGTATTATACCATAAGTCTGAGTCTTTTCACTAAAGAGTTACCTGCTATTTTAAATAAATACAGAACAACAGATCTACAAAGCTGAATAAAGTCTATTTTCTCTGGTGTAAGATAACATATTTCAAAAGATGATGAGATGTGGAGTAACCTCTAGATAGCATTTTGTTCTTTTCTCATTGATGTTCAACTGTTATGAATCACTGTTTAATACAATTCTCATTTTCCTTCTAGGCTTTTCTTTTATCTCACTATAAAATTTTTTGAAAGCAACTCTTCTGGAGTGCAGGTATATAAAAGTCCTAGTGTGTTAAGACTTTAAGATATTTGTCTGGTGAAGAAAGAAAAAAAGAAAATAACAAACAAACAAAGAGAATCATAAAGGATTTAAATAAATATTGCTTATTTATTTTGAAAACATCAGGTTGCCACTCTAATACTCCCAGATGACATTGTGAGTGTTCATTTGTCTCTTTTTGCAGGTTATTTTGATTTTGCTTTGATACAAAGGCTGAAAAAGAAACATGCATGTGTATGAGCATTTGTGTGTATTTTTTTCTTTACCTAGTTACCAAAAATAATTCATAGGTAAGAGTATACCTGTCATGGCTTGGTAATGTAATAGTTATTGCAAATTTAAATGCAGGAGTTATTGAGTAATGAACTTCTTGCCTAGAGTTGATAATCTCAGATCATGTGATTCATATCTTTCTTTAATTTCTTTCTTTCTTTCTTTCTTTCTTTCTTTCTTTCTTTCTTTCTTTCTTTCTTTCTTTCTTTCTTTCCTTCTTCCCTTCCTTTTCCTTTCTTTCTTTCTCTTTCTTTCTTTGTTTCTTTCTTTCAATTGAAAGATCATTTAATAATAGGTAGCCAGTGACTTGGGTAAAGAGACTGCTTTGGAACTCATTGTAGCCCCACAAATGCAGGTTTTAGGCTTTATTCCTAGGCATGAAGAGCAGTTCATTTTTGTGAGGAAGAAATTCAACAGGAGTGCTGAAAGAGTATAGGCTAGAACCCTAGCCTCAGCATGAAGAGTTGAAGGTTTATAGGATAAAGGACATTCTGAATCTCCAAGTGGATGACAATGGAAGTCCCTCAGGATAAAGTTTCAGTGTTTGGACTGCGGGGACAAATTTTCATATTTAGAGAATGAACTAAGAGAACTTGTATTAGGTTTGTATTGCCATGTAACAAATTGCACCTAAAACAGTGTACATTTATTAGCTCACAGTCTGGCACTCCATAGCTGAGTTCTCTGTTTAGGATATCAGATGGCTGAAGTCAGGGTGTCGGCTTCTCTGGAGGCTCCGGGGAAGAAGCCACATACAGGCCTATTCAGCATATCCACAGAATTGTGTTTCCACCCACCTTCTTCTCCCTCTTATTGAATCATTCATTCTTCTAACCTCTTTGACTTGTTTCTGACCACTAGACTCAGACTTCCTGGGCTCCAGTGATTAACCCAGCTCTACAGAAATAATCTCTTAATCTTAAAGTCAACTATTTGGGACTTACATTACATCCATAAAATCCCTTCATAGCAACACCTAAATTAGTGCTAATTGAATAACCAGGATTAGGTATGTATACATCAGAGATGAAGAATTTGGGCGACCATTTAGAATTCTGCCCACCCCTGAGCAGTAAACTCACACTCAAGCAATCTGTCAAGGTGACAGCTTATTCAGATTAAGGAGGCATCATTGCAGAGTGGACATTTATGGACAGATCAAAAATTATACCATTTTAGCAGTAACACAGTATACTAGTTAAAAGCAAAGACAGAAATTACCATCAGAATTAGGTTTTCTCTCAGCTTTTTACTGCTATGAGGTCTGACTTCTTTGGCATAGAGTATGCCTTCACATTTTGGGGCAATTCAGGGTTGGTAGGGCTTCAATAGGTGATAGTGAGCTTCCTGTCAAAAGAATACATAGAAATTTGAAAATGATGTGACTCTTTGCATTACAAATACATGTAGGAAGTCACAGCATTTAAACATTGTTTTATTAACTTGTAGCAGGGTCTTGCCCCATGTCAACTTTTACTATTTCTCTATAACATATGGGAGACAATATAGTTTGATAAAGAACATACTGGGATTCAAAATCCCCACTTCTTACTTACTGTGTGTATGACTTGAGCAAATTAATCTTAAACCTTAGTTTTATTTTTCTGTAAATTGGATAACATAGTAGGACCAACCATGTGAAGTAGTCATGAATAGTAAATGAAATACAATATGTAAAGGGCTTACAACAGACATTAGTTAAGTGTTTAATACATGTTCTCTGTTGAGTATTATTTATCTAGTTACTAAGCCACGTAAGTCTTTGGCTATTTTTGAACCGCTTTTCCATCATTGAGAATAAGATTGGAGTGGATTCATTCATTTACTGTCCATTTGTTCATTCAATGTCCAACCCATATTTATCAAGTTGCAAACTAAGCAATGGAGATACCAATTTAAATAAGAACTCCCTAGTCCTTGAGGCATTTACAGCCTAGAGATTCTAAGGGGAATAATCTGTGTTCTCTCACCTGACTCCATTCCTACTCAGATTTAGGGAAAACCTTAGAGCATAATGCAGTTTTAAAATAGAGCAATAAAACAGTTTTCTCCCTTCCCCAAAACACTGTAAGCTCTTGGAGTTTAGGTACATTATATTACACATATTTTATTTCACCAGAATTTGGCACAGTGGGAAGCACATACTTAGTGAATTGATATAAACTAAAAATATTAGAAATAGGTATTGTCCTTAGGAAAATAAGCAATAGTATATGCTGGTACCAGTATCTAATGATGAAATATCATTTTAAATAAGAAAAATATTGATTTATTACATCAAGATTAGGGGCTTAAAACACCATTCAGAATGAAACAACATTGAATTCTATGCTTTTTGTAATGCCTCTAAACAAGGTCCCAGGTGTTTTAGAAGCTGTGCTGTTTTAGCACAATATAATATACTGCTGACTTTACACCCATTTATTCTAAAACAATGTGGATCTACTTTTGTCTCATTTATGGAACAGGCAAAAAAACCCTTCATCTGGTGAGCCAGCAAATGAAACTCATTTTGAAGAGAGGGCTGAAAATCTATCCTAAAAAAATAATAGTAATAATTGGAGAGGATGGCAGATATTTATATCCAGAGATGTTACAACATCATTAGCACTTGTGGAAAATTGTAACTTACCTGTATGACTAGCAAAGGAGAAATGGTTAAGTATAGTGGTTAAGTTATAAGATAATCGTAAGATGGCATATTAGGCAGCCTTTGAAAATATGAAGAATTTTTAGTGGCTTGGTGAAAGAGAGCATAATGTTAAATGGAAAGAACAGCAGAGTGCAAAATAGATTCAATATTTCCAGTTATCATAATTCTATTTTAGAACCTTTTTTCTAAGTAAAGAGGCTATTGGTTATTTTATTTCAGCCAGACATTATTTCAAAAACAACTGGCACCATGGTTGGTTGCATTGTGGTGAAATTTGAAGGATGTAGGTAAGGTCTCCATAAACACCTGGCTAAAAGCAGACACTGTACAGTTAGGGACTTGTGTTGTATATTGTGGGCTGATACTCAGATCCAACCCTGTCTGTTTCTATTGTGTCTTTCCAATGTATAGATGTGTGGAAGATAAAACTCACATTTCCTTCTCCCTTGAAGCTATGACTCTGATGTGAATAGTCTGTGAATTCAATTCTGACAGTTAGATATACCTCTATGCTATTTTGAAGTAAGAGAGAGGTCATTTTCCTGCTTCTTTTGGCTGTTTACAGAAAGTGGAGATGTAAAATTTTATAGTAGTACCTTACTAGTGAGCATTCTGTAAATCTTGTGAGTTTGAGAGCAGTGGAATTTTCTTGATCCAGATGCCCATACAAGTCTAAATCTGAGTGGTAACTTGTAGCAGAGGAGGCAAACATCCCCTTAAGTAGGTCGGTTCTATGTAGTTCTGGATTGTTATTAAAGGCACAGCATATGGAATGATCCACCTGTGCCTCAGTTATACTATAAGTGCCTAATGCTCTGTAGTAACCCTCTTTCTGCTGAAAATACGAGAGTGGTTTCTGTTTTCTGATATGAGCCAAATGAGGACAAATAAGCCAAATGAGACAAAATGTGCAAGTAAAAGAAACTTAGAATTTTAGGTGACACCATTGATGATATTTCGGCATGAATATGTTTTCAGCTCTTTCCCATCAGTAGGTATTAATGTTAAACATATGTTTATGTACGTAAATCTATGGGTGTTGGGGAATGGATGGAGAACATCCTCGAACATGACATAAGTGCACCTACTACAGACTCTAAAAATAATTTCAGTCTATCAAACCAATATGTTGAATAGTTGTCTTCTGGTGACACAACTTTCAAACATCAATTTAAAAGAGGAGTTATATATAGGTATGCATTCTGGAATGTTGATGCTTTAGCCAGATACTCTTCCTCTTCCTCCATTCCTGTCTAATTAGACATCATGATTAGTCTCTACCTCCCTAGACACCCTACCCCAGGTGAGAAACGTGCCAATATCTCTGAGTTTGGAGATATCCTACAAATCTAAATAGTTGAGATTTCTTTTAACTCAGTAAGCATTTATGAAGTACCAACTGGGTATCAAATGGCTGCTGAAAACTTCATGGTGATTCAGATATGACTCTTAAAAAGCCTGCAAACATACAAAATGTTCTACTATTCTATCGAGAGAGGCGGGTTCATGAAGTGACATACCAGTAAATGTTTAAGTACCAGTTTTCTGAGGGAAAATATGAATGGATATATGCACATAAGTTTATTATAAATATTATTGATATGAATAAAGTGTTACACACATAATTTAAATTATTTATTGTAAATTTTATGTAGCTAATTACTCTTCAAAGAATGCTCTCAGTGGTTTTTTGGTTGAACTCTTATTATCTGTGGCTAACTAATGGTTGCAACTGACAAACAGGTATAGCTCCAACATGAATAACAACTGATGTTTTTGTTTATGTTAACAAGTAAGATGAAGGAGAAACAGCAAAGATGTATGTCAGAACCTTCCTTATTCATCATGACAGAGCATCTTTGGTCAGCTGGATAATAATTTTCAAATCTTGAACTACTATTTTTTTCATTTTTTGTGCTATTCATAATGCAACATCTAGAAACCATACATTTTGAGTTTAATCTGTTCTATTAACATTTTCTCAACCATTTTCTTAAGTCTAAATGATCCCTATGACATCATGGAAGCCACAATTTGTGGTGTTTGTCAATTTTGAAGATGTACATATTTCTATCATGGTTGACTTCAAGCTACAAACAGGATGTCACTGAACATGCAGATGGGAAGAGACTCACAGTAGTACATCACTGCTAGTGTTTTGACCATACGTGTGAAATAGAAATAAAGAACTTCAAAAATATACAAAATAGTAAAATGTAGTAAAATTACTAGGAAGTGATGAGCTTTTAATTTAGCCTTTAATTTGTTTAATTGTAAGTGTATAGAATTTACCTTTTTAATAATAGTTATGTTTAACAGCTGGCTCAAGATTCCTTAAAATTTAAGCATCAGACCTTGTGAACCTATATGGGCCAGTTCTAGCTTACCACTATGCATGTGACAGCTACTAAAGGTAGAGTGAACCATAAAGAAAAAAGTGGTTATTTCTACTGGGGCCATCAGTAAATTAGTCCTGAAGGATGAATGGATGCCAGCCAAGCAACATGGGAAGTGCAATGAGGAGTGTCCCATGCAGAGGAGTAGAATGTCAGTGGTGGGAGGCATACATCAGGACCTGCACTAGCCTCTTATGATTAATATGGGGTGAGGTCTACAGAGGTCAGGTTGGGAAGGAACTTTCAGGTCAAACTAAGCAGTCTAAATTTCCTCTTGTGATTGACAGCCTTTAAGGAGCTTTACAATCAATATGGTGTTTCACATTTGCATTTTGGAACAGCTGTTACTGTGGTAATGTGGAAGATGGAAGAGAGGCAGAGTCATCAGGCAGGAAGGCCATCCTGGTCCCATCACAGCTGTATCCTTAACGCTGATGTGGATCCTTGCACTTGTCTTTGGTTAGCAACCCCACGTTTTCATTTTTAGTGTCTCATTCAAATTTGGTTCTCTCCTCAGCAAATCCCAGATTCCCTAACAGTTAAAGGATTTTTTCCACCTACCTACTCATACTGAGAAGGCTCAAATGTTCCCAAACTCTTCCTAATCTATGGTAACTTTATGGAGTGATGACCACAGATAGGTTGTTAACTGAAACTTGACTATACCTCCAAATTGGGAGGAGAATTCAAATCCAGCAATATTTGTTGATGTCATTAGGGAAAGTGATACTCAAGACTTTAAATGTATTTGCCTCAGTGATGATAGTAATTCAGGCAAGCAGCGTTAAGAAACTTACTCAGAAACTTAGTTTAATTTTTTTAGTTTAATTATGTAAGATGTATGTAGCACAAACATATACTAATCTTTTGTAATTGGATGAATTTTCTTTTCAAAGAATGCCAGACCTTGCTTGTTTTTTTTTTTTTTTTTTTTTAGGAAGTTTAAATTAGAGTTGAAAGACTTATGGCTTCTTGTGACAAAAAGAAGAAATGTAAGCAGCCCTGTCTCTGGGGCATTTTCCAGATTATAACTTGAGGCTTCTGGGTCCTTGCATATGTTCTAGACATCTGTACCTTCTTGTTTGCCTCTTGTTTCTGTTCTGTTGATAAAGGAATATGCAACATTGGCATGTGGGGAAACTGCTTGGACACCTGAATTTATTTAGGGGAGGCCAGCATTTCTAGGCAATTTTGGTGCCTTGGTGATGGAATGAGAGCAAGAAAATAAGGCTTGAGATTTTTATTTGAAAATGACTGAATTTAGCCTTCAGTCTTAATAAAGCTCTGCTTCCCAGTTGCAGAATTTCTTGAGGAATATGGTCATAGAGCTGAAAAATGCTGCAGCCATCATGTTCAGAGTTCAAACAAAAGAACAAACAAACCTTATCAAAAAACTGTCATCAAAAGGAAGGAAAATACCCCCCAAAATCCACAAAAAACATACACACAAAAAAGTTGAATACTGGGAAGCCCGGGTGACTCAGTCGGTTAAACATCCGACTTCGGCTCAGGTCATGATCTCAGTTTTTGAGTTTGAGCCCCGCATCAGGCTCGATGGTCTTCTTTTTCTGATTCGCTTATTTATAATTTCATTTTTTTCTGTCTAATATGTCATACATAAGTCTCTTCCAAATGATATGAAACAAAAAGAACACTTTTGCCTCCTGTTGCTTTTAGTAATGAAAATTCCATCAGCATTTAAAAAACATTTATTAATCCAGTTCATTCCCCAAACCATCCCAGGCAGCTTAGAACAAAATCAAGGACATTTAAAAGGACAAAGAGTCAGGAGCACAAGAAAATAAATTGTAATAAGTGTAGATCATGACAGGAATATTGGAACGTATATAGAAACTGTGAGGAGCTTTGTTGATGGAACAATAGAGCTACAAAATTGGCCCACTTGGGCTTGACAGTCAAAGGGCAAGAGCCTTGAACAGTTCCGTGAGTTTTATTGACTTACCGCTGAGTTGCTTTTCACGAGATACCATGTGGGACTGTAATGTATGATGTACACCTGATTTCCCGAGCAGCTTGAGGTATATGCACTAAGGAGTGTCTGAGACTGCTTTCCTTGTAGTGCTCACCCCTTTGGATCAAAGGAAATGATTGTCACCTTGTCACCTACCTGGTGTCTTCCTCATCCCAATCTGTCTCTGGATTCCAGGGTCCATCATACCCATTGCCTTTTGCTGTAGCCTAGGAAACAAAGGAATCTAGGAATCAGCTCCAGGGAGACTGGAGCAAAGGGTGGATGACAGAAGCAATTAGATACATTTTAATCTCCCCTCCCAGCTGCCTCCCTCCCTGATTTTGTTTCATTCCCACTTATAACAAAGAATTCTGCTGGGTTACCAAGGTTTTCTAAGGTCTTGATTCTGTCAAGGTCTTCATCTTTTCACTGCAGTTGTGCATAAGCAGAAAGGGCACATGTCCTGAGTGTATCAGGAGGAGGTAGAGCTACCCAAAGCCTCATCTTAACACAGACACCTGGAAAGGGGATGGAGGCAGGGCTTACAAATCTACTGCAGGAGTATTGAAGGACCATGAAAGTCTTTGGGTGATACACAGTAGTAGATTAATCTGTTCATCCTTCAGCCAAATATCTAAAATTTCCTTATAGCCCTCTTTCATTTTCCTAATGATCTGCTCTCACCATTGGGCCCTCTCTTTCTTATTGGGTTGTGCTCCGTCCTTCTCTCTACTTTAGTCTTTTGACAATGTGGTACTTGTTGATCTCTCTTTCATTTTCTCTCCACCAGTATCTTTTGTCTGACAATCTATCTCTCTTTCCCCTAACCCCCACCTCATCCCCCCCCACCATCTCTTTCCAGATCATTCCTTCTTTGTATCTTCTCCATGCTTTGTTATGCAAATGTGGCTTTTCTGTGCTTTTGTAATTAATACATTTGGTTAGGGAGGGAAAGAATGATTATAACTATTACTTTTTTTTTTTTTCCTGCTGCATTCAGATTTCATTTCTCAGTCTACCTAAGGTCAAACTTTCAGCTGAATTCACCACTCCCTCTACCCTCCTTCTGGTGGTTAAATACACAACAAATAGTATATGCACAGACCAAATATTGAGGAAGAGGAAGAACCTATTTGAAATGGCTATTTTTTTTTTTTGAAGTATTTGTAAAAGTTTTCCTATGGAACTTACTACCCAACCCTACTCCATTTGATGGTGGGGTGGAGGGCTGAGATTTATTTCTAGTCATCTGAAAACTGACCACAGACCCGTTGTCAATTGTACTTTGTGAGGACAGATATCTCTGGACATATGCAAAATAGCCCAGAAATTGTAGAAAAGAAAGGCTTGGGGAGCCCATGACAATGCTACTGAAATAATTGTTACCTCAAGAAAAGTATTTTTACCTGACTGTATTCTGTTCTGATTAATCTTTGTTATTTTAATGACAGATGGTTTTGATTTTTAGTAATATTTTTAGTAATATTTCACAAAAGGTGAAAAGCCAACCCATGTGGTCTGAGGTACAGTATGGGGAGGAGTAAGCTGTCTATTTAGTGACCTTCCAGCAGTCACACATGAGGCAGTTTTTACATGCTGGGGCATGCATCCCAAATGAGTCTCAGGAAAAGCACTTCTGTACGGAGCGGAGAACGTAGTCTCAACAAATAGCTTTCCTATGACCCAAGAAGAGTCAAGTATGCTACCTCAGACACCTAGAGAGATTAGTGACCTCCATGTCCCCCCACCTGACTCTGGATCATTATCTTTACTTTAAACTAGATTTTGATAGGAGGAGATTTAATCAGTGATTCGTAGGCCCAGAGCCATTTGCCAGGGGTTGCTATTAGTAGAAAATCAATTTAGAAATGTCATCTGAGGATGAAGCTCCTTGGTATTCACAAAGCCAAAAGGCATTCCACTACCCACCTTTCAGTAAAAGCTCCTGAGTCACCCAATTTCGCCTGAATTTGGGGGAACACATCCAAAAATCACTTGTGAGTCAAATCCAACTGAAAATATGCAGGCTTTTTTTAGCTACTGCTTTCTCACTGAGCTATTTCTTGAAAACTGTGGACAAATTTCTACTTTTTACTGGGCCCATTACATGAATTATGTACATTTTTATATCTATTTCATATTTATCCTCTATACTACAAGCTGTTCCATAGGTATACCTTTCATCCTTGTGTATACACATGGTGACATTATGGCAGTTTTCACTTTTTGGTCATCTAAAGGAAATGAGAATTTCCAGGGTCTTTGAAGGGAAAAAAAAACCCTAGGTATCCTTTAGTCTATATTTTTAGAGGCTTGCATGGCCTCTAAATCTACTGTAACATCCACAAGTAAACATAAATGTGTATGCATTGAAAGCTCAGTGATAAGAAAAACACATGGACTTCTTTGCCCAGAATTATCATGGATCCTTTTAGTATTTTCTTAGTATTGCTGTGTGTTAATTTTGAAGCAATGCAAATAATAACAACTATAATTATTGAGTGTTCACTACATGACAGGAACTATGCCATACACTTTACACAAATCATTGCTTTACAATTATTCTACAAAGAATTATTATTTTCATTTACCCTTTTTTTCTTTCAAAATTAAAAAAAAAATGGAGGTTGAGGGATGTTAAATAACTTCACAAAATCAGTAAGTCACGATTTGATATAAATATGCCAAACTACCATTTTGGGCTTGTTAGGCATTTTTCTCTGCTCTTGTCACACTATACTTCTCTTAAACCTGTTGATCATGTTATTTCAGCAAAGTGCTATAAACTCTATTGAACATTTGCCATAGGTAGCCATTGTTCCAGTCACTCAAGTTACAAGATGAATAAGCAGGTCCTAGGTAAACAGAGCTCATATTCTAGGAGGCAGGTCAGAAGAGCAAACAAGTGAATGTAGTGCAAGGTAGTATACGTAATAACATAAGTGACTGCTAGTTAACTGGAGGAGGCTCAGATCAGGGAAAGATTAACTACCTTATGCTGCCCCAGAACGTTCAGTGGGTTGGTCTGGCAGAAGATTGAGGACAATGACCTTCTAGAAAAAGGGAAAGCATATGCAGTGGCATCTAGTGGTGAAATAGCATAGAGCAAAAGCCAAGAATAATACTATGGTTTGGTCACAATGAGTGTGTAGGTGGGAATGAGGCTAGAAGGTGATTAGGTAACAAAAAAGAAAAGAACCTTATAATCCAGTCATACAAGTTGGATTTGTTCTTGTAGGTCATAAAGACCCATGAGAAGAATTTTAAGCAGGAATATGATTAGAACAAGTCCTACCTGGAGTAATTATAGGGCAGCAATATTTTTTTTTCCCCAAGAAAATAATTCAGTAGTTTTTGTTTTGTTTTACTGGGGAGAACATGTTCAATAGAGTTTTCTTTCATCTCATTTGATAGGTCATCAGATGTTAGGAATGAAAAGTTCTGGCTGGATTTAGAAATATGGTAAAAATCTTTTGTCTATCGAGGAGATAAAGTTTTTGTTCAACACCCCAGTTCCATAAATGACAGAAATTTTCTCCCCTTCTCCAAGAGTACCACTTTCTTTGAAGCCCTCTTGACTGCAGTCTCCATTCTCCTACACTACAGTATTTTCAAGCCAGGGGAAAATATTTGTATTGTCAAGGAAACCATATGTTTTATTCCTTTTGAAGTTCATGACTCCCAAGTTAATCCACTTTTCTCCTCATTGTCTGTCACTTATTTATTAGTTAAAACCCATAGTTACAAAAGACTTTGGATTGGACCATTGGCCTCTTTTTCACCTCAGTTCCCCCATGGTTTTCAGCCACTTCAATATCTTTGTGGTCAACCCATATGATATAATATTGTGAGAGTTTGCAGAACAAAAAGTATACTTCTGACTTTGGAAATAAGGGAAAAATCTCAGTAAAGGCATGTCCTATCATTACGCTCTTCCTTATGTAAGTGAAACTGTAATGCTCAGCCACTGGGGTCTAGGGAGATTTCCTGAGTCGAATAAATAATATAAGCAATAGCACAATGTGAAATGGATGACAAAAAGGCACAGGACCCTGTGT
This sequence comes from Leopardus geoffroyi, assembly GCF_018350155.1. Lineage (NCBI taxonomy): Eukaryota > Metazoa > Chordata > Mammalia > Carnivora > Felidae > Leopardus > Leopardus geoffroyi. Next base: position 123,176,227 of record NC_059328.1, on the reverse strand, counting down.
GACTGGATCACAAATGGTATAAAAAGGGACAGTGTGATATAAGGCTAAGAAAGCTAACTTGTTTCTACACTGTAGAAGATTTTTTTTTTGACATCAGGAAGAGGAGACTTAGTTTCGGTTGGCTGGCAGTGCGGGGAGGTGAAGATGTTTGAGAAATGAAAGGATCAAACTACACTTTAAGAAATGAATGCCATTGTTCTTGAGGATGGGAAAAGAAGTGGAGAGAGGGAGAAGATAGATTGTGAACTGATGCTAACTCCTTTGTTTATAGACCAATGTATGGGTAAGATTACCCAGGAATAGGAAGCATAAGGTAGAAGGAGCACAGCATCTATAACCTCATCTTGAGGAACAGTAACACTTTAATCCCAAATGAGCTGGCATGAGTACTTCAATTAACTTGAGGAGTGGCTGGAGAAGAAGGAGGGAAATGAAGAGAATACTTTGTATATGAACAGGAGTAAAGGAGGCAGGCTCTAGGTAGAAAAAAAGTCAAATGCTAAATACAGACAAGAGGTCAAATAAGATGTGGGCTGGAGCATAACCATCAGCATTAGTAACATGGAGGCCATTATTGGTGTTAGCTTATTTGCAATTTGGTTGAGGGCAGCCTCCAGCTTAAATTTGGTTAAGGGTCATGTTGCAAAGTGAGACAGACATGACAGAGGTTTCGTAGTTAACTACAAATGGTAATAATTTGAAGGTAGATATGTGTTCAATCCGGATTCCCAACTGCCCAATTGTGACTAGACTTTTCTGAACCTTAGTTTCTTTACAATGGATAAGAAAATGAAAGCCAATGAGACTATATGTAGAATAAATGAGGTTGTAAGTGAATTATTTGATGAAAAGAACTTTACCTATTCTTTTTTTTAAATAAATGGTTTTAATTTTATTTTATTTTATTTTATTATTTTATTGTACTGAGAGAGAGCAAGTGAGAGCATGAGCAGGGGAGAAGCAGAGGGAGAGAGAGAACCTTGACGTTCCATGCTCAGCACTGAGCCTAATGTGGAGCTTGATTCCACAATCCTGGCATCGTGACCTGAGCCAAAATTAAGTCAGATTCTCAATCAACTGAGCCACCAAGGTGCCGCAAACTTTACCTCTTCTTGACCTCAATACTCAAACATGGTGACAGTTGAATTATTTAAATTTGGAAAATGATAAAATATTGAAGAGAAGAGTAACAGGTGTAAAAATAACTTTATAGTTTTGACTGAGGGTAAAAATGACATTAAGAGAAATGGGGAAATTGAAAGAGTATGTGGCTTAAAAGAGAAAAGAATGAGTTAGATTGATGATTTTCGCTTTTTAAAAATTGAGATAAAATATACCCAAATATAAATGTACAGACATTTTGAAATTTTATAAATTTTGACAATTGCTTACACCTATCTAATTCAAAACCCTTTAAAGGTATAAGTAATTTCTACTAAATATATTTCCCTCATTCTTCCTTTGTGGGCAATCCTTCTATCACCACCCCCCCCCCCACACACACACAAAGTAGCTATTGTGTAATTTCTATAACCACAGATGAGTTTTTCCTATTCTAAATTTCCGAAGTCAGACTATGTATACATTTTTTTGTCTCTGTCTTCTTTCACAATGATGTTTTTGGGATTTATCTATGTGGTTTTATGCACTGGTAGTTTGGGTTTTGTTTATTGTTATATTTGAATGTATAGAATATGCTACAGTTTTTTGTTTTAAAATCTATACATGTGTTCATGGGCACTTCTTTCGGTTTCCGGTTTTAGACTTTTATGAACAAAGCTTCCATAAACATTTTTGTACAGATATTGCTATGTAAGAAATTTTCACATACCGAAGCCAGAAATTTCCGTATTTCTTTTTGAAGTTTATAGTTTAGCTCTTATGTTTAGATCTGTTGTTCATTATGGACTTAATTATTGTGTGCAGTTATAGTTGGCTGTAGAAGCTCATTTTTCCCCTATATGGATATAATGTGCATCCACGAAATATTTGAAAAGGCTTTTCTTTCTGTATTGAATTGCTCCAAGAATTCTCTCTCTCTTTTCTCTCCTCTCTTTCGTCTGTCTCTCTCTTTTGCCCCTCCCTTTTTTTCTCCCTCCCTCTTTCCCTCTTTTAAGGAATCTGACTATGGTGTATCTCAATGTGGTTTTCTTGCTGTTTATTCAGGTTGAGTTTTATTTAGCTTCCTTTAATAATTTTTAAAGACAAATTTGGAAAATTTTTAAGCCACCATTTCCTCAAATATTTGTTTCTTCCCCAAGTTCTCATTCTTTTGAGAGTCCAATTACACATTTGTCAGACTATGCGATGTTGTCTCACAGGTCGCTTCAGTTCTATTTTTTAAAATTTTTTCCCTCTTTGTATTAATTTATAATTTTTGTATTTCTGTCATAAAGTTTACTAATAATTTCTTCTCCAGTATCCAGTCATCTGTTAACCAACAAGATATTTTTATATTTCAGACATCATATTTTTTAGTTCTAGAATTTAGTTCTCAAATTCATTTATATGGGTTCCATTAATTTTCTGAAAACTCCTACCTGCTCATATATTATATTTACCTTTTTCAAAATCCTTGAACATACACATAATAGTTGTTATAAATCCCTGCTAATTCCAATCTGTGTGGTTTCTTGGGAACTATTTCCATTGGGTAGTTTTTCTCTTGGTTAGGAAGAAACTAAAGGATTTCATTGTCATGGTAATTGTGACATAAATATTATCTTAATTTGATTTGACATAGTCCCAAGTAAATTTGATATTCCTAATTCCAATTTAGTTTTTAATATAATAGCAATAGTATTTATTGCCTAAATTAGTATAGAATAGAAACCTCAGCTATTATGGCGGGGAATGGAAAACTATAATTACACATGACACTGAAAGCAAAGATTCTAATTACTTGTATTTGAACATTGAATACATGCTACTTTGACAGAATGTGTTGAACTTATATGTTTAGGAGTAGAATAATGGAGGAAGAACCAGCGATGTTTTAAAAGGGCATCAGCAAAGATAGAAACCTAAGCAGAGAAGATGCTCTTTTCTGTTCTCTTCATCTTCCAACTTGCCTTTCTACTTTAGAAAAATTTGTGCTGCAGTAAAGCACTCAGATTTTCTTTATAGATCCTGTTGGAAACTTTTTCAGAGCAATTAATCACCGTGGAGGAACCTAGCTGTTCTTATACAGCATCTATCTATTAATTAATTCAGTTTTCACTAGAGAGCTGATATGTGCTTGTCTTTCTAATAGACATTATAATAAGTAGAGAGAGACATGGTTCCTAACATAGGGAGTTTAGAGGTGAGTTAGTATATGCTTTCATGCTCTTAGTTTGACAGTTGCGTAGTTGCCACTAAGTGCTCTAATGAAACACCTTTGGTTCCCAATTCTTGTCAGCGATCCTGACAGATGCATCTATCTCTTCTACTTATTCCATTGATTCCTTGCAATCTCATGGTTTTGTTTTCTTTTGTTTTATCAATAAAGAATGAGGATGAAAATAGGATTCTGTAGACATCATGGTACTCTAGATGTAGCGTTGCAATTGTTTTATCTTTCTGTTTTAAGGAGATTGGGGAGAAAGGTGACTCTTACCAGTGTATGGTATTCCATATATATAGTACTGTAGATTCCATTTCAAGTTTTAATGATAGTATAAGCAGGATATTGAAAGACAGCCAATAACATCCATCTCTTTAAATAAGTATGCTGCGGGGCTGAAATAACTTTGACTTTATTGCTTTTAAACTTCATGAAGCCTGGGTTAAGCTCTTGGCTATGTTACATCTGAGAAATACAGACCTCATTTCACCTGTTCCACGCTACAGCTGCAGTTTTATTTGGAAAATTGATGAGGGCATTAAGTTCTGAACTCATGTTGATTCTAATGTAAATAAATGGCATCATTACTTCATAGTTGGGAGTGCCACTAATCCAGACCTTAAAATTAAGGGTTATCTTGTTGATTGGGGGAAAATTAAGGCAATCAACTTTCAAGGTTTTAATAAATGAGATTGAGCACTTAAAAATCATTTTCAACCTGGCTTTAAAAGTAGATGACTAGAAAATCAATAGCAGTAATACATGCCTGTGGAAATAGTATGGGCTATATTTAAGGATGTTTTTATTCTGTTGTTTGAGCTGAGTTTATTAATATGGGGCTTAAAAGTAATCATATAAAGTGCTGAGCATATTTTAATAGGAGGAAACACACTATGTTTTGGTGGTAGTTAATATAAGCACAGCCATGAAAAGTTGAATTTTCAAAAAGGAAAAAAAAGATGATACAGGATCAGCATGCCTAATGTAAATTCATGAAATTGAAGATTTTCATAGGAAGCTTGAGGTATAAAGGACTCAATCCTATACCTGGATATAATATTTACATAGATGTGTTTGTGAGTATGCATCTTGTGTGCATATATGTGAATATGTGCATATGTGGTGTGTGTGTGTGTGTGTGTGTGTGTGTGTGTGTGTTATTTTGTCTTATTCTTTACCAGAGAGATGCTGTGCTAAGAGCTATTTAGCACAAAGTAGGCTCTCAATAAATGTTTGTGAGCTAAGCTTTCTGTTACTCCACATTGTGTGTCCAGTAGTGATCTGAACAAAATCAGTACTTGGGATGAGTTTTAAACTGTTAACAACAGAAGCCAAATGTGTACTGTCATACACATTTGGGGAAGTTTATTGCTCAATTTCATGGATACAGAGTCGTGTATGGGAGAATAATTAGTAAAATCATTTTATACATCAATATGTGCTTGAGAACACAAATCTGACCACTCCAAGACAATGATTTTGGTTTTTTTTATTATTGTTTGCTTTAAAGTTTGGGAGAGATTTGTAAGGTACTTCAGAAACAATAGAAGAAACTGATATTTGCATACATATCACTTTGGAGTTGATTCAAATAAAACTTTCACCATCAGTCTCATGCATATTTAATGAGATGTGTAATTAATGTGTTTTATTATAAACATAAAAATAAGTGTGCAGGATAGTATGTCCTAGATAGTCCTCATTGTCTATCTTGCCTTCCTCTGCTCTTAGGGCCACAAACAGAGCAGCCATAGGAGTCTGAGGCCAGACAAATCTCTGCTATAAGTATGATCTTAGCCATAGTAATAATAAAAATGATGGCTGTTTCAATATAACTGCATACTAGATCCTATACTATATACTTAACATGCATATCTCACTTCATTTTATTTTATTTTTTTAATTTTTTTTAACGTTTATTTATTTTTGAGACAGAGAGAGACAGAACATGAATGGGGGAGGGTCAGAGAGAGAGAGGGAGACACAGAATCTGAAACAGGCTCCAGGCTCTGAGCTGTCAGCACAGAGCCCGACACGGGGCTTGAACTCATGAACTGCGAGATCATGACCTGAGCCGAAGTCGGACGCTTAACCGCCTGAGCCACCCAGGTGCCCCTCTCACTTTATTTTAATTAAAACCCAGCAAGATAGTTGTAGTTTTCAGATGAAAAATACATTAAGACTAAAGACCTGAAAATGAGGGCCATGTAATATAATGGAAAGAGCCTGTGATTTGGAATCAGATACACTCCATTTCAATGCATGATTCACCACTCACTGTGTGATCTTGGGAAAGTTACCTAACCTTTCTGTATCCCAGGTTCGTAAAGCATACCAAAGGATTGCTAGCTACTGTTCTCTGTTATAATAATTTATTAAGTGATGCATGTAAAACCCCAAACATAGTACCCAGAACAGAGAAGAGCATTTTGCAATATTGGTCCCTCCTTCTTGTATTCCTAGGACCCTCTTGTGTAAATGCAGTTAATATTAACCTCGGGCAGTGTTCACTCTGGATTCAGTGAGGAAAAGGGGACCTATGACCAGTGATTTTCCATGTAAGCTAAAGACATAGGTGGAGGCAGGAGCCTATGCATTTTCCTTACCCTCCTCTCCTCCCAGCAGAACCTCAGTTGCCCATATGGCTTGACACAGCCTTGTGGAAGATATTTTGGTGAACAAATGGCCTCCTCATATGAGGAGAAAAGTGTGTTGGAGGTCCCAAAGATGACCCCCAGTTTCGACTGGGAGGGCACAAAACAATTAACAAAGGGAAAGGTGCATGGAGTGAAGTCCAGAGAAAACTAGGCACAAGCTTCCTAGAGTTCTACCTCAAGTGGAGTCACACAGAACATGCTCCATTAACCTTAGCAAGTTGTGAGAACACGTGAGAAATGTCTTCCAGGGAGGCTCATTAGAGACTAAACTTCCAGGGACTTTATTAGGAACTGTTCACACAGGCACCCTCTGCCTGGAATGTATCAAAATTGCAGACATTTCAAAGAAAAGCAGGTGTTGAGCACAAATCACATTATTTGCATAAACAGTCTAGGTGAAGTTAGCCATTCTTATCAGGGAATGCTGGGAACCCTCATGACATCCCAGTTCCTAGACTGCAGGCAAGGGCAACTTTGCAAGTAGGTCTTTGTATAGATAGCAGATTGAGGCTTGCTCAGGTTGTAGTAACTCTTGCTAGTATAGTTTCAGGCTATGTTTCTTTTTAAAACTTTTTATAATGTTTATTTTTTGAGAGAGAGAGAGAGAGAGAGAGCGAGCGAGCGCAAATGAGAACGAGTGAGTGGGGCAGGGGCAGAGAGAGATGGAGATACAGGATCCAAAGCAGGCTCTTCTAGGCTTCAAGCTGTCAGCACAGAGCCTGACGCCGGGCTTGAACTCACAAACTGAGATGATGACCTGAGCCGAAGTCGGATGCTTTACCAACTGAGTCACCCAGGCGCCCCTGGGCTATGTTTCTTCTTACCTGAATAAAAAGGCACTCTTTTCTTGACGAAGACACAGTTCTATGCCAACACATAGGAATTGGAAAACAGGATGTGGATGGATTTTTGTTCTCACCTGTCTCTTTGGTTATGTACTTTTGGGTACTGAATAACCTGCTCAACTTTAAACAGCTGCCTTCTAGGAGAGTCTCACATTGTGTGACTTGTGCTACAGTGGACCCTAATTTTTTCTTCATTCTCTAATCCTTTAAATAATCCAGTTTGCCTTCTTTTGGGTAGTTCTTTGCACATACAGCAGGTTTTTTGAATGCTTTACAAAACCTTTGGATGACTTCTGCATTAGTTTCTGCCATTTGGTAATGATTAGAAAACTTACATAAGATACAGATTTATCTTATACTTGGAATTTTGTAGGCTTTTAGTAAGTTATTTACATTTGTATGTCTCTCCCTTTTTAAATGTTTGTCTTGTTTTTCCTCCCTAAGCTTCTCTAGGAGGTAATTAGGACTGTGACTAGATAGTTGAGACTCATTGTAGTTAAGTAACCATATTATGGAAATCTGTTGGAAAGACTTGGACCCAAACACTGATTTTCTATTTCTTGAGTGAGCATCCTTTCTGTACAATCAACTTAGTATCATAAAAGTCAGTTCATAGAAAGAGTCATAATAGTTAGGCAGCCTCAGTCCAATTACAGACAGCCCTTGCTTTTATGACCCCTTGCAGCAAAAGGAAGCCCAGGAGAGTTATAACCAAGAGGGTCATTGCTATGGTGGGGTTTGAGAGGCCTGAGCTAGAGTAGGGTGGTCAACTATTCTAGGGTGACTGGAAACTAACAGCATCTAATGATCATTGCAAACTAGTAAAATGATCAAGACCCAAGAAAGTCTACTCATCAAATCAAAATTCATAGTAAGGAGAGATATAAAAGAACTCAAAATTCATAGTATGGGGAGATGTAAAGGATGGGATGGACATATTCAGAAATGAACCAGTGAATGAGGGACAGAGTCAAACACAAAGACAGAGATCCAATTATTTTACCAAGAACTGGGCTTGAATCTCTTGATGTCTAAGTACAGCCTATTATAACACAAATTTTTCTCTCATTTGAATATAAGTTTTCCAGTAACTGGGTGTCTTATCTATTTAAAAGCCACAGTTTATCATGAATAAGGCTTAACTCATTCAGGTTTTGTTCACTCTCTCACAAATGTTGAAATAACCATTTGGGAAGGAGAGTTAGTTTTATAGAGACATCCCACTATAAAAGATATTTAGTATTCAATAAAGCTTGCAGTCCTTTACCTTAATGTTGTGTCTTAATATATTGATTCAGGTCTCATCGGAAATCTGAGACACAGGTTCCATGATCTATGCACTTAATAAACCTTTAAGTAACGAACGGGATATACTTGAAGGCCCAGATGCCTTTTGTTTCTGTTTTATGCCTGCACTTTTCTGAGCTTGATTATTAGCACCCAGACTGGACCTTGGCAACATTGTAGAGTTAGAAAGGTCTTTCTAGCCCTCTTCTGACTTCCCTTTCTCACCACCCTTGATACTTGTGCATTCTTTCTTCAGCTGCCTGAGGCTGCCATGCTGCTAGGAATTTAGTTTCTGCCTTTTCCTTAAAGGATTTGCATCTCCTAGGGCTACTCCATATACCAGACCAAGTTTTAAAAATACTTTGGAAGTCATTTGTTAATTTTTTGACTTTTCATTTCTTGTAGAGAAGGATCTTATCCATCAACTCATATATTTGCACGAATTTAGGGTATAGGGAGTGGTAGTGGTGATCTGAAGAGAACACAGGTGCCCTACCAGCTGCTTCCCAGAGAAACTACAGTCCACATAATCAGACTCAAAACCTCCACATCATCAGCACAATAGAAACCTAGCCTCTCCCACATGTTTCCTCTTCGCATACCTTTTAGGAGGTATGCCACACTATAAATTCTGTCTCATTTCAAGGGAGATTTTGATGTTCATTTAAACCTGGACTCTCTTAGTTAAGTATCAAAGCTGTAAAGGACACAAAATGTTGCCAGATAATTAATACTTAGTCTGGCTAAGCAACAAGATCAGGTAATTTGTTGGTAAGGTGGGACCATAGTCTACACATCCTGAGAATGGCCACGGGTTCTTTGCTTCTGGGCCCACAAAATCCATGAAAGTGGTACTAAGATGCAAAGACCATAAAAGCTCTGGAGTAACACTGACAGGATGGTGGAGACATCAGAATGATGAAGCTTGTGGTAGGTGGTTTTGGTCACGTGATCTTTTAATTTGAAGGTTTTTTCCTAGAATATTAACTCTTAGGAACTTTGTCTTTTTTCAAAAAAGAAGCACCCTAAGATGGGTCAAATAAAGAACAAAGTTCTCACTGGCTCTTAAAGGAAAGAAAGACATATCTCTTGAAATGATATGTCTAGGCATTATCCAGTTATCTATGCTGAAAGCAGAAGATAGCACGAGGGAAAGATAAAGTGTGATCCAAAGAATAAACTGCTATTCTTGTTTTGATGGATGGATACAACTGAAGGAAGAAACAATTTGTAAAAAGAAGGAAGAGATACATTGCGTGTGTGCGTGTGCGTGTGTGTGTGTGTGTGTGTGTGTGTGTGTGTCTCAAGAGGGACCTTGGGTTATAATGGACTGGACTTAAGTATGAATTATGTCTGCCTCCACAAAAACTGTCCATCCATGAGCCTTAAATCTTGTTCTTGATGATAAAGAACTCCAGCTTGTGCATGCAAAAGTCCTCCTTGTATAGTTCTTATTATCATCCTCATCATCTATTCTCATGCAAAGTTTACTGGCTATCTGAGCCTCACTTCATCATCTCTCCCTAGTGGTCAAAAATTCCCATAGAGCACTTCATGAGCCAAGAACTCTGCCAGGCACTGGGAGTATGCAGTGAACAAGACACTTTGTATTAAACAAGATAGGCTACTCCTATAGACAACAACCTTGAGTGGGGAAATGTTTACCCTTTTTTGCTTTGTGTTTTCTTCTTCTTAGAATATGCAGTGATGTGCTTTTGTTTGCTTTATTGCTTTATAGAGACTTGCAGACTCCTCCTAGGTGATTTGGACACAATGTCAGTCTGAGCGCCAGCTCAACCCCCAAACTATTGTTCCTGGGCCTGTCATGGTCTTTTACCCCAGGGAAGAATTCTGTCCATCCAGTGCACTGATTGAGGGATTAAGAAAGGACCTTACTCCATGATAGTTTATGAACCCAAGACTGTGAACTGGTCGTGCCCCCCAAAGTCTCTGTCTACCATCCATTTCATGAAGGCTTTCAGCCCTTTATGCAAATAGGACCATCTCCCCTAAAATCTTGACCATCACTCTGGAACTCTCCAAATATAGGCATTTAGTACGTCTAAGGGAGTTGGTTTGTGGGGTATTTAAGTGAGGTGAGAGAGCCCTTCTCTGTAATGAGTCCCAATATTTTGAGCAGACACACAAGAAATAATAAGAGACTAACAGAGGATAACCAGGTAGTTTATGTGACTAGTGCCATTTAAATCCTTGCTCAAAGCATAGATGCTCATCATTAACACACCAAGCATAGATTATTTCTCTAAATTCAGAAAAACAACAACAGCAGCAGCCATAAATGATGACAGAAGAGGCGGGAAAAGATAGGCATAAGAGAGAGGTTACAGGAAGCAATGGGGATGATAAATAACTTGCAGCTTGAGAAATACAAATTAGGACATATGATAATGGCAATTAAACATTTGTTGAATCCCGTGTATAACATATTTCTATGAACTATCTCATTTTATCTCCACATTAACTCTAAGAAATAAATATTATGTGTGTTAGCCTAAGGTTATCCAGAATGTAGAGTCTGGGAGGTTTTATGGACCATTACTTTAATTGAGAATACAACTCCAGGGATAGCAGTGAGGGTACAAGAAAATGAAACAGAGAAGGAGGAGAAGCCAAGATGAGCATGCTTTATCAAGGTGGTCATGACTGAGGGTTACAGATTGCTTGATCAACAGTACAGTCCCCCTGAGAAGAAACCTTGCATCCGAGACATTTCTCCAGGGGGTACCAGGGAGGTGAATTTATCCATGACCTGTGTTTCCCGTGATCAGAAATTATCCTCATGGCTTTAATGTTCTCCCCCGATGATCATCCCAGGTGCCCATGCACAAGAGCCATGGCAGTCAGTATGGAGGCCTCAGGATGGGAGAGGAGAGGTAGCTGGGGAGGCACTCTCAGCCTGTGCCCATATGAAGTTGGCCTGATCCCAGAGATGAGCGATCTAAGACCGATGAGGCCAGGGGACTTGAAATGATGCAAAAGTGCTATCTAGTTCCTTGCTGTTTTCTCCATTTTACAGATGGAGAAAACTGAGGCTCAGAAAGAAAACTAAGTATTTTGTCCTGTTAAAAAGAAGATTAAAATGCAGTCAGTGATAGGAAGAAAAATTTAACACAGAGAGTCTCAACTGCTCTCTCCAAATACTCAGTTACTAACTATTGATAGACTTACCTTGAAAACTTTCAGACATTAACCCACAGGGTGACATAGACTAAAATTTTAGAGTGTCAAAAAGAATTTTAGAAAAGCTGTGAATAAGAAACTCTTACTAAGTTACTACAGGACAATGGGAAGTAAGAGGCATGTCTTCAACTAGTCAACCACATTCTTCAATCCCAAATGCCTTTGATGCCCTTGTCCCTTGCACAGAGTAGAGATCTGAGCTACATATTGGCTTTTTTTTTAAGTTTCTAAAATATTTATTAATTTTTAAGAGAGAGACAGAGTATGAACAGGGAAGGAGCAGAGGGAGAGGGACACAGAATCTGAAGCAGGCTGCAGGCTCTGAGCTGTCAGCACAGAGCCTGATGCGGGGCTGGAACTCATGAACTGTGAGATCATGACCTGAGTTCAAGTCAGATGCTTAACTAACTGAGCCACTCAGGTGCCTCACATGTTGGCATTCTTAAATGTACTTGACCATATTCCAGAAAAAGGAAAGTGGTGCTCATATTTGTTTGGTATCTGCTTTGTGCCAGAGCCTGCACAACACTGTAAGGTAGGTAATAGTATCACCATTTGACAGATGATAAAACTGAGGTTCTGATGGGGAAAGACAGTGCTCTTTGCTATCTTATATTGTCCCTATGTTCTATATAACAGCTGTATATTTTGATTTTGATCTATATTTGCCTTCTGTATTAATATTCTGGAAGAGGGGTGATAGACCCTGGTTTTACATTACTATAACGTAAGAAACATGTTAAAATTATAGAGCCGTAAGCCCCACCTCAAACCCGCTGCTTTCAGCTTTCCATAGCTAAGAAACCAGCTCTCTGCGATGTGATTATATTTCACAGAGGGTCAGTTGGAAATCCAAGGTTAACAATCAAAAGGGCAGACTGAAAACAGTGAATATGCCTTTAAAGTGCATGAAATAAATATATACTATTCAGAACAAGGGTTGGGAGAGAAGATGGTCCTACTCTTCTTTGTAAAAAGCATATGAAAGGAGTTTTATATGTGGAGTTGCTTACTTTTACTTTAAGGGCCAAGTTAGGAAAGAATGACTTTGCTGGGGATTAGGGACTGTGTCCATGTGACTCAAGGCAAATCAGACACAGACCAAGAGGCTGGCAATTGGGAAAGCCTGCTAAGGGCAGGTTTCTCATCCTCGTTAAAGCAACCAGCCAACCAACATGCAAACAAGTAAAAAGCTTCTCCCAGCTGGGTTTCTGTGTTTTGGTGGCAGTCAGCATAGTCCTAGAACAGACCGCTCTTTCTGCCCTGCAGTATCCCTGCCCAGCCTTGCCAGCATACCAGTCTGCATCTGGGTTCTTCCTCTCCCCTCACCGCTGAATCCATAGCTCCCCCACCACAACTCCCACCCCCTCCCACACACGAACAAGCTATTTTTGAGCAGGACAGCTATTTTCTGACATTTGGCACTGAGCGATCATAATCAGATACAATTTCCCAGCCACACAATTGCACTCCACGTGCAGCTTCAGGTATAATTATAAAGGCCATCCCAGCATCCGCTGCCTACACTGTACTTAAGGGGGAGGGATGGCCTCTCATTCTCTATTAAATGTTTTGAAAGAAAACCTGTAGGCATGACAAAGTTCAGACACCAAGACAAAATGGGAATTGAAGTGTCCTTGCTTTGATAGGCATGTACAAGTTTTAATTATCTGCACATCCAGGATTTAATTTTTTTTCATTTTGCCATAAAAAGCAGAGAATGGTGACAATCTGATTTCACGTGCACACAGGGAATGAAATCAGTTGACAACAATGTCCACACTTCAGTCACTGTCACTCCTCCCTTTATTTTTTCCTTTGTAATGTTTTTCTTCCTCATTCTATATAAAATGAAATACAGAAAATATGAAAAACATAGAAATACGCATATAGATAAACAATCTATGGCCCCACAGTTCAGATAAAACTTATGTTAATATATGTATATATTGTCATTCAATCTCCTATTCATTCACAGTCAAACACACATGGACAAAATAATTAAGGTTGTATTGTAGCAGTTTTATAAAAATAAATAAACTTAGGGGCACCTGGGTGGCCCAGTCAGTTAAACATCTGAGTCTTGATTTCAGCTCAGTTCATGATCTCACTATTTGTGAGATCGAGTCCTGCATTGGGCTCCTTACTGACAGCACAGAGCCTGCTTGGGATTCTCCCTCTCCCTCCCTCTCTGTCTCTCTCTCTCTCAAAATAAATTGAAAAAAAAAAACTTTTAAAAAAATCTTAAAAAGATAAAACATTTCTGATTGTGAATATTTAGAGATTTTTTCCTTATTATTTTAGCAAAATTACACTTGTATATCAGCATTTTATTTCCTTTTTCATCACTATGTCTCTTGATATTTTTTCCAGCCAAAAGCCCAACAACTTGGACTACGTGTCTCCAAGAGGCAAACGGCAAAACAGTTAGTAGTTGGTTAAAAAAAAAAAAAGCCTAATTTCAATTCCTGGCTCAGAGTCTTATGAGCTAGGTGGCCTTGGGTGAGCCTGTAAACTATTTCATCTGTATCTGTTTACATGGAAATAATATTTCCTAATTCTTAAAATTGTGCTGTTTAAATAAATGGCATATAGTTATCATTTAATAAATAGCTTTTTATTAGAATATTGTCAGCTATTATTTTTATAGAAGAATTACATAAAAAGGTTCTATTGAAATCTGGTTGGCACATGTTCAGCTCTCAGAAATAAAACTGAATCAAATTTATGGTGGAGTAAATTTTTAGAGGCTTTGATATTTCATTTTTTAAGCATCCAACCTATTCTATACACACATATCAGCATTTTTACATGACAATGAAAATAGTAGAGAAAGAAAATCATTAGGTTATAGACATTAAGTTAATAGGGGAGGCATTAAAGATCAAATAACCTAGATTAGAGTTAATCTTTAAGAAGGGAAACTGAGGGCCAAGTATGTCCCATAAATTGCTGGGACCCATATTTGAGAGGGGGCAGGATTGGGATTAGAACCAGTCCTCAAACTTTATCTCCCTTATCCCACACAGGATTCCTGCATATTCACTAGAAATGCCTCAGCTACTCTCACCATTGGAAGTTTCTGGGTCTTTCAAAATTCTATTTATGTATCTACAGTAAAAACAAATTTAAATTTAAATTCACATTACATATTGGTCAAATCTGCCAAGAGTCTGCAGGTATTTCATTATTGTTATTAATTATTGCTGTTCTTCCCCACCCACCCTTGCCCCAGTTCCTAAAGCTTGGTTTTATTGAAAGTACTATTTTTTTTTCCACTGAAGCGAATCCCAGGTGAATTTTTATGCTATATGTCAAGCTCCCTTATGAATCTGTCTAAAACATCTAAGGAATAAATCCCAGGGCAGGAAGAACTTGTATTCACACATCTAATTAACCTTTAATTGTCTATGTGACTGCCTTGCAGTTCAATAGTTGCTTGATTTTTATTATCCATCTCATTAGTGTGATTTAAGTGGCTTTTTATGTCAGATTTTATTATATCAGTTTGCTTACACAATTTCAGGACAGTCTGGGGAGTTCCCACATCACTGTAATGTTTAAATGCTATATACCTATGTGTTGTTTGTTTGATTTTTCTCTTCAGAAAAAAAGTGCTTTGACCAATTTTTCCCACTAGGGTGTATAAGTAGTCTATGAAATTTCATAATGATGGCAAAAGCCTTTCTATTAATTGAGCATAAATTATCAACATAGCCAGCCCGCTCTAATTGCTTGTTTTTCTACTCAATAAGGCTGCAGAGTGACAGAGCTGATATTCTAAAACAAGTGGGTTGGTGAAAGAAACCTCCCCAAATACTTCAGTTCAGGGCAAGCCCACAAATATGCACGTATTTTTAGGTCAGGCTTTATCGTCATGAAAATATAATTTGTTACCAAAATCTATGGGTTGCTGTTAATTGTGTGTCTTTAATAGGATGGTTAAGATTTAAAATAATCAATTACATGTGTAAATCTTATTCCCTACCACTTATCCTTTTCTTAGTTTTGCATGCCACTTTTATTTCCAACCAGAGAGTAAACTTACTTTCAATCATATAATTTGCATTTTTCACATGCCAGCGTTCTTTCCTTATTCTACTAACTTACTCGTTACTAAAAATTAATATGAATGCAATTTAGTTCTGTCCACATTGGGCAGTATGATTGTCTCTGCTGTTGACTCTGATTATAGTTTCCTTTAGCCTCCCTGAGCTGTTGATTTATTTTCTTTGTCTCTTTGGCTTTAATATAGAATAAGCAGCTTGACTTATTTCTGGATCTCTGTCTCTGTCTCTGTGTCTCTCTCTCTCTGTTTCAGAGATGTATAAAAATCCTCTATTTCCAATGTTTTCTATTTATCACTAATAGTGAAAATGTTCGGTGGTAATTGCTTTATGTACAGGAACAATGAATGGTATGATAAAGAATGAAAGTACTGGGGTGCTTGGGTGGCTCAATCAGTTTGACTTTTGATTCCAGCTCAGGTCATAACCTCATAGTTCCTGAGATCAAGCCCCATTTCATGCTCTTCCTTGATAGCACAGAGCCTGCTTGGGATTCTCTGGGGTTTCTTTCTCTCCCTCTCTCTGTCCCCCTCCCCTGCTTACATGTGTGTTCTCTGTCTCTCAAAATAAATAAATAAACATTTAAAAAATGAAAGCACTGTGGCATGCTGTCCGATGTACAGAGAAAGAACCCAAAGTACTGAATTATTTTCCCTACTCTGTCTTTGATTTACAGTTTAGCCTTGGGCAACCCATGCTTCCTACCCTATTATTTTCTTATTATTTCCATCTGGGCAACAAAGATAATTGTATTTATGGGTAGGAAAAAGGAAAGATATGCCATAAATTTCTTTGAATGGAAATTATTCACAAAACTCAAGGATTAATCTAAAATATAATTTATCCCACATTATTGAGCACCTTCTATGCTGTAACAATTGTCCTGGGCACCAGAGATACAAAGTCAAGTTTGGCATTACATAGGTGCTTATTATCTGACAGACGGTAGAAGAGAGAACTGAATTCCAATGTGTTTGAAACACTATCTGGAATCTCATGATAAATCCAAGTGAATTATATTGTAAGGATAGTATGTCTATTAGTAATCTGAAGAAAGACAGTAAATAAAGAATTAGAAGTTGACTATAGTAGATTGGATAATTGTTTGCAGTGCTTTAATCCCTATGTGGAAGAACTATACATTGATTTTATTTGCCATGTGACTTTGTAGTGCCTCCTATTAAAGTTGGCAAAGTGCACATCCCTCTTCCATTGGCTGGTTTAAGTGATGTGATGTGCTTTACCCAGTGGAATAAGGGAAGAAAAGACATTTTGCTAGTTCTAAGCTGAGCCTTAAAGACTCCTGGGAAATTTTTTGGCAATTTCCTTAGATTTCCTACCCTTTGCCAGAAAAGACCATGTTTCAAGTGGCTGTTGCTCTTTAGCCATATTGAAAACAAAGAAACATGTAGCTGACTGAACTCCACCCAAAGCCTGTATTTTTTTTTTTATTTTTTTTAATGTTTGTTTATTTTTGAGACAGAGAGAGACAGAGCATGAACGGGGGAGGATCAGAGAGAGGGCGACACAGAATCCGAAACAGGCTCCAGGCTCTGAGCTTCAGCACAGAGCCCGACGCGGGGCTTGAACTCACAGACCGCGAGATCATGACCCGAGCCAAAGTCGGCCGCTTAACTGACTGAGCCACCCAGGCGCTCCCCAAAGCCTGGATTCTAATCCAACCTAGCTGACCCCACTCTAGACCAGCTGAATCTCAGACACACCTAAAAGCACAAAATAAATGTTAATGTAGGTTCTAGAGATTTAGAGGTCATTTGTTATACAACAGTCTTATATTTAAATAAAAAAGCTATTTAATAAAACACCTTTTTGTAAGCCCAAATGAAATTATTAATAGAGTAAATGGTCATCAATGAGAAATAAAACTATTTAATGGACGATAGATGGGGAAATGAGTATTTACATGACTCCACAGATCTCTTTCTGGGCACAAAAGAACAAATCCAGATTCGATGGAGAGGTCAAGTTTTCGTTACCTTAACCTGTGTGCTATTCAAATTTCTGGACAACCAGACACTATAATGCACCACATCAGGTAGCAGATATACTCCTCAGAATGACGTGTGAAGTGGTTTTTCCAAAGTGATTAACTTGAAGTTAGTAAACCCTGAAATCCTTTCTTTTGCAGAAAATACACATTATAGAGGGAGAAGTTCAATAGTACCTTGAGTTAACATCACAAAATTCAGTACAATGCATTCTGTAAGACAGTTGACTGGTGTTTTCAACAAGCCAATGTTTCAAAGAGAAAAAACTGAGAAGTAGGCAGAAAAAACAGAACCGTTAAATGCAGGTTGTGGTTCTAGATTGTATCCTGGTTTGAAAAATTGGGCTATAAGAGACAATTGGAGGCAAGTAAGGTAATTTAAATATTGACTGGCTATTAGATCTTATTCAGAAATTATTTTTAATTTTATTTGTTTTAATAATGGTACTGTAGTTAGGTAGAAAAATGTTTCAACTTTTCTCTTTAAAGTTTTTTAAATTTATTTTGAGAGACAGAATGGAGGGGGGAGAGAGAGAGAGAGAGAGAGAGAGAGAGAGAGAGAGAGAGAAATCTCAGGCAGGCTCTATGCTGTCAGCACAGAGCCCGATGTGGGGCTGGAACTCAAGAACCGTGAGATCATGACCTGAGCTGAAACCAAGAGTCGGATGCTTAACCAACTGAGCTACCCAGGCCACACCTCAACTTTTCAAGATATGTATTGAACTATTTACAGTTTGTAGGTCATATGTAAATGATTTGAAATTACTTAAAAATAGATGTTATAATTATGGCAAAATGCCAATTCCTATTAAATTGGGGGGAAAAGATGCTTAATATCTTTTAATAATAAACAGTAGGTTTAATATGACTTTATTCTTTCTAAATTTCTGTATGTGTAATTCTTTTTTTCTTTTAATAAAAATATCTCATTGACAATGTACTTAGAACCCAGGGTAAAATCATTTAAGATGTCAGTCTATGCAGTCTGGTCCTCAATTTACTGTTGATTTAGTGTCCTCTACTTATTTTACTTGTTGAAAACCTGTATGCAAAAGACATGCATAAGCTACATAAAGATCAGTACCAAGTTTCACACTCGTTTTCACTTAGCACAAGCAGTTGGTGGATATTTGTGTAAATACATTAGCCACTCAATTAAAGATGATATAAAGAACCTTCTTTTTATTATTGGTTATTACATTATCAACTGAATATTGCCCTTCTTTGCCCTTATTAGTGGAAGCACAGTCTATGTTGATGTGGCTTCTCATCCTAGGAATTAAATCAGTTTAATTAATCAGTTGGTTAAATCAGTTTAAGCAGTGCCCTCTTGAACCACTAGTGGGGCCAGGCAACCAGCTGGTTTAAGCTAGTGAGCTATCAGTCACCACAACTATCTGAGATTACTCTGTGTCAGCTAATACAGAAAGCAAGGGAACAGATTGTGTGTTTATTTTTTTTTTCAACGTTTTTTTTTTTTTTTTTTTTTTTTTTTTGGGACAGAGAGAGACAGAGCATGAACGGGGGAGGGGCAGAGAGAGAGGGAGACACAGAATCTGAAACAGGCTCCAGGCTCTGAGCCATCAGCCCAGAGCCCGACACGGGGCTCGAACTCACGGACCGTGAGATCGTGACCTGGCTGAAGTCGGACGCTTAACCAACTGCGCCACCCAGGTGCCCCCAGATTGTGTGTTTAAATGCCTATTGCGTCTACACAATTTCTTTCTCTAGGTTCCTATCATGGGACAAATATGTTTTGAAATGAGGATTATGATGTAAACAGATATCAAGAAACAATGTTTCAGTAATAATAAGGTGACCATCACCTTAATATTGACAGATTAGCTATATTAGCTTTTAAAATCTTCTAATCAAGTATCTCATACTTGTAATTGGCAAGATACTGGAATTGATTGACTAGTGTTGCAAATTCCTCAAACGTAAATTTTTAAAAAGGGAGTGCATAGTAATTTTCATACAGTGATTAGCCATCCATATTCATCCATTAATATCAAGAACAAAGATTTCTCTGTTCTTATAGCAACAGAGAGCTCAGAGAAGTGAGGCCTTTCTAAAAAAGATGAAAAGTGATAGTCATTATCATGTGGCTATAATCTCTTTCAAAATATTAATAATGAAAATGATGATGCAGTCATTCAGTTTGAGCTGGCTAGATCCCCAGAAACACACCAGATACCCCAGATTATATTATTTATAATCTTCTTATTAAAACCCTACTAGATCAATAAACTATTTCCTGTTCCTTCTTTTACACGTAGGAAAACTAAAGTAGAATGGAAAATAAATTCTGAAAGAACATTTGTTCAAAGTGAAGTGAACACCAGAACTCAGGACTCCTTGAATCTAAATGACACATTCTTCTCACTACTCTTTCTTAAAAGTATTTATAAAGTTAATGGGGAGGGGCATCTGGATGGCTTAGTGGGTTAAGCATCCAACTCTTGATTTCAGCTCAGGTCATAATCTCACGATCGTGGGATCAAGCCCGGCGTTGGGCTGGGCACTGAGCATGGAGTCTGCTTTAGAGTCCCTCTCCTTCTCCCTCTGACTTTCTGCTGCCTGCTGGCATGCTCACTTTCTCTCTGTCTCTCTCAAAAAAATAGGTAATGGGGAGGGGGTGGTTTCATCAAAAGTCTTGCATGTTTACAATATTGTTACTTTAAATAACAGTAGTCTTGGTGGGGACGAAAACATAATGAAACAAAATAACAGATGAGTAAATTGGTGTCATGTGGACTAAAGCTTTATATGAAAGACCTTTTTTGTGGCATTAGGTAAATTTAGCAGCAGATAAATATAATCAGTATAAAATGAAGTGCTATATTAAGTCTAATATTCTAAGAATTAAATCCAAATATAGCACTCTGTATACGTGAAACAAGAGCTTAGGGGCTGTTTATTTATTTTTTAATTGTCTGGATAAAAGCCACAATTTCTATATTACTCCTAAATGTATAGATTCAAGCTTGAGGGCTCAAGGTTAAGCATTATCATGAATCATTGATACTGATTAGAAAGAAGTTGTAGCAAGGAAGCAATGGATCAGCAGATTGGAAAGGAAAGATAATGTTGTAGAATATTGGCAGGGATTTATTCCTTGTCAATAAAATTGGCTGAAAGACAGAGATGAGATAACGTTATAGCAATTGTGAACAGTATGGATTATGATGAATAATCATAAGAATGATTGGAGAATATACATGTATCCATATATGTAATGAGAGCAAAATTTAAGAAAAATGGAACAGGGGGCACCTGGGTGGCTCAGTCGGCTAAGCATTGGACTCCTGGTTTTGGCTCAGGTCATGGTCTTATGGTTCGTGAGACTGAGCTCCATGTCAGGCTCTACACTGCCAGACTGACAGTGCAGAGCTTGGGAGCCTGTTTGGGATTCTCTTCCTCTCTCTCTGCCCCATCCCCACTCATGCTTGCTCATGTGCATTCTTTCTCAAAATAAATAAATATTTTTAAAAAATGGAAGGAAGAAAATTATTTTGTTGCATTTTAGAAACATTTGAAAAAATGCACATATAGTTAACGGTAAGTATGGAAATAATTGGCAGAAAGTCAAATGTAGTTTAAATAATCTAAAAACATTAATATAATTTCCAAATAGCCAGGTGATAATACAAACATCAGAATGCTCTTAAAAATTTTTCCAAACATTAAATATTTGAACAATTTTGCTTCATCCATTGAAAATAATTCTACTTTATCTCTTCCCACTCCAATCCACTTCCCTGAATGAATTGACAAAGAATTGCTTTCATCTGGTTACTGCTAAGCTAAAAAAAGAAATGACAGTAGTTTCTCTTTAGCACATCAGGTCTGTGACTGCAAGAGAGGAACCTATTCCAACGTGCTTGTCAATATAAGATTCCCTTAAACCCTTGTGAATACATTTTCTTCAGTTTCTATTTGTAGCCTCTCTATGCGGCTCTGATTAAAGGATCTACAGAAGAATTTTTGTAAATATTAACCTTATTACTACATCAGCATCGACACCCCTGTCATTGCTAGCTCCATCTCTACTCCTCTTGGAGTCATGGTCATAGCTTACTTTTTATATTTAAACCAGCTTTCTCCTATTCTTTTCCATCGTAGCCCAAATGAAATCCTTATTTCAAAAAGTCCCTTTTAGGACTGTTTACCAGTTATTTTAAAAGGTCTGTTAATGCTCAAGTCACAACTCCTCCAATATCATATCATATTAAATTTAGTTGTTGATATGCTCATCTTTTCCTATTAGACTATGAACTTTCAATGATGGAAATTGTGTGTTGTTAATTTTTCCTCCCCAGTGCCCAGCCAGTATTTAGGAAAGCATGTTATATAAGTGAACAAGTAATCAGCAACCATTTATATGAAAAAACTTGAAAAACAAGATAGAAGGTAAACCTCTGACCTCAAAGGTTTATCAATGTAGTGAAGAGAAAGCAACATTTGCACACAGAATAGATGAGCAGGACTTCTCTCCTAGATCTATAGGACCTTAGAGTGCATATGAGGGACCCACTTTGCAGGAATATTTGAGAATTAGCTACAACAAGAAATAAAGACGAAACTTGAGGCAAAGAAAATAGAGGAACATTGGTGGGCTTGGGTATGTCATTTTCAGGGACTAACAGTGAGTGGACCAGTTTTTCTAAAGAAAAAGGGAGTTGAGGTGGCCATTAGAATAATGTTTATAGGCTAATTATTACCTTATTTGAAATAATCATTTTTCCTATTCAGAACGTTAATTTAACTGATTATAATGGGCTGAGATTGTGATGGTTTAATTAAGGTTAAACAAGGAAATCTAGTATTTAATTAGGGGTGAAAAAAAAACTATTTAGAGTATTCTAAAATTCCTATGCCTGCCACCTTTACCCCAAGAATTATCTGGAAATTCTTTTTCCAATCAACAGAGCAAAAAACCCATTTGTTCTATCTGGTTTTATGTCTGTATTTTAAAGATTGTATTCAGAAGGTTTCAGAGAAAAGACTAGGCCAATTAATGGGCAAAATGAAAACTTCATATATTGTCTCTGTACCTCATACCCACTTCAAAAGCCTCCTTTATCCATTCTTAAAATGGACTCTTCATCGAGATGAACAAATATTCAGCCCCTTATTGACTTATGGGTGATATTCTCATTCCTCTTTCTATATGTATCTGTGAATATCATGGAAACTTTGTTTTTGGCAGTAATTACTTGATGTTTCCCAAATATTGTGGAATTGGTAAAATGAGAATCTAATATTTATACCAAGGGAGTATTACCAACTTAATTATATTTTTAATGTTTATTATTATTATTATTAGTTGTTGTTGTTGTTGTTGTTGTTGTTAAGGTCCAAGTAAATACAAGCCAAAACTTGGATACAGATAAGAAATCTTGTGGGCTTCTAAGAGATGAACCTGGTCCCAGCTGTCATCTGGTTTTTCTCTTCACTGAGAATGAACCAATGTAAATAGGATTGAAAATGAAGCAAGAATCAACATTGGACTCACCCATCTGGACATGAGGCAAATGCTTTCGTGTGTGCTGTTCACTTGTAATGCTTAGGTTTTGAATTTCTCTAAATCAAACCTAAGCCCATTTATGCTTTATACATTCCCAAATAACATAACAAAAGATCTGATCTTTGCTAATGTTTATTACTTTCCCAACTGTGTGGGAAAGTAATATTTTATTACTTTATTTGCACCATCTTATTTAATATTCACATTCCCATATAGGTCCCTAACTACAAATTCTGTAAGGCTTAAAAAGTTATGTAATTTGCTTAAGCTCACACAGATTCTAAATGGTGGATGTTGGGCTCAAATCTTGATCTATCTCCAAAATCTAACCTCTTAATGTCTGTTTTATATGTTAATGGATCATTAAGTATACATGTTAAGATCTATTTTTTCCCACATGCAGGTAATCCCACTGAATATGATGAAATTCATAGGAATTAGAAGGTATCTCCTAAAGGCACTCAGACCATCCTCACAGTTTCAGCAGGATGGCACTAACCCCCTTTTCTCTCCTCCTAAACTTTCCTCCTTTACATTCCCTATGTAAATAAATGCACAGTCTCTTTCATTTTATAGGTACAGCTTTCCCCAATTCTATATTTATTATGTCTTCTGCTTGTTCATGCTTTTATATATTTCTATATTTCTATATTTCTATATTTCTATATTTTTTCTATATTTATTATTTCTTCTGCTTGTTCATGCTTTTATATGTAATCCAGTATTTTCAAAATGAGATTTGATACCATAGTCGGTCCCAAGATGCAAAATGCCTCTCTTACTCTGTGCAGAGTGAGTGATTATCCAAGGTTGGGTGCTAGGACTGGGCATAAAGAATTTATCTCATCCCATAAAGAGATTGAAAATGAGTCAGTAAGACAAGGCATTTGCACACCAGCATATGGAGACTGTATTTACTATGTGCTATTAAGAGCTAAAATGTGCAATGGGCTCCAATACCAGTAGGACTTTAGCAGATACATATGAAAAGACAGAAGTAGTGGAGGATAATTTCCTATATGAGATGAATCTATGCTCAGTCTTGAAGAAAACTAGCTTTTATTGAGTCCCTACTATTTGGCAAGCAAATACATGGACATTTGATGTATGCTTACTCATTTGCTTTTCATAAAGGAGGCATTGTCATTGCACATTTTACAGAGAAGGAAACTGAAATTCAAAAGGAATTAATTGTGGCACCTGGATGGCTAAATTGGTTGGATGTCTGACTCTTGATTTTGGCTTGGATCATAATCTCACTGTTTCTAAAATCAAGCTCTGTGTTGGGCTCTGTGCTGACAGCAGGAAGCCTGCATGGGATTCTCTCTCTCTCTCTCTCTCTCTCTCTCTCTCTCTCTCTCTGCCCCTCCCTGCTCACATAAATACACACATATTCTTTCTCTCTCTTTCAACACTCTCTCTCTCTCTCTCTCTCTCTCTCAAACAAACATTAAAAAAAAAAAACAAGGCATTAATCAACTGGATAAAACCATACTGTAACTTTTTGGTTTGTACATTGTCCCCATATAATCTGAATCTATATTTACTGTTTGTTTTGTTTTGTTGCATTACCTTATAATTGTCTCAAGGTTTGTTCTATATTGCATAGGTTATATTTACTATTTCTTACCCAGACCCATTGCCCTTTTTGGTGACAGCTCTTGTGTATGTATGTGTGTGTATGTGTGTGTGTGTGTGTGTGTGTGTGTGTGTGTGTGTGTATATATGTATATATATATATATTTTTTTGAGAGATTACCCTACCCCCACGCTCAGTGTGTGTCCTTCTGGTAGTGCTGACATCTTTCCATCAACTCTAGAGATAGACATGTGACATAGGTCTGGACAATCAACAAAATCCATTTCCCAGACCACAGTAATTAGTTCAGATGGTATAAATGGCCACTGTGTGTATTGGGATAGAAAAGTCATCTTTTATTTTCTTTTTTTAATAATGTATTTATTTTGAGAGAGTGGGAGAGGGAGAGCAGGATCATGAGCAGGGGAGAGGCAGACAGTGGAAGGAGAGAATCGCAAGCAGCACCCACCCCCCACCCCCCACCCCCCACCCCCCACCACCACCACTGTCAGCAAAGAGCCCATGGCTGGCCTGGAACTCATGAACTGCAAGATCTTGACCGGAGCAGAAATCAAGAGTCTGACTTTAACCGACTGAGTCACCCAGATGCCCCAAGGTCATCTTTATTTTAAGGATTTAAGCTCCAAAAATAGAAGCTCATGGTTTTTAATTGCCATATTGCTACCAAAAGTGAGAAGGTATTTGAGAAGGATACCGTTAGAAAAGAAAGCAAGGGTCAAGTAAAAGAGAACAGAAAGACTTGAGCACCAGGAATTTGCTTGTTTGGGCATGTGTGACTTAATTTTTGTCTCAACCACTTGGGTTTGAAGTTCTGCTGTATAAAACCAAATGAACCCAGACAGACGCAGAAGGCATTATGAGAATGGTTGACAATTTTGGTGTGACAAGATGAAACAGGGTTATAATAAGGAAAGTGGCATGTTTTAAATAAATACATTCAGGATGTGAAGCTAAAATGAAGTGGAGATACTGAGTAGGAGACAGGAGGAGTCAAAATCCTTTTCATTAGCTTTCACCTCTCACAGGAAAGGAGAATTTGACTGACCTAGGCTGCTGATGTACTGACATTTAAAGGAGCATAGCAAAAATACACTGAATATTAAAATGCACTGTAGAAATAATGTGCATCATATATCTATGATAAAAAGAAAGCTGTAACTGTAGTCACATTATCACAAGTAGGAAATCTCTTGTGAATTGTACTTACAGAAACAGCCAATATTTTCTGCATATTAAAACATTCTCCAAAATGATACAATTGCTAGCAGCACTATAGTTCATCTTACAAGACAAATACATTCTAAAAATAACATAGATGAACTAGAAAGCACATTACTTGTTCAAATTGTATTCTGTGGTCAATCGAGATACACTGCTAGTTTCTTGCAATTTGAGGTATTTTTCTAAAACTGATTTTCACTTGAGATTTTGAGAAACAGTCTGGTCAAAATCTTTCATGACCTTATTCCACCAAAAAATGGCAACATTAAAAAAAATATTTTGTAAAAAGCTTTACAACAGTGAAAATAACCAAGCAAATAGTTCAAATAAAGAGCTTCATAGCATAAATAATTACTTTTGTTTTCTTCCGAGAAGAGTCAAGGTATCAATCTATTCTAGCAGATGGATCTACATCACAGGAGTTAATTCAGTCCAAACTTTTTTTTTTTTTCTACATTATCTAAAAACTGCTGCTGAGAAACAGCTTTTCTTTAAATAAATTACTTAAGTTAGTAATTAAAATATTTGAACAATCCAAAAGTTACTAAGGAGTTCTTAGGTGCCTTGCACATATACATACATTTTTTAATATAAAAGCAAATGGATTTGATCCATTAAGGAAGAACTTCAGTTTCCTTACTTGTCAAACTTTGATGGTAGTAATACTTCAGATTCTTGGATGAATAAATTAGTTTAATGTAGATAAAGCACTTGAAGCACTGACTGGTGCCTGATAAATATTCTATAAATGGTAGTTATTGTTACACTGTGAATAGATATATCCTGTGAATATATCCATTCACAGAACTATGAAAGCATTCAAAAGGGAATGACTAGTTCTATTTTGAGACCAGAGAAGTCTTTGTAAGAAGGGATAATTTTAGAAGATCCTTAAGGATGAGTAGAAGCTTATTAAATGGAAAAATTGGCTCCCCAGGGAAAGACTGATGGGTTAAAATTCTGGAGCCATAGAAATGCTTGGTAAGTTCAGGGAATGATGAGCAGACAATTGGGTATGAAAGGGTGCTTAAATTTCATCCTTTGGAGTGTAGGAGATAATTGATTTATTTAATTTTAATTTTTTTTTTTGCAGACTAGAGGTATAATATAGTTTCACTTCCAAAATACCCCTGAATGTCATTTGAATATTAAGTTATTGCAATAGCATGGTATGAAGTCAGAATTGTCTGGTTCCAAACCCATCTGCTACTTAGTGATTTCCTATTTTAAAAATGTAAAAAATAGTTCTTATTGCAGAGATTTTAACTTAAAATGAAATTTATAGACCCCCATATATATTAGGTACCATGTGGTGTTTTCCTACACATATGGTGATGAGTA
The DNA here is from genome assembly GCF_018350155.1 of Leopardus geoffroyi. Taxonomy (NCBI): domain Eukaryota; kingdom Metazoa; phylum Chordata; class Mammalia; order Carnivora; family Felidae; genus Leopardus; species Leopardus geoffroyi. Next base: position 123,149,145 of record NC_059328.1, on the reverse strand, counting down.
ATTAAGACATATGCACTATAAAAGTGTTATGTACAGTATGATAATTAATATGTTTATGTCCACTTTAAAAGTTGTTGGCTGAATTAACAAATATGAGACTTCGTTAAACTCTTTAAAGAACAAAAATTTCAAGCAAAACAAAAACAGAGTAGCATAACAAATTATAATGAACCCCATCATCCATCTTGCCCATCTTGTCTCTTTCATACTCCCATTTATTTCCTCAACTTCCTTGGTTTGAAGCACATGTCAAAGAAACATAATTTCAATTGTAAATAACATGCACCTCCAAGAGATAAGGGTGTGTGTGTACGTGTGTGTGTATGTATTTAAGAAATATAAATATATATATATATATAATTTATGTATAAGGATATATATATATATCCCAATACCCTTATCACACATAAAAGAATAACAAAAATTCTATAATAATTCCAAATATCCAAGTTGTGCTCCCAATTGTCTTCAATTTGTTTGAATCATGATTCAAATAAGGCTTATATTCTTTTTTATTTATGTCTAATGTTTTTATCTGCTTCTTTTGCGACTTTGTAATCATTATCTTATTGTTGAATTGTTGAAGATACCATGTTGTGTGTCCTCTAGTTTTCCACCTTATGGATTGTGCTTACTGCATCTTTGCGTTAGTCTTAACAACATCTTCAGGCTACAGTATTTTCTATCAATTGTTTGATAAAGAGGCTGGATCAGATTTACACATGCTGTTTTAGGGAACATTATTTTATAGACAGCATTGTGTGTGTCTATCAGGTGTTATATTTTGTTTCATCTTTCATTTTGTGATATCATCAGTCATTGGTAACCATTATTTAAGACTTGAAAAAGGGTGGTGATATAATCCTATAATTCCCTCTTCATTTATGTAGATATATTTCTGTAAAGAGAAACTTCTCCTTATCAACTATTTTGTTGGTTACTCTAAGATACAACAAGATAAATGCTTGAAGCTTTTTATTTATCAGCTTTCAAAACCATGAGTAGATACCCTAATAGTCTCCAAACATAATCATTGGATTTGTAGAAAATGGCATTATGAACAAATGGATTGAGAAACATTTGATGTGTTTCAAATCATTGTACTTGCTAATCTTACTGAAGCTCAAATGTTCACATTTGTGCTCATGGGAGATGATTGAAGTTGACACTTCAATACTTTTAGGAGCTTCTTTTCTGACATATAAGGTACTTCAGGCTCATCTCATGTATTTCCTGCTGCAGCCTTGGAATTTGCCATATTTCCAAGAAACACTGGTTGCTTTCATTAGAAAACAGAATTTTCTCTAGAATGTAAGATCTAGGAATTAAGAATAGTTTTGTTATTGAGTTAGTCATTATTTGTATGTCTTTTCATTGAACAAGCATAAGAGATTTTCTAAAAGAAATTACATACAAATTTATATTGATGACCAGTTCAAATTCAGGGCTATAGGATTTTAATTTATTCTCACCAACCTTTTTTTTTTTCTTTCTTACTCCCATGTCAAAAATCCTAGTTTTCGGGGCGCCTGGGTGGCGCAGTCGGTTAAGCGTCCGACTTAAGCTCAGGTCACGATCTCGCGGTCTGTGAGTTCGAGCCCCGCATTGGGCTCTGGGCTGATGGCTCAGAGCCTGGAGCCTGCTTCCGATTCTGTGTCTCCCTCTCTCTCTGCCCCTCCCCCGTTCATGCTCTCTCTCTCTCTGTCTCAAAAATAAATAAACGTTAAAAAAAAATTAAAAAAAAATCCTAGTTTTCAACAAACAAATATAATTACTCATTTGCTTTAACTAACACTACATAAAAAATACATACTAGAAAACTATCACTAACAATATGATTATCCCAAAACAGTTTATAACTTATTATTTGCAAATATAAGTTTACCCTTAGGGTATATATCATTATGGATGTACAGCAAAAACACACCATGTTTTATGATTATTTGGAGTCATTCACTCTCTAGAATAGTGCTGCAAGTTAGGTAAGGAGATAGGTTTTCCTTTTCCTTTTAAAATTTATGGATTTCTTTTTAAATCTCAATTATACTTTATAATTATGTAAAATGTGCACATGGCTTCAATGCCAAATCTCCAAAGTATATTCAAAAACCATAGGCTATTTAGACATGAGATATGTTTTTTGACTTGCCTCATTTCACCAGGAGAATTTTGACGGCAGTTGCTGGATGCAAAATTCTTTTTAATTCTAGTTACAGAAGAGGCTTAGTTAGGGGTCACTCATCTTGAACCAGTTCTCATCTAGGAATGAAGATCTGGCTGGCACTGAGGACCGAGGTAGAGTAACAATGTGGAAACACTTCTGAAATTGCTCAGATCTCTTTTGCTTATAGAAAAAGTACACCAAGTGTCAAGTAATATTATTAAAAATTGGGAAATTAAGTAAAAATATCAGCCACAGTCTCCTACTACTGTATCTGTTATAGAGTTGACCCTAAGAGATTGCTTATAACTTGAGATTCTGCATTTTTTGATATTCTTTCATGAACATTTCCCATGTTGCAGAATATTCTTCATATTATTATTTTAATGGCTACACACTATTCCATCTAGTGGATGGAGCTTAATTTAATTTGCTGTTGTATTGTTCTAGAGCATTTAGGCAGTTTCCAATGAATGAATGAATGAATGAATGAATGAATGAATGAAAGAATGATTGAATATGTGATCATTTTAAAAAATAATCTCAACATTGTCTTCAGCTGTGACAGCAGTAGCAAGTAGTATTTTTGATTATCTGGGCACATAATACTTTACCAGGTCCTGTTTGCCAATTAGAAGAAATATTTGCCAATTAGAATGCAAGGTAGAGTAAAAACATTAGTATCTTGTATCAGCTGCTAAGAGAGCAAATGGAATCCAATAGTATCTAAAAATCTGACCTGAAGTTGCCCTCTGTGACCACATCAGACTCTTTTCAAGATTTCTATGTATTTCTCTGCTCCATAGAAAATGTACTTTCATCAGTCTCTCCTCTTGCAGATTATGCTGTATGCTACATCACTGAAACACCCATGCCAAATACCCATGCCAAAAACCCATGACTGACTGCTGATCCTGTTGCAGATCTAGGTTTCTGTTGGGGTAAACCAAACCTGGCAAATATGCTGCTAAAATCACCAGCCCCAGCATTGAATCCCAAAAGAGTTCTGTGGTCTTATGTAATAATTGTACAGCAGTCAAGAAGGCAAATAGAAGGAACAAGTTGGGGATGTTCTGTAGTTGAAAGTGAGAGCACAGGAAGAGGAAAATATGGAGTCATAGCGCTAAGTGTATAGAAGCTAGGAGACCCCGAGATCCCTGGGTACAGGAGATGGAGTGTTGCAAGATGTTGGAATGATCAGACACTGCAATATTCCTGGGCACCACCCTTGATTTGATTAAAGTCAGAGTTCAGAATTTGTGCACATTTATTGCTCTTAGGGTACAGGACTAGGAATATCTTGGAAATGGGGTTAATCAACCATAGGCAGAGCTGTGATGGAGAATGCATCTCAGAAGATGAACCATGATGGCTTCAGAGAGTTAATTTCTGGATGGTTTCAGGATCATATGGGACATCCCTAGAGATGTTACCATAGTTGGTTGGGGTTTGGATTTTGCAGACCACTGGCGAAGAGGATTTTTGAAGATATAAGTGAGTACAGGCAGAGTAATAAAACTTACTCATTGAACTTGTTAGCCATGTTTGTCATTTAAATTCAGAGTGGCATTATTAGAGTTCTGGAGAGTTATAAAGCAAGTCTGACAGGTGACATGATTTTTTTCACATTGAACCTTAAATTAAAAAAAAACTAATATTTGAGATACGGTGAGGCTGATTTTTTCTAAATGGTATAATTGTGGATTTTGAATGTTTTGTGCTTAATTCCTCCAAGATTAATTTCTTTGTAAACCAGAAAAGGTGCCTATGTTTTGAATTCGACATTGATATTATGCAGGGAGCAATTTTTTCAACAAAGATAGTTCCTGCTGAGATTTAAATGGGTAGGGCCCTAGTCATATGAGTCATGAAAGATGTCTAATTGTCTCTTCATTTTATTGGAATATTATATCATTGGAAATTTTACCAACTTCATTAAGACATGAAAACCAAGAGAGAAAGAGCTATTCAGCTAAAATAATTAGCTAGAATTTTTCATTTGTGAGGTCTTTTGCCAACCTTAATCATTAACCTGGCCTTTAACAACTCGTGCATTCTTACTGACGGCCTAACTCTCATCCTGAATTCTTCAATCTAAGTGAAATTCTCCTCCCTTGAGATAAACTGTGTACTGCCTCTTCACCCATCTGAGCTGCTGAGGAAATCTTACCCTAAGAGAGTAGTAGTGACATTGAAATGTGTTGAGAAGTGCAGGAAGGGCTCTTTGACTAATTCACGATGCTCAGGAAGCCATTTTATCCTTCTGTGGAGCTGTTTCTTAACATCACATTTTGAAATACATGGAAAAATTGGTGAGACAAAGAGTGGAGATTGGGAATCTTCTAATTCTTGTCTGTGTGAGATACAAAATTTTACTTTTTTCAAGACCCCTAAGAAGGACAGCTAAGAGGAAACCTAAGGGTTTATTCAGGATAATGGTTTATAATTCTTTTATGACAACACACAAGACAGATGGTAGCTCAAGTGCTGCCTCCTCCCACGGGTTATTTTAAATAGCTCCTCAGGTGTTTTGGATGTGCAGCCAAATTTGGGAACAACTGGCTGGTGGAGAGATGACACAGGGGTCATAAGTCCTGGCTCTGGCAACAACAAACTGTATAAACTGAGACCTGAGTTTTAAACTTTAACAAACCTGAATAAATATATCCTAATTTATAAAATAAAAGCTTTAGATTAGAAGATTGATAATGGTTTTTTTTTTTTAATGAAAATTCCTCTATTCTTGCCTTCACAGTCAACTGTCAGCCTGCCTCTCTGCCCTTGCTGAATTATGTAACACTCTGTCAGTGGCTCACTGGGGCAGATTGATTACATGAAAACTTTTAGATCATTCAAAATCCAAGTGATAACATAATTGAAAGAAATGCTTTTTGTATACTTTAAATAATGGCTCTTAACAAAAGATTAGTTAAGTTTTTTCAGATACAAAGGTTTGTAAAAGGGTTTTTATAGTGATATATATATATTTTAGTATTCAAAATATAAAAAAACCCTCAGTGGCCACCAATTAATAAATTTTTGAATATCCTTTCAAGAGACTATAACATAGCCATAAAAAATAATAATGTGGATATGTTTTTACCTATATAAATAGATGTTTGGTATAGAGGATTAAGGAAAAAAAAAGTGCTGTAAACCATGTATGTGTGTGTGTATGTATATACATATGTCTATGTATATATGTGCGCATATATACATATGTCTATGTATATATGTGCACATATATACATAGACATATGTATATATGCGCACATATATACATATGTATATGTATATATGTGTCCATACAACACATATGTCTATGTGTATATATATATATATGTGTGTGTGTGTGTGTGTGTGTACATATACATCTAAACATAAATAGTAAAATTTGGAAGATGATAAATGAGCATTTTAGCAATAATGCCCTCAGATGATGCTACTTTTCCTCTATAATTTATAATAGGGTTCTAAAATTTTAAAGCACATTATTAATTAAATTTTTAATAATTTAAAATTTCTCTAATTTAGACATAACTAATAGGAAAGTATACTATTTCAAAATGTGCTGGTGACCTCTTAAGGGTTTATATCGAGATTTTTAAAAGCTTCAGAAGGACAACTGGAAATCCTAACTAAGGCAGCATTTTTTACTCTGTCCAGTTCAGACCAATACTCACAAACCTAAAATAATTTCAAAGTTATAGGGCAAGCAGAGGCTGACTTGGAAAGGTCAGTTTATTAAGTCAAACTATCCATTGTCTTTCCTCTTCATCCCATTCCATTTTAATTTCATCATTAAAAATTAAATGGAAGGACAAACATACGATGATGAAAAATACACTATTAGGTATCTTCTGATCTCGGGAATGGTTTAATCCTGAGAGAATAGCTGCCAACTATATCCTCATGCCAAAGAGGCACATAGTGTCAGGTCAACTAAGCAGAACTTGTCAGTGAGGTGGCCAACCACCAGTTTTGCAACCCTTAGCTGACCAACTACATCTAGTCTATTAAAGAGATTTGAGAGCCTGAGGAAATTTGCTGTAGGTAAGAAGATTTGGGAAAAGATTTATCAGACTACTGTGTGCTTCCCCTACCATGTGCCTGCCCCTCCCCTTCATGGATGAGGGATGGAGAAGCTTTCCCCTTGTTTCAAGTCTAAAGCAAGAGGCTGCACAGGGACTATTTGAATGCTTGATCTATGTTCTTTAGAGCTGGGATGTTGGTGCATTCAGGCCCAGTTGATTCCTGAGAGAAAAGCTAGGGATGGTGGCTGGCTAGTTGCTCTCATCCAGAACAAAGATTTGCCACAGTGAAAATAAACTGCTGGAATGTCCCAAGTCTATCAGGACATAGTTCATGTTCTCCAGGGACCAATGTGGCAAGCTTAACTAAATTACCTTCAGGTTAAATGTTTCTCCTCTCCTCCTCCTCCTCCTCCTCCTTTCCTCTCCCCTCCCCTCCCCTCCCCATTAGAGATTCTGAATTTAATCACTTGGCTAATATTGTGATTGATCCATTGTGATGTTCTAGTTTTATCTTAATAATTAGTAAGAAACGTGTGAATCCTGTTTCCCAACCACTTCTCAACTAATGGTGATACATTTTTAAACCAGTTACAGTATTATGGCTTTACAAAATTGTAAATATATTTTTTCCTTCTATATTTATTAGCTGTTTTTTTTTCCTGTTTAAAAAAAAAGTCTTCCTTTTTATTCTCTTTTTTTCTTTTGTTTGAACATTACTATGGCCTTAGGGATTTTAATTTAAATTAATGGATAACAATTAAATGCTGTCATGATTATTTTTGCTCTTACATTTATTGCATATATGACAGTGGGTACTCCTTCTAGCTGGCTCCTTTATCTATTTGTGACATGACTCCAATAGCTACTTGATTACTTCCTGTGCCAGAATACCCTCATACTTTGGAAACCATACTTTGGAATCAGCCCTTTCTCTAAAGAGCTCTGGTTGTTTTCCATGGGAAATGATCATGAGAAAGCAAAATCTAGGTACTGGGTGTGCTTACTGCTACTCACATGGTGCCATGCTACCATTGCATATGGGTCTTTTGAGTGGACAAAGGCAAGTGATATTTTGAAAAGGAGATGAAGTACTTTGCATTGATATTTCCATTACAAATTTAACATTATAGATTTATATTTACTTTAGTTAATTTTTTTATTACACGGAAAGTTTTGGCTCTTACCATTTTTCATGGATTTTAGTTTATGTTAGTGGGTTATAATTTACTTCATCCTAATTGTGTGTGTTTATGTGTGTGTTATTATTAAATTTACTGACTGAAATTTGGTTACAACTTCTTGGCAGGTACACTTAACAGATATACAGTACTTTAAAGATACTCTACCAAGAAAATGCAGTAGTAATACTGTATTTGAAGAAATATTTGAAGAAATTCTTTAATCTGTATGACTTTGTTAGCAATTAAGTTCATTTGTGTCTGTGTTAAATTTTAGCATCTGCAATTTTTTTATTTTTGATATTTTATTTTTTAAATGTGCAAATCCTTTATACAGCTCAAAACTTAAAACATTATAAAATGTATATTCAGAAAAAGCTTACCCTCATCTCTGTCCCTCTCACCTCATTGTCCATAGGGAGCCATTTCTTTTAGTTTCTTGTTTATCCATGCTTATTACTGTCATGAATTGGTCACAATGGCAGAGGATTTATTTGCACAAATACATTAGCCACAGAGTGACAGAGCCATGAATCAAACCAGGGCAGTCTGTCTGTCAAGGCAGAATATTCCACTCCTTTGCAAAGGCCATAGTGAAGTAACACTGTGGAAAAAACAGGCTTTAAAATCAATAGGTTATCTGATTTACTGTCTGTGTGACTTTGGGCAAGTTCTTTAACTTCTCTGAGCTTCATTTTTTCCAGTTATGAATTAGGGATAATAAAACCAACCATGCAGAAATGTAACAAGGTTTAGACCTAATTTACACAAAATTATCATCAGATTGCTAAGCATAGAGTAATTACTCATTATACATTGTCCATTGTTATAACTAGAAAAATCGAATTAATGCCAGTCATACAGAAGGACAATAGAAATTTTTTACTGTTAGGCTGTCGATGAAGTACATTGTGATCTGATTGCATTTTGTGATCTGATTGCATGATTGTATTTAATAAAATTAAAATGTCCTAAGAATTGGTGAATTTGGGGATTATTGGGCCAAAAACAAATAGAACAAAAAGCAAGCAAGTCTGGGTTTAGTAGTTCATGACTTCAAAAAGGTTACACAAATTTTAGAGGTTTGGGCTGATATGGCTTCATTTTCAAAATAGAGATTTTAATATGTTAGTGGAAAAGAAAGTTCACTACTACTAGAAGGACTATAAAAACAATAGAGTAATTTCTTGCTGAAATGAGTCTTATTTAAATTTTGTATTAATTTTTTTTCATTGCTGTCCCTCTCTGTTTGTAATAGAAGATTTTTTTTATGCTTCTTATGTTTTAAAGAATTTGCATCCTGTGTTTAACACAAAAAAAGGTTGAACCATGCAGAGGTGGAATTTAATTTGTATAAAATCCTCTTAATAGCATGGTCTAATTAAGATACCCATTAAATTCATGTAATGCTAATTTAATTTGAAGGCAAACGTAATTGAGCACTATTGGATTTCTTTTAACATGAAATTAACAAAGTGGACGTAAAATGGATGTGATAATTGGATATTGTTATCAGAAATATTACATGAATGAAAATTATGACTGCTATCTTGATGGTAATCATTGATTTACAGAATGAAACATACTGAGCTTACTAGGGTTACTAGCATAATTTATATAAAGCTATATGAAGAAAACTGTTAGTGACTGTTTCTGAAGCCAAAGGTCACCCACCAACTTTTTTCTGACATTAGTAAATGTCTTGGTCCCTGCGTTAGAGAGTTTGTTATGTTGTTGAACTTTATAATAGTAGGTTGAGCATATTGATTTGCAGTAAGGGAACAAATTTCAAATTATTTTATCTCAAGACTCTTAGACATTCTTAAAAATTATCCAGGACTTCAAAGAGCTTTCATTGATGTAGGTTTATATCGATGATACTCACCATAGGAGGAATTAAAATTGAAAATAAAATTAAAATATTCATTAACTTATTTAAAATATAAAAACCATTATATATGAATATAAATAGCATATTTTAGCAAAACATAACTACATTTGCCAAAAAATACTGGAAAAAAAGTGACCTTAGTTTACAATTTTGGAAGCTTCTTTGAAGTCTGACTTCTTAGAGGACATCCAGTTTCTACTAATTTTCTCTGCATGAAATGTGTTGTGATATGTTGCCTTGGTTGAAGTATATATATACAAAGAAAATATAGCCTCACTTAGATATTTGGCTTGGAAAGTGAGGAGTATGTTAGCCTTTTCAGATAATTTGTTGGTGTTCTTCTTTAATGTGACACCCAAACTCTACAAGTGGCAGTCTCCTTCCGAGATCAGACAAGATCGGAAGCGTTCAGGATGGCAGGGTCGTAGACTACAAGTGGCACTTTACTAAAGAGTAGCTGCAGTGGAATATCTGAAACCCTATCAGGGAACTTATCACACTCATTACACATTGAATGGAGTCCTTATTCATGCACGATTACATAACATCATTTATTGCTCATGAAAAATATATGTTCATTGACTTATGTGGATCTTCCAAATGTTGACATACTTCAGTATAAAATGCATGAAAATTGAACTTGCTTATATCACAGTGTTCTCATCAGAAAGCTGTCAGTATCTGGGTGGCAGATGCACATTTTCCAGAATTTGATTTTTTTTTTTTTTTTGGCCTGCAAACTGTCTGCTGTTTTCTTGAAGTGACAGATACAGTAGTTTATTTTTGAGAAAGTGTCTGCTAAATACCCAAATCTGAATAACTATAGCTTTTGATAATTCTTTCAAGTCAGAATCATGTTAAAATAAAAAAAAAAGAACCTGTTAATCTCAAAACTCAAGCAACGGCACATGTGCTTTTCCTTGAAATAACCACCATGCAGAATTGTTTATACAAACTCCCCACTTCACTGAAGATATTAAAAATTATGTAATCAGAGGTTGTAAATAAATTGTAATATTTTCTCTGGTTTCAACAAACATATTTTAATATGAAATTGGCACTTTTTTTTTTATCCCCTGCAAGTGAGTAGCATTGAAAAGTACAATGACTACTTGTACAGTTTGGTGCCACTGCTTTGAATCATGGTAAGGCACTGGCAGTTTTAGTCATGATTGCTTTTGCATCATCAGTACAGATATCAATGCAATGAAAAGGCAAAAGGATGTCTTATAATTATTATGGAAATAGTTTTGACTCTTTTGACTCTGCGGATTACTGTCAAATGTCTATGGCCTCCCCAAGGGTCTGTGAACCAGACTTCAAAAGCACTATGGTTAGGTCCATGTCTGCCTAGATGTCCTGGAATTGGGGCAGAGATGACATTTACAAAGAAAGGTGGGCTTCTTTCTATGATGCCATATGCACAGTGAGACTGTGGGCAGTCCAAGAATGTCCATCCTGGCCTGGCCCGTGTCCTTTTCCTTCTCTTCACTCTAGCCACACATCAGCTACCACCAAACAGATGAACAAATACAACAGAGAGAATATCTCAATGAGATGTTTCTGCCAGATCATTTGGGGGCAGAGAGTGGACAAACTGTAATAGATTGCAAATTGTTTTTAAAAATCTAGAACAAGTGAATGCTCTTGTGAGTTAATACTCAGATAAAGTCTGATTTCATATGTTAGCCTCAGCTCTTGAGGACCAGTGGACCCTGAGGTCACATACTTTATAACTTAACACAGGTGTTATAAATGTAGAGACCAGTTAACTTCGTTTTGAAGATCTGTGTTGAGAAAAGGATGTTGCTGCTGATTATTTACAGTACCAGTATTCCAGGTATCCAGGCCAGAAGAGTGCAGTTGGGGGGTGGTATGAGGACACATCAAATGGTCCTGCTGCCTTCTTAAAGACTGACCCTTCCATTCAAGGCAGAAACAAAGTATTCTGGAGACGCTAAAACATGTACCTGATGCAGTCTTCCATTCTTATTTTCAAAATGTTATTTAAACTGCATATTACCTAGAAAGAAATTAAAAATACAGATTACTTACCTTGTCTTTATTTTTTTTGAGGATTTGAGGATTAATATGAGCTTTAGTAGGAAGAAAATAACTTTGCTAGCCCCAAATATATACAATGTACCTATTGTGTTGGTTTTGATATAAGATTTGGGTTAGAAAGAGGACTTTCTAACAGAGAACTTTCTCTTCAGAGAATGAGGAAAATGAAAGTGAATAGAGTAATTTGAGAGGTTCAAATCATGCAGTGGTGGAACTTTGCTACTGCTTATATTTGGAAAGACAACTAGAGATAAATACCTGGGAAGAACCATTAGTGAATTAATGTACATTGTACTTTGCTTAAGTTCTTCTTCTTCATTGTTTAAAGGATATTGTTTTCCTTTGACTAGTTTGAAAAGGATGTTTCCTAAGTCTGAGGTGAAATTTTCATTTCTCACATTTTAAGATCCTTAAGCAAGCAGGTTTTATTTAAAATATTTAGCCTTTGGGCACTTGGGTGATTCAGTCACTTAAGCATCAGACTGTTGGTTTTTGCTCAGGTCATAATCGCATGGTTTGTGCCTTTGAGCCCCACGTCCGTGATCTGTCAGCACAGAGCCTGCTTCGGATCCTCTGTCTCCCTCTGTCTCTGCCCCTCCTCATCTCATGGTCTCTCTCTCTCTCAAAAATAAATAAACATTTAAAAAAATTAGCCTTGAAATGAAGGGGTAAACAAATTGATAATATTGATAATGATGTTTTTAAAGTTCTTTGTGTTATGTAGGTGACCATTACTGGGTTAAAGGGAATTTTTATTTAGGGCAAGCTTCTTACAACATTGAAGACTTTGAGATGATCACTTGGTCTGTTACTTTTACTACTTCCTGTAGTCCATACAGGAGTTAGTTTAGCATAATGTAGCACAGGCTGCCCAGGGAAAGATCAGTGACAAACAGCTAGTAGAAATCACACTGAAGTAATTGGTTAATTATGCAAAGAACATTTCAGGTTCAAGGATTTTATTCTATCTAGGGTTCTTCTAAAGATATTGGGCAATGTTTTTTTGTGTGTGTGTTTATATTTTTCTTTTTTCAAATTATTACCCCACCATTGATTGTTTTCTTATTTGCAAAATGATTGTAAATGCAAATATTTCTCCTTGGAGAACAAAATGAGATTTCAAATGGACTTGTATTGAAATCAGTTAATGTCTGGAATGAAAACTTGCTCAAGGTACTGAGAGTCAGTCTGCCTAAGATTCCAAAATATTTTGGCCAATCCTGTCTTTATTTCTTAAGGAATTATGGAAAGAATGAGAATGAGTGGGAAAAATGGGACAAGTATACTGCACTGTAGTAATCAGAACATTGGTTTGTATAGAATGGTAGATTAGATTCTACTGAGGTCTCTGCCATTAGCAGATTGTGATCTCAAGTGAATTTTGAAAAAGTAATTGGCACATGATTCCCTAATTCAAGATTCTTTGAGAACAGGTGGAGGACTGGACACCATATCCGACAGTGGGCTCAGTCACTGAAACATGCTTTGGTGGGCTTTGGGAAACTGGAAAGAGTCTGAAAACCCAGAGAATATCAAGCCTTATTTGACGTTGTCTCTGACCTCAGAATGCCTTCTCTTAATCTAACATCTTGTCTTCTTTGCCCATTTTATTAGATGACAAACTGATCTGATTTTTTGACTTCTCATTACTTCCTATGACTCAGAAATAACTTACACCAACCCTAGTGGACACAGAAGTATCTCTGATTCGTCTGTAGCATAAATACGCATAGCGGAAGAGGACATACCAAGCCATGCCTTAATTCAGCAACCCAGCCTTATCTAAAGCCCTAATGGCCTTTTGATTGTAACAGTCATCCTCTGGACCCACCTATCTCTATCCTCCCCATCCCTTCACCTTCAGGGTGACTACTTGATCCACTGCATTGTGAACACCTAGGATAGCTCCAGCTTAAAAGCATTTCTACCAGTCAGCCATACAGAGAATAAGGAAAATAATTATCCTAAGGAATCCCTTGGCTCCATGAGCCAGGTGTCTCTTTTCTTCCTCTTGACTTTCCTTATTGGTGTGCCACAGGGAAGGGGGAGCAGAAGACAAAGTACCAAGTCAACTTGGTTTCAGAATGAAGAGGAAGGAGGTACCCCTCTGTCCTAATAATACTCCAGAAGAGCCAAGCATTGTAGGAGCCTCAAGGTTTTTGGCAATTTGTATACCTCTGTCAGGGTTTCTTTCATTCTCTGATTTTAATTTTCTGTCTGTCTTGAAGAGGAGAAAGCTAGAAGAGATTAAATGTATCATAAGCATCCAGTACATTTTACATAAACAGGCTCATTCAACTCTCTCAACAATGGTTGCTATAATCCCTATTTAACAGTAACAAAATGGTGGCTCAGGGAAGGTAAATTGTTTTCCCAAGACTTCATTCCTAGTAAGTCTGTGTAAATTCAAATTTTGTTCTCATTTTTCTGTTCATATCCCATTAGTTACTATATTCTTTTCATTTCTCATTCTCTTTTCGAGACTTTTTTTTTCCCCCGATAGGTCATTTTGTTCTTGTCACTGCTTTCAATATTTATGACAAGCAGTGTCCTTCCCAAATGTGGAAGGCAATGAAGAGCTTTTTCTTATGGGATTTCTCAGTAGAGAAGTCATGGATGGCATTTCTCACAGAGGCCACCTCCAAAGGATCCACACTTATGGTAATAACAGATGAAATGACCTGCTGGATGTTGCCAAAGTGGGCGGTACTTAAAAGTGTTCTCAGAAATATTATTCTATATTTTAAAATGAACTCAAGGTCTTGCTTTATAACTTGAAGTCAATGCCATTTAGCTATTTTATAAAGATTCCTGGCCACAACTAAATTCCATTTTAAACTGTTAGTGTTCTCTAATGAGGAACTTTATAAAGTCCCAATAAAAGCCCACAATTCAGGAGTTAAATTAACGCAGTGAAATTAACCATGTAAATGCTCAATGAAGCAAATGATTAAAAAAGAATGGATACAAAAAATAAAGATTAAAATGGATAAAATTACATTTTTTTTTCTTTTTTGGTACTCCTTATAGGTCATAATTAAATCATAGTGGTTCAAAAACATAAAACCAACTTCATCCCTCACCAGGTGTGGAAAGTAATGAGAAATGTTTTCTAGCTTTAGAGTGATGACACAGATTGTATTGTTTTCACTTACATTCCTCAATGCATTATAATTTAGTATTAGCTTTCTTAATGATCACTAAATTTAGCTACTCTTTTGGGGTAGTTTTAAGCCTCTGCCTCGCTGATAACCACAGACATAGGCCTCTAGGTCAGAACTGAAATACACTTGCAGTTGAGAGTCCTGCTGTCTTCTACAATGAGGACAATATTTTGGTATATAAGAAATAATCATGTTTATGGCTTGAGATTTAAAATAATGATTTCCAAATTCTCTTTAGTTTACTGATTTCCTTAACATGCAAGAACTCTTTTCTTATCAAGATAAGATGCTAGCATCGAGTTAGAATCATCCCTGTTTTACAAGAGAGGAAACTCAAAATCAAAGAAATTAAGTGTCTTTCTCAAGTTCCTGAACTATACTGAGATTCAAATCCAGACGTGTTGACTTTAAGCCCAGGTTCTTTTGTCTAGACTGCAATTCAAGTTTTGTTTCTTTGTTTGTTTGTTTGTTTTTTATCTAGACTGCAATTCCCTCCTATGAGTGGAGATAAGCAAAACAAAACTAAGCCAAGAACTAAGTAGGGTTGTATTTTCAAACACATCCTCTTTACATCATTAAGCAGCTACTAGGTGCCAGCATTGCTCCTGGCAGGCATCGCAGATGGGTGAGTTAAGACAGTGCACATGCCCTCAGGCTGTAGGTATGTCAGCAGCTATGGAAACCACAGTAAAATAAATGGCTGTCATGAGAGCAACAGGAACAAATCACCAGGAGAGCACAGTGAGGAAGTAAAAGCCTCACCATTAGGAATTCCATCTAGCTCAGAAAAACACCCTTTCTTACTTCAAGTGTGTTTCTTAAGCAAACATCTGCTTAACACAGATTGAAACCATCATGACTTTGTTGTAGATGTTTGTTTGTATAAGTAAAACTGGAAACAACCCTGATCTCATGAACCCAAGCAGAGTACCTGCTTGGATCACCTTTGGAAACAAGTGCAATGAGCTTATCATGTTTTTATATTCTTTATTTCTCTCTCACATTCTTTGTTGACAGTGGGCCCATGGATCACTGGTAGCCTCACATGGATAGTATACTTGTTGCTGTATAACACTGCGTGTGAAGACAGAAGTTGTAGTATAAATTCAAAGGCTTTCAGTCTTATCACATTCATTTTTCCAAACACCATGCTGGTTCTAGGACACAAAACTCTTGGAATGTGTAGTGTTCCAGTCACATTGTTATTCTAAGTTTCAGTCCTGATTTCCTAGTTACCTTTATGGAGGGGTTTCCAGACTCCTAGGTGGTAGCCAGGGGCACGAGTTCACTCCAGGAGCAAGCTCACACAGTCCCCCATTGACAAAGGCATTATCCTCTGTCCCATATATCACTGTCACCTAATAGAACAAATAGACAATGTCGTTGAACATTTAGTTCATTCATCCTGGTACTTTGGCAGTGTAAGAACAGGGCATGCTGCTAACCATTCTCATGGATCTCTTAAGAATGCAGGATGCAGATAAGCTTTTTAGTTATGATCCAAGGTGTAACTTGTACTTTACCTTCTGCCTAAGCCTTCCAAAACCCCATCGCAAACCCTCCTCTAAGGTGAAGTTCACCAGACCATCATTATTTCTAACCTGATTAGTTTTTTATTCGTTGGCTTGTGACTCTTCTTAGGTAATATTATTACCTTGAGCCAGACTCAGTATAGTCAGAGCAACCAGGAGTGGTTTCTGTAGTGCTGAGTAATAGGCATACCCTGTGTTGTTCTTGGTTAAGTTCCATCTGGGTTCTGGTTTATTTCTCTCTCTCTCTCTCTCTTTCTCTCTCTTTTTTTTTTTTTTTTTTGATGATCCATACTCTTTGCCCTTCTCACTAATTTGCTTATGTTTTACTAATCAAATTCATTTCTTCTAAACTTACTCATACAGTATGTTCTACTTACATCAGTAACAGAATTTTTCCCAAAATACGTAACCACATGATCATGTGTGTATATAGTTTTCAATCACATATATGTACGTATATGTGTATGTGATTTGCTACCAACTGTGTATTTCTAAATATCTCCCTGTAAAAGAGGTTCTTGTCTCCTGATTGTTAAACCTCATCACTTGTAATCTCAAGTTCCATGAAGTGGCACTGGTGATTAATTCTCATTGTCAATAGGGCTAAGTCAGTGAATTACTGTTACTTGACCATATCAAGGTCTCTGGGTGAAGGGCTCTGAAATCAGTATTTCTCAGAAGTTGTGAGGTTGGTTTTAATATAAAGGCAGGCTCTCAGTTTCAGCCTTTTGGAATGTCCTGTTGATTAGTCTCAACGCTAGACTCAAAAAATTGCCTATCTTCTTCATTTATTGTCAATATTTATTGGCAACAGTTTTCATTAAGCAACACAAATTAAATTCCCTGCCTAACGTAGGGTGACAATGGTAGTTCTTCCTGATTCCTGATTGAGTGAATGGAAATACAAGTCAGTTGCTTACTGATTCTCTAAGTATAGATATAAAAATATACAAAGCTCCCCTTCCACCTTCTATTTTCTCTTGGTGAAATCCAGTTGTCATAAATGCAAATTAAGGCCCTAACATATGCTGTACAAACTCTTGGGGTAAAGTATTCAAAATGAGACGCAGACCCTACCTTGCCAAATTAAGTCATTAAGAAGTACTTTAAATGTGTTGAGTGACATGAAGGAGTCCAGGATACTCACTTCATCTAACAGGTGTACTAACCTGGCTTTGAATGTGGCAGGGTACATTCTTTATTCCTTGTAAGTGAATTGTTCCAAAATATTTCTGGTTGAAAACTCTACGGAGACAGTTTATTGCTCCCTATATAGTATACTTGTTTTTGTTACCCATCTATTATTTTCACAGCTAAATTAAATCTCCTGAGGTAAGCCCTAAAAATGAATTAGTCTAATGCACAAGCCAAAACAGCTGAAGACTATATGAGGTGACAGGACATAGATTTTTAAGTAATTTTTCATGGAAATATATTTCTTGGGAATTTTCTCCATCAGTGGTTCTCACTCAGGTTATATCATGAGAATTGACAGTATATCATACCTCTCTCATAAGGTGACTAGCTTATTTTGGATCCATTTTTTCTCTCAGCAAAAGCCAATTAGAATGTTTCCAGGTTGATTTTGAGGTTGTCTTTGACATTTGCGACACACAGTCACAACATTTTGGGTCTGAGTTCATGTTCATGACATAAGGAACAGAAGATTCTACCCTGTAATGTGTGCCTTTATACACTGATCTTCCCACTAAAGTTCACTGGGGCAGAGTTTTTAATACGGAAATTCTTTCCTTACCTGAAGAATCTTCAATATTTCTAGATTTTATGCTATCTGTGGAACAAATCAAAATATCTTCTTAACTCCAAATCCAGGCCTTCTCAGAAACTCTGAAGAAAGAGTGAGAATGCTGGTTTTGCATTCATTCAAAGTCATGTGTGGGCAGTGACATATCAAGCCAGCCCTTAGTGGCACAGAACTCTCTAGTGACACCAGGCAGGTTTCCCATCCTCCCGTCTTTTTGCAAATGGATGAAAAAAGAAATGAATGGAGAAAGCATTGAACTAACATGAGCATCGAAAACATTAGAGGGGGTCAAAGTGGCTGAAGTACATAAATGATGAGAGACATTTCACCTGCTTTGCTTTAGTGATGAAACTCCTGAAAGCAGATTGTACATGCATGAGTCTTGGGAACTTTTGTCCAGACACACTCTCATCTGTCTCACTGCTTCTGTAATTCAGAAGAGCTCCCCAAGAGCAAATTAATCTAACGGGCTCTGTCTTAGATATGGCTCTATCACCGCATTATCTACTGCTAAATTCCCTTCCCAAGAGGTAAACGAACAAGGAGACCACACTAAAACACTATTCGTTTCCAACTAAAGCTTATATATTATTTCCCAGGAGGCATCAAGTGGACTCCTTTCAGGGTTCTATATCTCAATCTCTGACTGAGTCTTGTTGGGTTTCCCAACGGAGTTTTCCTTTATTGTATGAAACTATGACTCCTTGAAGACTTAAGGCCTCCAGTGTGTGTGCATGTGTGTGGGGGGCGGGGAGGGAGAGTGGGGGGTTGTTGTTGGTTTACCACTAGGATAAAATTTTGAAAAACTAAACGATTATTAATGGTGGGAGCAGAGAGCTTTTTATTCCAGTTTTATTAAATTCTTTTTGGCATAGGATATTTACCTAAAATTAAAATTTATAGGTATATTAAATATGTAAAATGATACCATCTGAGCTGGCTGAAGGGAAAGGTGAAACCTGGTTTCTTGGTCTTTCTCTTCAACCTATTCTCTTACCCTTCACCATGTTATCCTTAAAGCTTATCCTTGGACTTGTACCACTTTACAGAAAGGCATTTTAAATATCATAGATGTAGT
This sequence comes from Leopardus geoffroyi, assembly GCF_018350155.1. Taxonomy (NCBI): domain Eukaryota; kingdom Metazoa; phylum Chordata; class Mammalia; order Carnivora; family Felidae; genus Leopardus; species Leopardus geoffroyi. Next base: position 123,130,278 of record NC_059328.1, on the reverse strand, counting down.
GAGTGCCTAATTTCATGAAGGAGACAAGTGAGACTCAAAGCAGAAGAGAGCTTTGTCTAAGACCCTCTAACCAATTAGTCACAGATGATATTCTCTACACTGTGTTGCATGGCATGACATCTTTCAATTATCTGTGATTATTACCTCATGATACATATTCAGTAGCATCCTGGGGCAAGCAAGCTGAACATACTACCCAATCAGATAGGGCAGCTGTGAATGAGGAGAAAGTCTGTGGGAAGCTTATGGGATGGCTCCAGGTGTCCATCTTTCTATTTCACCTTTGCTACTGCTTTCCCTGTCTCAGGGGGCCCATTTCCCATTGGCTGTCCCTCAAAGTAAGCAGAAAGTGAGTGTGTTTAATTTAGACATTCCTCAAGTTCTTTGACTTGCAATCAGCACATCTTGTACCCTTACCTCTCCAGCTGTTCTCTGTGCTGAACAAACCAAGACTGCTGAAAATGTCAGAGCCATTTAATGTCAGGGAATTTCCCCAATGGCTTCAACATTCTTAAAGTGACTAATTTAATTGGAGTTGTAAGGCATCAGATAATAATGATATCCTTTGGCTATGTTCTTAGTAGGTTGTACACCTGTAATGAAATCCATAAAGGAAAATTGAAGTATATTTGGGAAGCAAATCTATTGAATTTCATGTGCAGTAGGTAAAAACATGTAATGCTTTACCTTTGTTTTTACCTTCAGAGACTTAAGTCTGTACGGTAAGGATATTATATTAATAGTGTAAATTCCTATTGAATCCTAAATTCACACAGTATTTCTCTAAGTGGAAACCCAATTCATTAGACATCAGCCTTGTAAAACTAAGATATAATGTGGGCTGCTAATTGTATTTACTATGATTATTTTTTTTGTCTCCTCTTATTCCTTTTGTATTCTGAGGTCCTTTCTGCTAGCCCTTGTTCCTCCTGCTGAAGGAATTTGCCATGGTATTTCTTTTTGGGGGGGAGGGGGGTGGGGGGAGGGGGTGTACTAGGGGCCAGAAGGTGGTTAATTTATTATAATTTCTCTTTTTCTAGTATATGCACAGAAAGCCTGACAGCTAAGTGTTCATGCATACACACATGCACATATACACACACAGAGTCCCTTTCCAGTGATAGCCATGCTCCACAAAGGAAGCAGACAGGCTGGTAAATCAAACACTGCTCTCCTGCTCACAGATCCACTTCTGCAAACACAATATCTTGGGTACCTATGATGATAGCAATGTCCGCCCGCCTGTTTACCTTAGATGTCTTGTTTAAACCAGCCAGGTGGCCAAAACCAGACCGTGATCTTGCATCAATAAAGGGAGCTGCTGCCATCAGACACCAAGTACACCCCAAACTCTCCCTTAAGATATCATGGTTTTTCTGCACTTTTTGGTATTTCCTTGGACTACCTTTCTAAGAACATTTGTGTAGCAAATAACCTTGGAAGATAGAGGTATTATTCTCTCCCTCCAGGGCAGAAGACCATATTATAAAAGGATAAAAGTTGGACAGGTCTGCTTCCAGCCCCCTTCATAGACTGAGTGTTTTATAATCTAAGGGTTCCTCAGCTATGGCATAAATCTGTGTGCACAGCAACCCCCAGGCCCAGCTCCACATGATTCCTACCAACTCTCCCCGTGGCACTTGAAAGACAAGGGCAATTGATTTGACAAAGGTAAACCTCATGCTCTCTCCTGTGCTCTCAGTAACAGAGTCCTTTGTCTCTGATCCAAGAATCTCCTATCTTCTTTGAGTATCTATGAGACTAGCTAGCTAATTTGTAAATTTCTGACTGGTAAATATCAGACTCTTCACGGTTCTTGACACCTGATTTCTTCCTTCTGGAACCTTGGTCTTAGATCTCAATTATCAACACCTGTTGCACCATCTTCACCCCAGCGTCCTTTCCCAGTTTTAAGGGTTCAGCCCATATTTCTAGTATCACTTCCTGCTGTATTAACCATCTAAGGATTCCTCCTTGTGTCACAATGAAGCAGAAAATTTTCTGTAGGTGCATTTCAATTTATATGCCAATTATAATTATTTGATAGTGACAGCCTGGAGCTTATGATAGATTCAGAAGTTATGTCTAAACTCAGGGTGAAAGGGTTATATGATCTACAGTGCTAGGAAGGAGAATTGGTCTAGATGTTTCAAATGCAAAACCTCTGCATTAAGACTGTGGTGTCAGGCATACCCAGTACTAAATGATATGGAGAATTAATGACTAGAGCAGTACTTATACCTAACTTGAAATTAACTATTTTTGATGATGGTGAAGTCACTGTTTATCCAAATTGATAACTACCCAGGCTGTTTACAGAGGATAAATTTGCTGAGTTTTCTTCAATCCTTGTCTTGATTACTATATGGCCAGACAATTAGGATCCTTCTAACTAGTTTTAAAGGTAGAAAAGCCCAACTAGTTTATACTAGTTGTATAAAGCCACTGTTAATTTAACAGATTTATAGAATGCACTGTTTATTTATTAAGTTTTTAAATGATGACATTTCTTCTTATTTTTCACCAAGAAAACTGGGAAATCTTAATGATTTGTCTTCTTTTTTTAAGATTTTATTTTTAAGTAATTTCTACACCCAACCTGGGGCTTGAATTTACAACCCTGAGATCGAGAGTCACACTCTCTGTGGACTGATCCAGCCAGGTGCCCCTTGGCCTTTTTTTTTTTTTTTTTAAAATGAAACTTTGCCAGTTACTTTTAACCTATTCTTTGCTTTGACTACTAGAAAGCTGAGGAACACATTTCTTTATTAACCAACAATGGTTCTCAAACTTTGATACATATTGGAAACCAGAGAAATTTTAAGAATACTTGAGTTCCACTCTCACAGATACTTACTTAAATGGATCTGAGATTTTTTTTTAAGATCACCAGATGATTGTAGTATGCAACAATAATTTAAAAGAAATTGTGAGATTTTTCCATTTAGCATTTTAGACTGTCTAGAGTTTACTTTTGGGCTGCTATATAGTAAGGTTCTAACACTTATTTTCCCAAATAGCCAAATTTTCTAACATTATTTATGAAATCCTCCATTTTTCTAAAACTATTTTTGTTTCCCTTACTAATTTTTAAGTGATGTTCTTACAAATGTAAATTCCATATGTCTGATTCTATTTCTGGGTTCTCTCTGCTATTCCATTGATCTATTTGATTATTACTTAACCAATATCACTATTTTAATTGCTGTATATATGATGTTATGATAGCTGACAGGACAACATTTTTTTTTAATGTGGAACATTTTTTTAAAATGTTCTTGGTCAAGTTATTTTCCTTTTCCAGAAAATAAATTAAAATAAACTCATTAAGTTCCACAATCTAGTGTTCTGGGGCACTCAAACTAAGTCTCTGTGAGCAAGGAAGTGTAGAATTCTAATTGCCCAGACCTTAGTTCCATGCTCTATTCTTGAAGTTCCATTTAAGAGCACATAATTGAGATCCAGAAAGAAGGTTTTGGTAGATAGAGTATGCTGTCAGGACTGTATGGTAAGGAAAATTTGGAGTTCTGTTACCCAAAAAAGCAAAAATATCTATAAAGCATCCAAAATCATCCAGTCCCCACTGCATTTCATTTTACTTTTTAAGGCATTGGGAATCAGCCCAGGATGTGATACTAAATGATAGTCCTCCAAGAAAGAGGCTATAGTTACAAATGAAGAATGCCATGCAGCCATCATTAAATTTACTTTTCAACATTTTATTACTATGGCAACCTTCAAGGTTGTGTTGTATCACAAAAATTTCCCTACCTTCAACTTTTTAGTTATTCAGATAATCCCCTTAGTTTACATTAAGATAAAGAAATTAGAAAGATGGATGAGAGATAAAGGAGACCTTAATAGATGGGAGAATTTTATTAAGTATAACCAGGAAGGGAGTCTTTTAGAATTAAATTACATTTTCAAGGTCACAATTCCTATCAATCTGTCCTCTGCAATATCAGCTTCACATCACCCATACAGATGAGCACTAAGACCTTGCATTTTGAATGATTACTTTGTGATCTCTGATATGAGATTCTATTGAAGACACCATGGCTTTTTCTGTCTCAGGGCCTTTGTACATGCTCTTTTCAGTGCCTGAAAATTTCTCTGTCCTCTTCTTCCTTTTTATTGAGCTAACTGCAACTCATACAATAAATATTTTCCTGGTATTTTTTTTAGAAACACCTCAGTGACTTACAGTGACGTTCAAATTCCTCCATAGTTTGACTACCACTTATGTATGTATGTATGTATGTATCTATGTATGTATGTATGTATGGTATATCTCGTAATAAATCAACCTAATTGCCTAAATGTCCTTTTCCCTCCTATTATTTATACTGTGTTACCTGCCTAAATTAACTCTTTCCATAGAAATCCTTCCACTTGGGAACAGTAGTTTTGTTTTGTTTTGTTTTGTTTTGTTTTGTTTTCCTGTTAACATGCACTTTGCTTGTATTTAGTCACATTCTGACTAGAATTACAGGGCTCTCTCTGAAAGTATGTGTCATGTTTGCATCTGTCTATACTCAATGTTTCCTCCAAGCAAATTTTTGTTATTCCAGAGTAAACCCCAAACTTTATTCATTTACATGCCTTCCATAGAATTTTGAGCAAGTGGCAAGAGATACTTGATGGCAGTGTTTCTCAAACTTTAAAACTCACCAAAATCACTTGGAGAGCTTGTCGCAACACAGCTTATTGGGCCTACCTCTAGAATTTCTGGTTCAGAAAACCTGGGAGGGAGGCAAAGAATTTGCATCTCCAGCAAGTTTGGGTGATGTTGACACTACTAACTTAGAAACCACACTTTAAACCACTATCCTGTAACAGTGTTTTCAAATGTTGTTTTATATTAGAATTTCCTTCTGAAAGTTAAACAGCAACAACAAAAAAGACTGTATCTGTGCTCCATCCCATACAAATTATATTAAGATCTCTGAGGGGTGGGGATTTTCTGATGACAATAAAAAATATCAACAACCACAACTCCTCGGGTAATTTTAATGTGCAGTTAGGGTTAAACGCCACTGCTCTATACATGTAGTGGATAAAGAAGTGGAGTTTTGAACATGAAAGATACTTGCTGGAAGGCCAGACCAAAACAAAGCAACTGCTATAACTTAGCAAGCAAGTGTGACTTAGAGAGTACATCACACACTTTGATGTATTTACTGTTAAGATGCAGATAGTAAATTTGGGATGGTATTTGAGGTGTTGCTGTTCTAACAAGTTTGTAGCTGATTACAGCCCAGGAAGCATGCTTATTAGGGAAGAATTTAGGCCTCTATGAACAAACAGGGTCGGGGCAAACAAGGGATGAGAAAGACAGATGGACAGATGAGACTGGGAAAGTAAAACAAGACTGGAGGACCCACATCCTATGGGATGCTTTCAGAATTCCCAAGTGGGAAGGAAGGGAGTGTGCTGGGAGATTCCCCTGCATAGGAAACTATTTGAAAGCCATAGGTTGAGATTTTAAGTGAATTTTGGGAGAAAGCATTCAATTTTTCTGAAACTGTCCCAGACTAAGTATGTCATTTCTACCTCATTGAGTAGGCAGGTATGTGAGCAAAAAGGCAAATGCAGCTTCTAGTGACACGTCTTAAGAAAGCCCTAGAGAGAGAGATTGTTAAAGCCCATAGGCTTTCTCCATCTTCTTAGTTGTCTTAGTTGAGAAGGTAATTTCCATTGCAAAAAATAGGATTTTGCTTTATTCCCAGTAGCTAGCATTAAATTAGTCCCATAGAATGTGTTTGGGGACCAAGTTGATGAGCAGAGATTGTCTAAGCAGCAGGTGCATTAGATTCATTTAATCATTGAAACCACACGCTCTGCACATATTTCAGCTTTCTGAGTTGCGTTGACTTTTATTTGCAAAACACCTATCTGAAGGTGTGCTATAGTGGATGTCTAATTGATAGTGCCTGTCAGATTTTATGTTCTGTAAATGCCAAGCACGTTTTCCCTAATCCATTTTTTCACAGTAAGAATTTGAAAAAATGTAATTCCTTAGAGATTCTAAGCAAGACCCACTTTCTCACAGATGTTTAGGGTGAAGAGGAGAATTCCCATCTCCAGATTCAGCCTAAATCTATTGTACTCAGAAATATGGTCAATATGTGAATAGAGTGAGGGAACCTCTTTATGTCACTGATCCAGAATCCATGCTGCTGCCTATGGGTGTCTTCCCTCTTTTCTCTCATTAGAGAGAGAGGGAGAGGGAGAAGAAGAAGAAGAAGAAGAAGAAGAAGAAGAAGAAGAAGAAGAAGAAGAAGAAGAAAGAGAGAGAGAGAGAGAGAGAGAGAGAGAGAGAGAGAGAGAGAGAACGTGTGTGTGTGTGTGTGTATTCTCTACCAGTGATGGTTTGAATGGTGGTCTCCCAGAAGATATTTCCACATTTTGGAACTTGTGAATATGACCTTATTTGGAAAAAAAGGTCTTCGCAGATGTACTTTATTTAGGGATCTTGAGATGAGATTATCCTCGATTATGTGGTGCATCCTATATCCAATTCTAAGTGCCCTCATAAGAGAAGAGCTGAAGACACAGAGGAGAAGGTCAGGTGAAGAGATAGGCAGAGACCGGAGTGATAACTCATAAGGAAGGAATGCCTGGCACCACCAGAAGGTGGCAGAGGCAAGGACCAGAATCTCCCTAGAGCTTCTGGAGGAAGCTGTTCCTTTAGACACCTTGATTGAAGGTTTCTGCCCTCCAAAATTGTGACAGAATACATTTCTGTTGTTTTTAAGTCACCCATTTTGTGGTAATCTGTCACAGAAGGCCTAGAAAATGAATACACTTCCTAATAGCAGGGTGGTGAGCAGGAAAGGTGAAAAAAAGAAAAGTTCCCTGGCCCTCCTAAAAGGTCATTTTGTTTAGACTTTGTTTCCATGCATCTTTTGTGTCCTCCCAAGGGGCTTCTGCTGACTACAGGTTGTCAGCAGCCCTTCAATAAGACAGAGACTTTCTTTACTTCTATCCTAACTTTAAAGCCAAAGAAGCTTTAAAGCTTCTCGTAAAGGCCTGAAGCTAAGGGGATTCTCTGCGGTTGGGTCAGTGAGCAGTTTTGTGCTTGTGTGTAGGGTTGTAGCCAGAGTCTTCAGACCTCCATGGACTAAATAAAATTCTAGAGATTTAAAAGAACATTCTCTGTGGGAATACCTGTACACCAGCCTCCCTGTGTTACTTTTTCTCTCATAAAATAGGCAGCGAGAAAGATACTAAATGTCCTAGGGGAATCCACAGACTTCCAAGTCTATTTCCCATAGTCTGGTTGATGTTATTAGTGGTGATATAGTATGTCTTCTCACTGTTGTTCAGTTTCACTGTGGAATATCAGTATTCACCTCTCAAGTAATTTTAGGAAATTAATAAAAAACAAATAAATAGTTCCGACATGGCCCATTTTTTCCCTGCCCTTACCATCCCAACTGCCATTCCAACAAAGACCCACCACTTCTCCACATACAAGTAAACTGCGTTTGATTTAAGATTCTAAATGTTCCTGCTCCTACTTGGGTCCTCAGGTAGGTAAGTAGCCTACGTAGATACAGACAAGCTACATGAGGCTAAATGACTCACCCAGTTATATAACATTTCACTCCCATTATTGTCTTGAATATTCAGTGCCAAGGCTTGGAGAGAAGGAGAATCTATCTGCCAATGAGAACGATTTGTAATCACTTAAAAATGGAGTACAAGGAAGGAAGGAAAGAGCAGACTTAAATTCTAATGGCCTGTGGAAGCCAGGGGCTTAAACCATAGAGAAGACGATTGAGAAATCTTGCAGTCCTCAAGTATTGTAGCAGAATGCAAAGCAGAGGATATAAGCTGACAACCTCTGAGCCAGGTCTGACCTGCACATGTGCCTCTGAAAATTTTTTCCGATTTTTAAAAATCAGGATTATTTTACCTGAGAAAATGAATTTTTCTCTTGAGAAGATTTGGGTGATATGGCAGCACTGCATTGCCAGGAACGGGTTATGGAGGCACTAAACCTACTTGGCCAATCACGCTGAAGTCAGGCATTGTTAAAGGGGGAGAAGCATATGGACTGAGGTGTTGTATGAGACCTTGAATAAGTTTATTATTTTTATTTACTTTAAGAAAATTTTGTTGTTTGTTTATTTTTGAAACAGACAAAAACAGAGCATGAGTGGGGGAGGGTCAGAGAAAGAGGGAGATGCGGAATCCGAAGCAGTGTCCAGGCTCTTGAGCTGTCAGCATAGAGCCTGATGCGGGGCTCAAACCCACGAATCATGGGATAATGACCTGAGCTGAAGCCGGACGCTTAACCGACTGAGCCTCCCAGGCACCCCAAGACTTGAATAAGTTGATAAGTTAAAACATCATAAAATAAGGTGTAAGATATGAGCCCTATATTTTAAGAAATAGATGTGTAATTCAAAAATAATGTCAATTGTGGTCCATTTTTTCCCAACTTCCTCACAATCTGACCTGACTCTCTAGTCACTAACTTTGTGTTGTATCTTAGATATGTGATTAATATTCTTGAACCCCTAATGCCTCATACACAAAATACGTACCTCATAGGGTTTTTATAAATACTGAATAAGAAAGACAATGTATTTTAAGTGCATACCATGACTGGGACATAATCAACACTTACATAGGAGCTATTATTGTGATTGTTATTAACAAAGTGATATTACTTGTCATTAATGACTTTGGATAAGAAGGGTTCAAACAAAGAACAAGATGTTGAATGGCTGAGGCAACCAGTATGGTTGGAAATAATAGGAAAGTTAGTTACTGCTATATTGTGCTAGCCCTTGGGAAAAAAAAATGCATGGTGTTTAAAGAAATTGCTTGATAAAGTTCTGTATGGCTTCAGTAAAAAATTATGTTCCATTTTCACAGCATGAAAGAAGCAGTTAAAGCAAGAAAAGTGTGTTTAGAAGTTTGAAGAGTACAAGTGTCTGGTGGGTTGAGAAATGAGATTAACCCTTCACTGACTAGTGCTCCATTTTCGATCAGAATAAATTCTTTAAGAAAAAAGCATTATTGCGGCACCTGGGTGGTCCAGTTGGTTGAACATCCATCTTCAGCTCAGGTCAAGATCTCACAGTTTGTGACTTCGAGCCCCACATTGTCTCTATGCTGACAGCTCAGAACTTGGAGCCTGCTTCAGATTCTGTCTCCCTCTCTCTCTGTGCCTCCCCTGCTTTTGTTCTGTCTCTCTCTCAAATATAAATAAACATTTAATTTTTTTTTAAAGAAAGAGAAAAGTGTGCTCATGAAAGCAAAAACAGTGATAGTGTCCTCTTGTTTGTTTTCTATTTGTCTTTCTCCCCCAGATCCATTTGAGTATCAAAAGTAACTTCCTAGTCAATCTGCTTTTTGGTAAGACTGTTCTTAAAGTGTGCAGTTGACATAATTAAGTGTGGTTTTGAGGTTACCTTGTATAGCCCAAGGTGAGACCTCCATAGGATCTAATTTTTTTTTCCATTTAAAAGCTGTTTTACAGACAGAAGCTATAGATCAGGACTCATTACAAAGGCATCTCATTATTTTTAATGAACAATTCCATTATTTCTGACTCTGCTGAAAGAGGGACATAATTCTGTTAAGGAGAGAAGCTTGTTAAAATTTGGTGGTCAGAAACAAAACTTAGGACTTCCAATTAAATTCTGAGGTCCTGATTATTAAGTTTAAAGACATAATATTGTATGTTTATGTGGGCTTCATAAAGGTGCATTGATATAGGGAGTATGTTTTGTTTGAAGGAATAATTAGATATGTTGTGATTCAGTGTTAGTGAAGTCTTTGAAGTTCTTCTCAAAATGAGTAATTTTGGGCAAACATTCTCAGTATTTGAATTCATTGAACTAGTCAAAAATTTTAATTGTGAAAACTTTGGCCAAGTTATCTGATAACTATAAAATTTGATTTGGGGTCTTAGAAATACTCATTTTCTTCCTGACCTTTGGGATGTGTCCATTGTTAAAACTTAGGTAGGTAATGAGTTTGTCCAAAAATTTTTGGAACAAGATCAATAAAAGGAAAGAAAGAAAAGGACTCATTTTTAGAGCAGGGGAAAGAGTGATTTACAGAAGAAAAGAAGATAAAAGAGAGCAGGGAAAGGAAAAATAAAGTTCACATAAATTGCTTATCACTGATATCATTAAAGTGAACCATCTTGTAGTAAATACCTGCAATCTGTATGTTCCCATAACCTATAAAAGGAGAAAGGAAACCAAATATAATGGAACACCTGTTATGTGGTGTTGTGCATGGTGATAAGGATATGTAGCAAGTAAGGCAACATTTCTGTTTAAAATTATAGAATGTGTTTGTGTGTGGGGGGGTGTACTGCAGGAGACTTATGTAGAAGAACAGTGGGAAGGAGTAGATGAGAAAGTAGACAATTATATTAAAGAAGAACATACAAGCTATCTCAGGAAAGCTTAATTATATTTGTACTTTAAGAATAGAATGACACCCTCCAAAAATAAATGGATTAAAGACTTAAAAACAAAGTCTTTCAGTCTAAGTGGTCAAACCAAGTTAAAAAAACAAAAAGCAAAAAAAAAAAAAAAAAAAAAAAAAAAAAAAAAAAGAAACCAAAAACCAAACCAAACAAAAACAAACAAACAAAAAACAAAAAAGATAAAAACAAGTATATAAGCATCATTTTTGCCTCAAACTCTTGGTGGAAAAGCTTGGGAACCAGGACTGTGCATATGGGAAGATTGTAAACTGGACCTTTCGGGGATTTGATGAGCCAGTGGAGTTGGTACCAGATGGCCCTGCCAGCCTCCAAACCTGGAAGATTAATGTGTAGGTTCAATTTCCTAGTAATTCTTCATAGGCCCTAACACCTTAAATTTTGTAAGAAAATTTGTACTCTACTCAATTCCATTTCTATTTCCATGCTCTTTCTTTTCTTTCTTTCTCTGTGGTCATTCACTGGCATCAAAAAAAAATTTTTTTTAAGGATTTTTGTCAGCTTTTAAGTTAACTTTGGCCAGAAATAGGCATTTTCCTCCAATTATGTTTTAAATGGAAACTTTTCAGTGCACCTATTTCTAACTAGTCATAATTCAATTTGATAACTTACAATATTACCATGTTAGTCATTAGTTGCTATTATTGGAGTTTTAAACACTTGTTCAAATAAATCAGCCTGTCAGATCTATATACAAGTTACTTTCAATTTTTAAAACTTTTCTCTGTAAGTTAATGTCATAAACTAAAAATAATTGTGGTCTTTATACATAGTTTAAGGATAACTCATCGTGAGAAGGCAAGGTGTAATTATTATTCAACGTATTTATTTTTGCCAAATAACACGTTACTAAATTTGATAAAATTTCTTTGTGCATGATATGTGCGACCAACTCATTAAGAAATGCCTTCATCAGATGTATTAGCATGTGAAAAATGGGTTCAGCTTCTTTGTGTTTTATGAAATTCAAGCACAATTTTATTCATGTGTAATTAGTTTGGACTTAAAAGCTTATACATTTATAACTACTCTGTAAATATTATTTAAACCTGTGTTATGTGCAAAACATTATACTAGTTGCTATAAAGCTTATCGAGATGGATCAGGTTTCAACTTCTTCCCTTGAAGAAGTTAGAGTCTATCATATTAATATGATAATCACATAAATGATGGCAAATCGCTCATGAAAAGTGAAATAGGCAGGCTTTTATCACAGGTATAAAGACATGACTTGAGCATCACTCTCCAGATGTGTATCCCATAGTTTTTGTCACATATGCCCTGTGTTCATACCTACTCTTGGGTGAAATTATTAAATCTTCTAGAAAATGAGCAAACACTGATTTGTGTCAGACATGTTCGGATGCTTTTGCCCAGGGAATGTGTATAGCTGGAGGGTCTCAGTGTCCCTCTTATATAAATAGATATAAGAAGAGACTATGGATAGTTTATAGTGCTTTAGCAAGTAAAAAGTTAAAACACAAAATTCAAAAATGAATGTTCCAATGAATTGTAATAAGGGTGATGGACAGACCTACTCACCTGGAACTATTGACTGATCTCTGTACTGGATGTACATGGCCTGACATGTTAGGGATGGTGCCCCATTGCTGAGTTATTTTTCTGTTTTTTTTTTTTTTTAAGATTATTTATTCACTTATTTTTTCTTGAGAGAGAGAAAGAGAGAGAGAGAGAGAGAGAGACAGGAGGGGAAAGGATCCCAAGCAGGCCCCACATCGTCAATGCAGAGCCTGGTGCTGGACTCAAGCTCACAAATCACGAGATCATGTCCTAGCTGAAACCAAGGGTCAGACGCTCAACCAACTGAGCCACCCAGGAGTCCCATCATTTCTGAGTTTTAAAAAATGCCCATATCAACCTGAAAATAGCATTTGGTATCAAATCCAGATACTCTATTTTTATTTTTTATGAGTTGGCCAAACATTTATGGTTGGTTCAGAAAACAGTCATCCAAGAGTCCATTCATTGTTTCATGTAGGAGTGCTTCCTTTATTAAAAGTGAAAATAATGTATTTGGGAGCTGTAGTGTATTAATGTGTGTCCCCCAAAAGATATGTGTAAGTGCTAATCCTCAGTACAGTAACTGACACTTTATTTGAAAACAGGAATTTTTCAGATGCATTTAAGCAAAAATGAGGCTACACTGGATTAGGGTAGGGCCTCTAGGGAACTGATAACAGGAGTGAAGAAAAGGGGAAGGGCATGAGTATGCTATGTCATCTTTCCTGCCTGACCACTATCTTCAATAAATGGACATTTATGTTAAGAGATTTCATATCGAATGTACTTACTATTAACACCTACATGTGTCATCTGGAGAAAATTATGACAGTGTTTTTTTGTGTTTTGATTTTTTTTAGAATAATTAGGCTTTCTCATTGACCTCTAGTTAGATCTTCTAAAAAGGGAGATTCGTGTGAATATTGTGTCTTACTAAAAAGCATTGACCCTATAGGTGACCCACTGTCACCTGATTTGTGTTTGAGACAAGGTCCCTGAACTTGGTTTTGAGACAAGGTACTCGGGCTGGATCTTGGACATGAAACCTTAGAAACATTTACTTAGTTTCTAGTATGACTTAACCAAATGCTTCTTAGAAAGGTCAAAAGACTTGGAGACAGTAGACCTTAATTTAATTCTTGACTTTGTTACTTATTGGAAAGTTACCTTGTACTTGCTAAGGAAACTGTCCAGACCTCATCAGTTACATGAGAGTTTTGTAGGAGATCCCTTTCAGCTTTCTTGAGTCAATGACTTAGTAGATGAACAATTTCCTTAAAATCACTTGTAAAAAATCTGAGTTATGCAACTAGAATTTACAGTTTACTCACTTGTAAGCACAGGCTTTCAAATAATTTTAATTAGCTCTTGTTAAATTATAAAGCTTATTTTATTTGTATTTCTTATAAATGAACTGCAACTCTCATTATTAGATGATTTTGCTAAGAATAAAGGGAAAGGCAGTAATTTGAATTTCAAATTTCTAGTCCATCAAATATGAAATGAATATTTAAAGATGAACAATAAAATTAGACCACATTTTTGAAAAATATTTCTGCTTGCTAAAGCCAGAATTATACAGCCACGACCTTTAAAATAAAATAGAGTTTCAGATAAATGCAGTACTTGTAGATTATACTTTCTGGAGAATTCTGCCCAAAGTGATATATGCCCATTCATCTTTTCTTTCAAAGAAAAAAAATATTTAAGTCAGATGAGTGTTCTAGAATTCTAAAATAATATAAATGGCTTCCACTCTTCCATGTTAATATGGATCCCCCCCCCAAAAAAAGAAAGTTTATAATCTTTGATGTCTATTCATGCTTGACTTGGCATTTAAAACTTCTCCAGTAGATTTGTGTCAGAATATGATTAACTACTGGGGACTCTAGAAAGAACGTGGGGCTGCTTGGTTTTGCTTTCTTTTTAGGTCTGCTGCTATACTGGGTGCTATATTGGTGGCAGTCTCAGGTAAATGGAGGCAGAAACAAGGTAAACGGAGTTTCCTGTAGCAAATTTGATTTTGCTTGAGAAATCGTAATACGTGTACATAATATACATGACAATTACTCCACAAATTGAGGCATATGTGTTATTGTCATGAAAGCATCAATGAAAAAGAAACTAAATTTTGTAATATAATAGTATGGGGGGCATTATTACATAATTTGTATGGTAAAATGGAAAAGAAGCAGTGTCTCTGGAAGGATTCAGACAATAAAGTCAACACATTGCATTTCTCTATCTTTAGTCTTCTTCTCACATCTTACCTTACCCACATTCATTAGCTAAATAACTCAGGGCCCCCAGTTTCTTCTATGTATATATTTTATTTTTCTGCCCAAATGTAGTATAAATCAATTTTTGACTGATACATTAAAAATATGAGAGAGATGCAGGGCATTTATAACTCACTAGGGACTCCTTGGCATTTGGTTGCTCAATAGTGTTAAGGTACTTTATGAAAATGTGGGCAGTAGTAAGATTTTTGCTCTGTGTGGTCCAGCAACACCATGAAAACATCTCTTCCTCAATGAAATAATGACAAAGTAATGAAGATTCCCGCTGCATAATAAGCCCAGAGGTTAACAAAGGAGCTTAATCATTAAGAGCTTGGGCTCTCCAGAGTCACACTACCTGGATTTACCCAGCCCTGCTACTTAACTAGCTGTGTGACCTTGAACAGTTTACTTAATCTCTTTGCAGATTGCATGCCATAAGAAGTAGAATGGGAATGATAAGAGGACCTTCCCCTGAGGAATGAGTTAATACATGTAAAGCCCTTAGAACAGTATCCTTAACATTATAAGCACTTGATGAATCATAGTTGTTATTATTAATGAGAGTTTAAAGATAGGTAAAAGAGGCAATTTGGGGGAAGGAACATTAGTCTGTATCATCTGCAAATATCCAGGGAGCAATTATATAAAATTGTACTGTTGAATCTGCAGTTTGAATATTTTAAACTTAGGGTACCAAGTTTGAGATTCTCGTGGCTGGCCAACATAGAGCATGTTAAACTATATTTTGATTACATTTTTTGCACCTGTAGCTAGCTCTTTCAGAGCTGATCTGTGGAGCTCAGGCAGTCCATGGAAGTGAAATTCTAAACTCCTTTTCTTCTCTCTCACTAAAGAAATATAGGGATAAATGTAGAGGTAGTAGAAGGGTCATAACAACTTTGAGAGACTCAAAGGTACAACTGATTAGGGAATGGTCATCTTACTGGCAGCATTTGTAGTCCCAGCCACAATCAGGGGGATGAAGAGGAACAGTAGCATAGGGCAGACAAAGGATGCTATGGATGCTATAGAGGCAGTCTAGACTCCCGTGACATAGCGTAGGCTTCCCATAATTTCATAAGCACCATATTTCATGACATAGTGGTCAAGAGAAAATATACGCTTCATGGTGTGTTTGAATGTTGCTGTATGCCTTACCCTTTTGGACCTAGTCTAATAAGTGGACTCCACTAACTACAGAAACCAACACAAAGTTAAGAAGGTGGTTGTCCTACTGTTTGAGATAGGACAACAAGTGTGTTTCTCATGAGCCCCTGCCTAACAGCCTGACCAAGAGCAGCCTCTCTATGTCTCTGTCCTTCCCTCTCCTCACTCACACTTTATCTCAGCCCAAAGAGATATGAGCTTATGATTTTCATGTACCCTTTTATCTTCCTCATCATCATTTTGATTGTGATGCTGTCCACAACTGCCACAAGAGATAAAACACAAGATTCTTCCCCAGATGCAAAGTCCTGTCTCTGTTGCCATTTTCTTGCTTTCTGAGCAAAGGTAGAAGTGACTCGTCGCTTCTTTACATCTGTCAAAGAAAGAAAGACAGCTGTCTTTTAGAATGACAGGATTAACTTGTTTAAGACAGACCTTACAGAAAATTTCTCCTGTTTCCTGATTAGGGGAATTTGTTTGGAATCTGTATAGATATTAGAGGCCCTGGCATTTTGGTGTGCAATAATTCCTAGAAATATAAGCCTTGTGATCCCAAGAAAATGTGCTTGTTCCAATGGGCTTGTACAGACTATGCATTGGAGAAGTGAGGGGGCCCAGCTGCCCCCACATACATCAATCATTGCATTGTATTTATTCAGCAATGTAATTTTAAACCTGGGGGCAGTCATGGGGTCTACGGGAGTTATTTTGCTTTAGCAACCCAATTAGACTAGTAACCTCATGGTTCTGGCCACCAGAGACTCTACCTATCATTAAGCTTGAACATAATTGGAGATCATAATATACAACTGATCAGGTCAGAACCAGTATTATATTTAAACTAAGACTAAAAATTTTTAGGCCTGTATGATACTGAGTTTTGGTTTAAATATAATACTAATTGGTGGGACTTATCTTTTATCTTCAGGATTTAGAATTCAACTCATCACCAAGAACTTCATCGGTATGATATTTATCATAATTGCATTTCTGTCTCCAATGCGTCACCTAATAGTAGACATATGTTAGGCATTTAGCTTCTTTTTTTCTTTTTTTTTTTTAAACTTTATTTACTTATTTTGAGAGACAGCATAAGCAGAAGACAGACAGAGAGAAAAGGAGAAAGAGAGAATCCCAAGCAGGTTCCCCACCATCAGTGCAGAGCCCAAGGCACGGCTCAAATTCACAAACTGCAAGATCATGACCTGAGCCAAAACCAAGAGTTGGATGCTTAACCAATTGAGCCACTCATGTGCCCCTAGCTTTTTTTTTTTAACAAGTGGATGAATGAATACATGATTATAAAATTAATATTCCATTTAAATGAACATTCCAGTGAGCAGATTAAAAAGCAGGAAAAAGCAGGAAAAGCCGCATACATAGTGATTTTCTATTATATTTTATTTCTAAAGTTGACAGTTTTATTTCTAAAGTTGACATAATTTGGCTTCTATGAAAAAGAATACCTAGGAGGAAAATGGGTTGTCATCTCCTTTTAGCAGAGGTGGGAAACTCTTTATTCATTTATTTATTTTTGAGTATGAAAACATGAATATTTAGACCTCCGAATAGGAGCCATATGATGGGTGTTCATCAAAGACCCAGAGGCTTCCAGTTTTGACTATAAGAGGAGAGTTTAGAATCTGGTCTCTCCACTGCCCTCAGATATGTTAGAATTAAATGAGCATACTTTTGGGGCGCCTGGGTGGCTCGGTCGGTTAAGCGTCCGACTTCGGCTCAGGTCATGATCTCACGTGCGTGACTTCGAGCCCCGCGTCGGGCTCTGTGCTGACCGCTCAGAGCCTGGAGCCTGTTTCAGATTCTGTGTCTCCCTCTCTCTCTGCCCCTCCCCTGTTCATGCTCTGTCTCTCTCTGTCTCAAAAATAAACGTTAAAAATTTTTTTTTAAAAAATAAATAAATGAGCATACTTTTTTTTTAAGGTTTATTTATTTTTGAGAGAGAGAACATGAGTGGGAGAACTGCAGAGAGAGAGAGGGAGACACAGAATCTGAAGCAGGCTCCAGACTGAGCTGTTAGCATCCAGCCTGACATGGGGCTTGAAGTCATGAACGGTGAGATCATGACCTGAGCCGAAGTCAGACGCTCAACCTATTGAGCCACCCAGGTGCCCCATAAATAAATGAGCATACTTTTAACTTTTAAAGTCACATGTACAGCTGTGGAAGGGAGACAGAACCAGAGAACCAGACTTGGAAGCACCTTACAGTTTATATGTATGAGTCGCCTTATCCACCCGCCCCCATGAAAACTGGGGCCAGGGAGGAATAGTTATACAACATATCTTTGCAACAGAATATGAACTGGGGCCATGATGGAAAAGAGGTGTATGATATAGCAAATAAAAAGTAAAGTACTAAATTTTATATATGATTCCATTGTAACTACCAAAAATTACAACATACAAAAGATGACTAGTGATTTTTTTTTTTTTTTTTTTTTTTTGCATTTTTCAAGCATTCTCCTATGCAGGTGTTAGGAAACTTTTTTTAAACTTTTTTTTTTAAATGTTTGTTTATTTTTGAGAGAGAGAGAGAGACAGCCTGAGTAGGGGAGGGGCAGAGAGAGAAGGAGACACAGAATTTGAAGCAGGCTCCAGGCTCTGAGCTGTCAGCACAGAGCCCAGTGTGGGGCTTGAACTCGTGAATCATGAGATCATGACCTGAGCTGAACTCAGACGCTTAACCACTGAGCCACCCAGGTACTCCAGGAAACATTTTTTTAAAGGGCCAGATAGTAATTTGTTTTAACTTCACAGGCCAGGAAGTCTTTGCAGCGTGAAAGTAGCCATAGACATTGTGTAAGTGCATGATCATTAGTGTGTTCAGGGACCTTGCAAAATAAGGGATGGCCAGATTTAGTTCAGTGGCCAAAGTTTGACCACCCCCGTTTTCTTCTCTCAACAAATGTTCATTTATCAAACAAATGTTACATATTTGGTGTTGTGTTTATATACTGGGAACAAAAGTGAATAAAATCCGGTCCTACTGTCCAACTATATTCCAGTCCAAATAATAGTAATTGCCTTATTTTTAAATTAAAGTCATTTATGAATTAATTTCCTCTTTATCTTGTTGACATCTTTCTAGTGGGTGTAACCTGAAAGGTAGACTCCTTCCTTCAACATGCCTTGAGAATCTAGGGAAGGAAGAAATGCAAATGAGTAAGGAAACTTTGAGCCTATATGAATAATAATTTTTCACTGAATATAAATTACCCTCAAAATATGTGGATACTACTATTGTTTAGCTCTGCAAAGGAAGAACAGAATTCCGTGTTCATGTTGAATTTTGCCTTCAAAGACAATGGAGTCAGTGAACTACAGAATCCTTGCGATCCTTATGGAATATTCATGCTTGGCAAATCCCACTCTGTGTACTATTATTGCTCAAAGAGTGCTCAAGGGATATTGAGTAAATGCTGCTAGAGAGGAGATAAGACTTCAGAAAAGAAGAGTGCAAATAGAAACGTACATTTTTACAAAGGACTAAATTGTGTGAGTGCTAATAAGAATGCAATCTAAGTTTAATCAGGAGCGCCTTGTAGAAGTGGGGTAAGTACAAATCTGAAACATTCTGATGGCTTTGCCAGAGGATGTTCTACATGCTAAAACTTGGGCAAAAATTCTTATCAAATAATGTTGTGAGTTTTAAAAATATTCAGTAACTATACACTGATAATTGTGCCCTATAATCAGTAATTTGAGGTTTGAGGGAAAGACACATTACTTCTTGCCCAATGGGAGGTGGTGCAATGGGAATTTAGTAATCTAACATAGAAATGTTGGCCATGAGCTTGCTTTTCCCCACATGGAAATTTCGTTAGCTCTCCAGTTTGGATGAGTCTAGGTAGCAGAGGGAAAAACCACCTCAAAATCCTTTCCATCCTACATGAAGTGCCTGAAAACGGAACAGTATATTGTAGACACACTTATACTCAGAGACACAGCTGGTTCTCAAAAGACAAGTTCAATAAGGAAAGAGAAGCGAAAATAATATAAAAACGGGGAGGGGGACAAAATGTAAGAGACTCCTAAATGTGGAGAATAAACGAAGCGTTGCTGGAAGGCTTGTGGGAGGGGGAGTGGGCTAAATGGGTAAGGGGCATTAAGGAATCTACTTCTGAAATCATTATTGCACTATATGCTAACTTGGATGTAAATTAAAAAAATAAATAAAAAAAAAGACAACTTCAATTTAAGGTTCTTTCAACGTGATGAAGAGTAGGGTAAGCCTGCAGGTCCCATGGTGTTTTAAAGCTATGCACAGTTTTTTTCCTGCTTAAGGATTTATGTTGTTTACCATCTTGTATCCTTCTAACATTGATAAGTTTATCTTTGGCAAAAGATGCTACCCATTCACTGCTCACCACTCACTCTGTTGTGTTACTTCCAAGGAGCACATAGAGAGAATGCACATCTGGGCTGCATCACATGTTCCCAGGCCTCTCACCTTAGAATTGCTGCCAAGCCTCTTGTTTTCCTTATCTCTAAAGGTGAATAAAAGTAGTACCTACTTTACAGCGTTGCTAGAGTAAAAGCAGGTAAAGCCTTTGAGGTACCTGAAAGTATCTTTTCATAAAAAACTTGAAACTATTAATAAGAATACCAACAAAAATATATTTATGGTCAGCAAAAGTTCAGGCAGCAATTCAGCCCTTGTGCTTATTCTGAAACTAATTTCCAAACTTTTCCTGAATTATCAGCTGACTACTAAGACATTGTATATAATTAACAATCCTGGAGCCAGAAACTTGAATGTTTCTTCTTTTTTTTTAATTTATTTTGTCATTTAGCATAGTCGATCACTAGCGATTTTTAGTGTAGAGGTAGAATTCTTCACATAATATGTGGCCGTATCATTCGTCAACCAAATAGGGCATTTGTAAAAGTAAAAAGGATATTAAAATAATTAAATGCCACAATTATCACAATATTGATTGATGGATTAATACAACGGATTTATTGATTTTGTAGACCTGTATAACTCGAAATGTATTTTCAGAAATAGAATTCTTTCAAAATATAAAAGCAGCATATACATTTTATTAAAGCAAAATTAATCTTCCTTTGTATTTATTATCTGTATAGTAAAACTATAGCATATGCACCTTAATTATTCTTGGTACACATTTTCATACTTTAATCAATTGTTATTTGTATCTGTTTCAAACCTCATTGCTTGTATATTTCTGAAGAATGTATATTCACTTGCAATATGGTCTTATTTAAATTATTTTTCATAAAAATATGAAGTCTTCAAACATGTAATCTTCAAAATTGCATTTTATGGTTAATAACTTTGAAATTATTGAGATCCTCATTTGACACTCTTTGTAGACCATAATATTTTTATTTGAGAGCATACTTTTTTATATACGCTAAACTCACTCCTAATTATGAGTCAGTTTCTTAAAATAAATCTCTCTCTCTTTATACATGAATGTGTGTGTGTGTGTGTGTGTGTGTGTGTGTGTGTGTGTGTGCAGATACACACACATATATATTCATATATACTTTTGGTACTTTTGTTTATGTCTCTCTAGAAAATCCTAGTACAAACAATAAACTTTGTAAAGTTCTACTTCACTTTCATGAATTGAAAGGAAAAAAATGGAACTACTATTGAAATTAACTTTCTGTTTGATGAGTCTAGCAACACTGATGTAAAACTAGATTCATTTAACTGTTTCCAAAGTTCTTTTATTCAAGCCAATAAATTAGCAGCTATCACTTTGTATTTTATTCTTGTACATGAAAACTTGGAAGTAAAAGTGAGCAAGATGAATTTAGAAGAAGAATAATTTGATCTAAATAAAAAGTCACTTTGCATAGAATGGTATATAAATATGTCTTGTTGCTGCATGTATTAAATCTTTTTTTTTCCAGTATAGTTATCTTAAATTAACTATAGTATTTGAAGGCCATTGAGGTGTTTTTAAGTAGACTTGAGTTCCCCAGTTTTAGTATGATCAGTGATATTGTTACAATTATTATGGGGGATAATCACTAATGACATATATTTTGTGCAAGTTACATTATCAACTTTCTTGAGAAGCAGAAATCTCAGCGTTAAACTGTAATTTTTCATTTATTTCATTATTTCATGTCATTTTTCATTTATTTCTCCTAAAGTGGATTATTGTGAAATAAAGAAATAAAATGATTATTTTATGCCACAAAATGAGGAAACAACAGTTGTAGCACCACACATCAGAATACTGTATCTCTTGCTAAGGCAGGGCTTCTTCTGTTTCCCACTCAAATTTCACATATACACTTCCAATATTTCCTACATTTTCCATTGGTCTTGCTGACTAATACCTTGGTGGCTTGAACTTTTTAGGACTGTGGGACTGGCTATGGCCCTAGTGGAAGCAAATGGTGCCCCAAGTGGGTCCTCAGGGGGTAGTATCAAATTCTTCTGCTT
Organism: Leopardus geoffroyi; assembly: GCF_018350155.1. NCBI lineage: Eukaryota > Metazoa > Chordata > Mammalia > Carnivora > Felidae > Leopardus > Leopardus geoffroyi. The sequence goes on along the minus strand of NC_059328.1, from coordinate 123,108,384 downwards.
CTTCCCCAGGAGATTTGAAGCATTTCTGAGTGTGTCTCATTTTATCAGAAAGAGCCCGCCACGTTCTGCCTTAAAGAGTTAAATTAAAGTTGTGGTGCATTTAGAAGGATTGGGAAAGAAGTAAGGTATGGATCCTGTTTATCTTTAAATTTAACCACCAGTTAAAGCAAGAACTCTGTTCCGTGAACCTAAGTGTCCCATGTGCTAAGAGAGATCACAGAAACTCACAGTACAAAGTGGAGAACTCCCAGACCTACACTAGGTCATTTGAATTCAACTATTTAAAATAAAATGGCATTGTTTAAGAACGAAAATTCTGGAACAGATGCCAAATCAGAAAGGCATCAAGGCAACACTTGTAAATTGGACTTGTCCCAGAGAAACTAGGACACATGGTTAGCCTAAGTATGAGTCACCACCTGACCTTCTGACTGCCACTTACAAATAATTTATCTGGTATATATATGTAAAATATTTGTCAATTCACTATTTTCAAATTTAATTATCTCAACTTTCATTTCCATAATAATTATGTTCTTCCTATATGTTCTTAAAATATCTTTCATGCTTTTGTAATTGTTGGATATCATAAGAATAACAATGTGAGTCAAATACTTCAAAATTAAACCCAAACTCAGCAAAATGTGATGCTTGCTCATGAGTCTCACCACTAGTTATTGGTATGGGCAGAGCTAATGTATTTTGTTATGGAGCACAGCTTTTTTAATATGTGTGACAGTAAATGACAAGTTCACAGAAGAGAGACTTATTGTTTTAATACTATTGAGTAGATTATACAAATATCTCAACCCATGTGAAATTACATATAATGAAGATTGAAAGAATATGACCCATCACAGAGATGCTCAGTTACGTATCTGTGCCCCAAACTGAGAACCATAGCCTTTAACAACAGGGAGAATATTTGGTGACCTTTCATTTCTGTATTGGAGGACCATTCTACACCTCTCTGATAGGAGAAATCTTGTTTCAAGTTTCAAAAGTCATGTCTTTCATTACCTACTCTCTCTACCATGTTTTGACCTCAACTTGTAGTTACATGTAATGAATTGTCATCATGTTCTCTCACATGTACCTGTTTATGTTTCTGTATTCTGTAAGTCTCTGTCTAGGACAGGGCCAAGTCTTATTCTTTGTATTTTAACAGCCACTTAGTGTGATTTAAAATAGAGTAAATAGCTCAAGATGTGCTTGTTGAAAAAAAAAATGTCAAGATTGCATTCACTTTCTGGTCATAATTGTCCTACTGACCATCGTTAATGATTACCATTTTTAAAATTCTAATTAATGTATAAGTCAAAAATTTTGTAGATTTCAGTGTGACAGTTGAACTCCAAATAACTCTAGCTTGAGACAAAAACAGTACCAAAAATCATTCTAATTACTGTGATGGCTTTAAATAAAGGTATATGCAAGCAGAATTTGTGTAATTTTTAAAAACCAGTAATACAAGTATGTTTAAGACCACCGGTTGTTCAGCCTATAGTAATTGGTGTACATATCTATCTGTAGCAGCATGCTGTCAAAGGATCTTTGGTATTGTGGCTGGGAAGATGGTCTTATATCAATAAATGAGTTATATCTTTCTGCAGAAACTTTGTCTCTTTCACATTACAGAGTATCAGACTCAGTGTTGAATTGCTGACACTATAATAATGAAAAGAGTTTTCAGGTGAAAGGTTTTATAAACTACTTTATTTTTTCAACATACTTACCTACACAAGAAAACAATTCAGTTCAAGTAGTTAAAATGACATATTTAAAATTACTTAGTAATTTGTCACTTAGGCTGCCTTTAAGCCATGAACATTTTTGCTAAGTGAAACAGGCTTTCTCACACACAAAAAAAATGAACTGTTGTTTCTTTTTTTTTTTTAATTGTGAAGAACATAGTGTGTTTCAGGAAGAAACCATGTTTAAAACATCTCTCTTTGTCAATGTCATGAGGCTTATCCTAATCAGAGCCCCCATTTGATGTCTGCAAAATTTAGAGTATCTTTAAACACAGAATCTACACATGCTAACATACAGAATATGCTGTGTTTCTATTTCAAGGGAAAATTGTGTTTACCCTATTACCTATCATCATAATACCTGTCTGAATTGTTGTTGTAAGTCATTCATCATCTTAGAAGTAAATAATTTTCTGGGTGTGTTGAAGGAAAAATACATCAATATAGAGAATCATGATGGTGTGATTACAGTAATTATCCCATGTAACACGGGTAGTTACTACTATTTAGTTCTCTTCTAATTCATTATAGAGCTAGTAAAAGTCACATTAGGGAGGATATACAAGGTGAAATAACATTAAGGAATTTTTACTCACTGGAAATGAAATGAATAAAAGGCTTTGAAGTAGATTTGATTTACAATATTTTTCTGGCTAAACTCTAGGGTAAATTTTAATTACCTATATTATAGTTTTGAGAGGGATTAAAATAACTTTCAACTGGAAACATTATTATAAATAGTCATTGAAAAGATGAAAAAGTCAGGAAGACAACAGACTTGAAAATATTCTATTTTTCTAAAATTTATCATTTGTGTTGTTGATTAACGGTTTCTTTTTCTAGATCCTGGATTATGCAGAGACAGAAATCACATTATTTCTCTTTTTTCCCTAATGCCAAACAAAGTGGCATATGGAATATAGTGGTATATGGAAAGTGATACGTGGAGTGCTGGGTCTCCCTCGTGCTAGTGTGTGAGAGCTGATTGTTAGGCTTTAAAGAACTGTTCAGGCTGTTTGGTGTTGCATTGGTAGTTTGACATTAGGCGTGGTGGGAGTATTTCTAATACAGAATTAGGTAGGGAAAGAGTTTTTCCCCAGAAAGCATGTGACTAAGCATTTACTGGAATACCATCAGAAAGTTTTCAATAAATGGTGAGTGAACAAAGAATGAGTGAATGATTAAAACAAAACAACATAGTGATAATCTGCAATAATACAAAGAAATGCAAACCATTCATGACATAAACACGTCATTAAATAAGATAAAATAGGGGCGCCTGGGTGGCGCAGTCGGTTAAGCGTCCGACTTCAGCCAGGTCACGATCTCGCGGTCCGTGAGTTCGAGCCCCGCGTCGGGCTCTGGGCTGATGGCTCAGAGCCTGGAGCCTGTTTCTGATTCTGTGTCTCCCTCTCTCTCTGCCCCTCCCCCGTTCGTGCTCTGTCTCTCTCTGTCCCAAAAATAAATAAACGTTGAAAAAAAAAATTAAAAAAAAAAAAATAAGATAAAATATTGTCATTTGGTGTCACACGAGCTTCTCTTTCTAATGTGGGCTCTTGCACTGTCTTGTTGTGTATTCTTATGCAAGAAATTTACATTCTTTGTAATATAAGCCTCTTTTACCATGTGAGGATACAATGAGACATCTACACCCTGCAGGAGGGTCCCCAACTGATGGCATCCCAATCTTGGACTTCCAGCCCCAAGAACTGTTGTGAACTAAAAGCTGACTTTAAAGTGGGAAATGATGAAAATGAACACAAGTTTTCCTTAAAAACAATCAGTTTATGCAGAGGATGAGTTGTACATTGTGGAAGCACGGGCAATGAATTGTGAAGGCAGTCCAATTGTACTTCACTGACAACTTTGAAAATGTTGGTACAGTCACTGGTTTGTCTTGGGGCTCTGAAACACCACCACCTGTGGTCTTATGGCTAAGTATGGTTTGGGGTCTATGCATATTAGCAAACAGGACTCAGTAGCTGTAGAGGAAGATGCTGAGTCATGTGAACCCCCTAAGTACATCTGGAAAATGACCTGCTTCTGGAAGTGGTAGCAAGTTTCCACAGAAAAAAGCAAAACTTGGAGTTGATAATGTTGACGAAGATATTGAAGATGATGATTTTGATAAGGAGGAAGTGAAGCAAAAACTTCAGCAAACAAATGTATATGCGATACTATATGTAATACTCATGCCAAAAAATGCACAAAAATCAAACCAGAATGAAAAAGATGCAAAACCATTAGCACTAAGATCAAAAGGTGAAGAATCCTTCAAAAAACAGCAAAAACATTCCCAAGACACCAAAAGAACTTAGTTCTGTAGAAGACAGTAAAAGAAACATGTAAACAAATATAGTAAAAGGTGGTGTCTTCCTAACCTGGGAGCCAAGTTCATCAACTGTGTGGAGAGTTGCTTCTGGATGACTGACCAGTGAGGCTATTCAAGGTCGCTGGCAGTGAAGGAAGTCTCTTAAAGGAAATATTTTATTTAGTTTGTTAAAATTTCCCATCTTATTTCATTTATGTAGCAGTTCATACACTAATGCAAAGTGTCAACTTTCCATACCATGTCTGATAATTATTATCCAGGTCCCATTGCCAAAAATGTATTGTCCAAAATGTCTGTTTAGTTTTTCAAAATGGAGCTTTACCTTTGCTTGGTTTTAAATATGTGTGGAATGTTATGATAGCAGTGGTGGTCAGACAAATGGAAATGGAGAGACAAAAATACACATGTGAAATAAACTCATTATATTAATAAAATACAAAATAAATTATATGAAGCTTAAGTAACTTTCTCAATGGTGTGTGTGTGTATGTGTGTGCATACACATGTATGTATGCATGTGTGTGTGTGTGTGTGTGTGTGTGTGAGAGAGAGAGAGAGAGAGAGAGAGAGAGAGAGAGGGAGAAAGAGAAATGCGGGTAATAATGTTCACCATATAGGAATATAATGGAGATTGACTAAAATTTATGAGATCAAATCATAGGGAATGGATTTTGTTATACATCAAAAACAGTTAGGTCAATTATTTCACATGGCTTGACTTTTATAGTAGGTATGCAATAAATATGGGAAGGGAGACAGAAGTAAAGAGAAATAAAAGAGGTTAGGAAGAAAGAAAAAAAGAATATAGAAGCTATCATAATTTTACTCATTTTTTTCCTCTGTGTACGTACACATTTTCTCTTGCCCAATCATCCATTTCACTACTATTGTCAGTGACTTACACAGCAAAAACTAGTTTGACTTAAGACATTGAAGCCCCTACAGATGCTATCTGAACCATGCAATATATGTTTAAATGTGTAATGTCTATTAGTACATTGTAATCTTTTGATAACAGTAGTCCATTTAGAATGTGTTTTGGGGACAAAGTTAAGAAACACCTTTTAATCTATTTCTGTTGCTAGCTCATTTTAAAATCAATATATGTCCTTAAAAAAATCCTAACCATATTGAAGTTTAAAATAGCTTTATATCAAGGAGAACACATGTAAATATTAATTAGGACATAAATCAGATCATGCTATGCATACTGTTCTGCAGAATGTATTTCAGACTAACAAATATGCCATGGGTATCTTTCCATTGAATGCAGAGAGATCTATTTCGTCTCTTATTTTTATATAATATTCCATAGTATGGATGAGTCAAAGAAGACTAAATCAGTCTTCTCTCACTTTTGGCTTTCACAAACAATGCATCAATGGACATTTGTAAGCGCATGTATATATGTGTGTATATATATGTTTTTGTATATGTATGTACATACACACTCTATTACATATGTAGGCACACACATATTGTTTTCATACATGGATAATTATATATGATAAAGTCTTAGAGTTCGAAGTGCTTTAAATTTGGCTAAATATGACTAAATTATTCTCCAGAGAGGTTAGGCTAATTTATATTTTCTGCAAAATAAAAATTATCTTTTCTCTGTATATCAAAAAAATGGTTTATAAATCATCTCAGAAATTTCTTCAAGTTTGATATATGAAAAAAACTTTAAATTTGCATTACTTGATAATTAATGAAGGTGATTATCTCCACATATATTTATTACTTCTCAATTTTTTCCCTACATCTTATGTTCATACTTTTTGCTCGTCTTTCTATTGGGTTATAAGGCATCTTTTTAAAAATATATCATTATGTCAGTTTGTTCCATATAACGTTTACATTTTTGTTTTCCCTTAACATTTTCTGTGGTGCTTTTTACTGTGCCATTTAAAAATTTTATGTGGTGAAATCTTTCAATATTTTGTTTTAAGATTTATATCACACACACCTTTCCTCACATTTTCCAATATTTTATACATATTTTTATATTTAAATCATAAATCGTATGGAATTTATTTTGGTGAAGTGAGAGAGCACTGGCTTATTACGTAATGGCTGGAAGTTATCCCAATAACACTTTTTGAATAATCCATCTTTTGCTTGTCCATTTGAAATACTTGTTTTCCTGTATTCTGATTATCATTGTGTCCTGGGTATATTTAAATCTCCAAAAAATTTTTCCAGTGGTTATTCTAGTCTTGCATCTACAAGATCTTGTTGTAATTTGGTTGTTTTGTTATATGTTTTAATATCATTTAGGATAAGTTATTTTTCATTATTCTGTGTGTATGTGTGTGTGTGCTCTTGATTTCTGCTTGGGTCATGATCTCACGGTTCATGAGTTAGAGCCCCACATGAGGGAGAGCAGAACCTTTCAGTGCAGAGCCTGCTTGGGATTTTCTGTCTCCCTCTCTGCCTCTCCCCAACTCAAGCTCTCTCTGTCTCTCCCAGAATAAATAAACATTAAAAAATATTTTTACACATTGCAAATTTAAACACAGAGAGACACACAGATGTATACTCATTGAAATTTTCACTGAGCTTACACTAAATTTACTAATTGGTTTATAGAAAACTGACATGATACAAAATGGAATCTCTGCATGTCACCATTTTTTTAAACTTCTTCTTGCTTCCACAGTCTTGTAACTTTATTCATATAAGTCTTGTATATTTTTAGTAAAGGCATTTTCTTTTCTTTTCTTTCTTTTTTTTTTTTTACTAGTTGTTGAATATTTATTGATTGAAGCAGAGTTAAACTTATGGGTTGTTTTTTTTTTCAATATATGAAGTTTATTGTCAAAATGGTTTCCATACAACACCCAGTGCTTATCCCAAAAGGTGCCCTCCTCAATACCCATCACCCACCCTCCCCTCCCTCCCACCCCCCTATCAACCCTCAGTTTGTTCTCAGTTTATAAGAGTCTCTTATGCTTTGGCTCTCTTCCACTCTAACCTCTTTTTTTTTTTCCTTCCCCTCCCCCATGGGTTTCTGTTAAGTTTCTCAGGATCCACATAAGAGTGAAACCATATGGTATCTGTCTTTCTCTGTATGGCTTATTTCACTTAGCATCACACTCTCCAGTTCCATCCATGTTGCTACAAAGGGCCGTATTTCATTCTTTCTCATTGCCACGTAGTACTCCATTGTGTATATAAACCATAATTTCTTTATCCATTCATCAGTTGATGGACATTTAGGCTCTTTCCATAATTTGGCTATTGTTGAGAGTGCTGCTATAAACATTGGGGTTTATGCATCAGTACTCCTGTATCCCTTGGGTAAATTCCTAGCAGTGCTATTGCTGGGTCATAGGGTAGGTCTATTTTTAATTTTCTGAGGAACCTCCACACTGTTTTCCAGAGTGGCTGCACCAATTTGCATTCCCACCAACAGTGCAAGAGGGTTCCCGTTTCTCCACATCCTCTCCAGCATCTATAGTCTCCTGATTTGTTCATTTTGGCCACTCTGACTGGCATGAGGTGATATCTGAGTGTGGTTTTGATTTGTATTTCCCTGATGAGGAGTGAAGTTGAGCATCTTTTCATGTGCCTGTTGACCATCCAGATGTCTTCTTTAGAGAAGTGTCTATTCATGTTTTCTGCCCGTTTGTTCACTGGGTTATTTGTTTTTCGGGTGTGGAGTTTGGTGAGCTCTTTATAGATTTTGGATACTAGCCCTTTGTCTGATATGTCATTTGCAAATATCTTTTCCCATTCCATTGGTTGCCTTTTAGTTTTGTTGGTTGTTTCCTTTGCTGTGCAGAAGCTTTTTAATCTTCATAAGGTCCCAGTAGTTCATTTAGGCTTTTAATTCCCTTGCCTTTGGGGATGTGTCAAATAAGAAATTGCTGCGGCTGAGGTCAGAGAGGTCTTTTCCTGCTTTCTCCTCTAGGGTTTTGATGGTTTCCTGTCTCACGTTCAGGTCCTTTATCCATTTCGAGTTTATTTTTGTGAGTGGTGTGAGAAAGTGGTCTAGTTTCAACCTTCTGCATGTTGCTGTCCAGTTCTCCCAGCACCATTTGTTAAAGAGACTGTCTTTTTTCCATTGGATGTTCTTTCCTGCTTTGTCAAAGATGAGTTGGCCATACATTTGTGGGTCTAGTTCTGGGGTTTCTATTCTATTCCATTGGTCTATGTGTCTGTTTTTGTGCCAATACCATGCTGTCTTGATGACTACAGCTTTGTAGTAGAGACTAAATTCTGGGATTGTGATGCCTCCTGCTTTGGTCTTCTTCTTCAAAATTACTTTGGCTCTTCAGGGCCTTTTGTGGTTCCATATGAATTTTAGGATTGCTTGTTCTAGTTTCGAGAAGAATGCTGGTGCAATTTTGATTGGGATTGCATTGAATGTGTAGATAGCTTCGGGTAGTATTGACATTTTGACAATATTTATTCTTCCAACCCATGAGCATGGAATGTTTTTCCATTTCTTTATATCTTCTTCAATTTCCTTCATAAGCTTTCTATAGTTTTCAGCATACAGATCTTTTACATCTTTGGTTAGATTTATTCCTAGGTATTTTATGCTTCTTGGTGCAATTGTGAATAGGATCAGTTTCTTTATTTGTCTTTCTGTTGCTTCATTATTAGTGTATAAGAATGCAACTGATTTCTGCACATTGATTTTATATCCTGCAACTTTGCTAAATTCATGTATCAATTCTAGCAGACTTCTGGTGGAGTCTATCCGATTTTCCATGTATAATATCATGTCATCTGCAAAAAGTGAAAGCTTAACTTCATCTTTGCCAATTTTGATGCCTTTGATTTCCTTTTGTTGTCTGATTGCTGGTGCTAGAACTTCCAACACTATGTTAAACAATAGCGGTGAGAGTGGACATCCCTGTCGTGTTCCTGATCTCAGGGAAAAAGCTCTCAGTTTTTCCCCATTGAGGATGATGTTAGCTGTGGGCTTTTCACAAATGGCTTTTATGATCTTTAAGTATGTTCCTTCTATCCCGACTTTCTCGAGGGTTTTTATTAAGAAAGGGTGCTGAATTTTGTCAAAGGCCTTTTCTGCATCGATTGACAGGATCGTATGGTTCTTATCTTTTCTTTTATTAATGTGATGTATCACATTGATTGATTTGCGAATGTTGAACCAGCCCTGCATCCCAGGAATGAATCCCACTTGATAATGGTGAATAATTCTTTTTATATGCCATTGAATTCGATTTGCCAGTATATTATTGAGAATTTGCATCCATATTCATCAGGGATATTGGCCTGTAATTCTCTTTTTTTACTGGGTCTCTGTCTGGTTTAGGAATCAAAGTAATACTGGCTTCATAGAATGAGTCTGGAAGTTTTCCTTCCCTTTCTATTTTTTGGAATAGCTTGAGAAGGATAGATATTATCTCTGCTTTAAACGTCTGGTAGAACTCCCCTGAGAAGCCATCTGGTCCTGGACTCTTATTTGTTGGGATATTTTTGATGACTGATTCAATTTCTTCACTGGTTATGGGTCTGTCCAAGCTTTCTATTTCCTCCTGATTGAGTTTTGGAGGTGTGTGGGTGTTTAGGAATTTGTCCATTTCTTCCAGGTTGTCCAGTTTGTAGGCATATAATTTTTCATAGTATTCCCTGATAATTGCTTGTATCTCTGAGGGATTGGTTGTAATAATTCCATTTTCATTCATGATTTTATCTATTTGGGTCATCTCCCTTTTCTTTTTGAGAAGCCTGGCTAGAGGTTTGTCATTTTTGTTTATTTTTTCAAAAAACCAACTCTTGGTTTCGTTGATCTGCTCTACAGTTTTTTTTAGATTCTATATTGTTTATTTCTGCTCTGATCTTTATTATTTATCTTCTTCTGCTGGGTTTAGGCTATCTTTGCTGTTTTGCTTCTATTTCCTTTAAGTGTGCTGTTAGATTTTGTATTTGGGATTTTTCTTGTTTCTTGAGATAGGCCTGGATTGCAATATATTTTCCTCTCAGGACTGCCTTCGCTGCATCCCAAAGCGTTTGGATTCTTGTATTTTCATTTTCATTTGTTTCCATATATCTTTTAATTTCTTCTCTAATTGCCTGGCTGGCCCATTCATTCTTTAGTAGGGTGTTCTTTAACCTCCATGCTTTTGGAGGTTTTCCAGACTTTTTCCTGTGGTTGATTTCAAGCTTCATAGCATCGTTGTCTGAAAGTATGCATGGTATGATTTCAAATCTTGTATACTTATGAAGGGCTGTTTTGTGACCCAGTATGTGATCTATCTTGGAGAATGTTCCATGTGCACTCGAGAAGAAAGTATATTCTGTTGCTTTGGGATGCAGAGTTCTAAATAGATCTGTCAAGTCCATCTGATCCAATGTCTCATTCAGGGCCCTTGTTTCTTTATTGACCGTGTGTCCAGATGATCTATCCATTTCTGTTAGTGGAGTGTTAAAGTCCCCTGCAATTACCACATTCTTATCAATAAGGTTGCTTATGTTTGTGAGTAATTGTTTTATATATTTAGGGGCTTCTGTATTCGGCGCATAGAAATTTATAATTGTTAGCTCTTCCTGATGGATAGACCCTGTGATTATTATATAATGCCCTTCTTCATCTCTTGTTACGGCCTTAATTGAAAGTCTAGTTTGTCTGATATAAGTGTGGCTACTCCATCTTTCTTTTGACTTCCAGTGGCATGATAAATAGTTCTCCATCCACTCACTCTCAATCTGAAGGTGTCCTCAGGTCTAAAATTAATCTCTTGTAGACAGCAAATAGATGGGTCTTTTTTTTTATCCATTCTGATACCCTATGTCTTTTGGTTGGAGCATTTAGTCCATTTACACTCGGTGTTATTATAGAAAGATATGGGTTTAGAGTCATTGTGATGTCTGTAGGTTTCTTGCTTGTGGCGATGTCTCTGGTACTTTGTCTCACAGGATCCCCCTTAGGATCTCTTGTAGGGCTGGTTTAGTGGTGACGAATTCCTTCAGTTTTTGTTTGTTTGGGAAGACCTTTATCTCTCCTTCTGTTCTAAATGACAGACTTGCTGGATAAAGGATTCTCGGCTGCATATTTTTTCTGTTCATCACATTGAAGATCTCCTGCCATTCCTTTCTGGCCTTCCAAGTTTCAGTAGAGAGATCGGTCACGAGTCTTATAGGTCTCCCTTTATATGTTAGAGCACGTTTATCTCTAGCTGCTTTCAGAATTTTCTCTTTATCCTTGTATTTTGCCAGTTTCACTATATGTTGTGCAGAAGATTGATTCAAGTTATGTCTGAAGGGAGTTCTCTGTGCCTCTTGGATTTCAATGCCTTTTTCCTTCCCCAGATCCGGGAAGTTCTCAGCTATGATTTCTTCAATTTCACCTTCAGCACCTTTCCCTCTCTCTTCCTTCTCTGGAATACCAATTATGCGTATGTTATTTCTCTTTAGTGCATCACTTAGTTCTCTAATTTTCCCCTCATACTCCTGGATTTTTTTATCTCTCTTTTTCTCAGCTTCTTCTTTTTCCATAATTTTATCTTCTAGTTCACCTATTCTCTCCTCTGCCTCTTCAATCCGAGCCGTAGTTGTCTCCATTTTATTTTGCAACTCATTGATAGCATTTTTTAGCTCCTCCTGGCTGTTCCTTAGTCCCTTGATCTCTGTAGCAAGAGATTCTCTGCTGTCCTTTATACTGTTTTCAAGCCCAGCGATTAATTTTATGACTATTATTCTAAATTCCCTTTTGTTATATTGTTTAAATCATTTTTGATCAGTTCATTAGCTGTTGTTATTTCCTGGATGTTTTTTTGGGGGGAATTCTTCCGTTTCGTCATTTTGGATAGTCCCTGGAGTGGTGCAGGACTGCGGAGCGCTTCCCCTGTGCTATCTTGAATAACTTGCGTTGGTGGGCGGGGCCGCAGTCAGACTTGATGTCTGCCCCCAGCCCACCGCTGGGGCCACAGTCAGACTGGTGTGTGCCTTGTCTTCCCCTCTCCTAGGGCAGGATTCACTGTGGGGTGGCGTGGTCCGTATGGGCTACTTGCACACTGCCAGGCTTGTGGTGCTGGGGATCTGGGGTATTAGCTGGGGTGGATCAGCAAGGTGCACAGGGGCGGGAGGGGCAGGCTCAGCTCACTTTTCCTTTGGAGATCCGCTTCGGGAGGGGCCCTGCGGCACCTGGAGGGAGGCACCGGGAAGGAGTCAGACCCGCTGGAGGGATGGATCCGCAGAAGCACAGCATTGGGTGTTTGCGTGGTGCAAGCAAGTTCCCTGGCAGGAACTGGTTCCCTTTGGGATTTTGGCTGGGGGATGGGCGAGGGACATGGCGCTGGTGAGCACCTTTGTTCCCCGCCAAGCTGAGCTCTGTCATCTGGGGCTCAACAACTCTCCCTCCCATTGTCCTCCAGCCCTCCCGTTCTCTGAGCAGAGCTGTTAGCTTATAACCTTCCAGATGTCAAGTCCTGCTTGCTGTTGGAAGACATTCCGTCCGGCCCCTCCGCTTTTGCAAGCCAGACTCGGGGCACTGCTTGGCCAGCAGGCTGCCTCTCCGCCCGGGCTCCTTCCCGCCAGTCCGTGGAGTGCGCACCGCCTCGCCGCCCTTCTTACCCTCTTCCGTGGGCCTCTTGTCTGCATTTGGCTCCTGAGACTCTGTTCTGCTAGACTTCTGGCGGTTTTCTGGGTTATTTAGGCAGGTGTAGGTGGAATCTAAGTGATCAGCAGGACGCGCGGTGAGCCCAGCGTCCTCCTATGCCGCCATCTTCCCAGGATCCAGTAAAGGCATTTTCAAGATTTTTTTTTTACTGTTGATATTATGAATGGGATATTTTTAAAATTTCATTTCTAAACTGCTATTATTTATGTACCACAAAGATAGGGTATTTTGTATATTAAACATTTTTTTTTAACATCTATTTATTTTTGAGAGAGAGAGAGCACACGCACGGAGAAGGGGCAGAGAGAGAGGGAGACACAGAATCTGAAGCAGGCTCCAGGCTCCAAGCTGTCAGCACAGAGTCTAAGGTGGGGCTCGAACTCACAAGCCATGAGATCATAACCTGAGCCAAAGTTGCACATTAAACCAACTGAGCCACCCAGGTGCCCCACAAATAACTGTATCTTAAACCTGACTTTGATGGCAAGGCTTTTAGGATTTCACCAGTAAACAGGATATGTATCAGCTGGTAAGATGTGTTTATATGTGTTTATCAAGGTACATAATCCATTAGCTCCTAGTTTCTTACATTATTTTTAAAAAATTATTAGGCATTTATTACAATTTTCCATATACTTTTCCCTTTACTGTTTTTAGGGAGTAGTAATCACATTTCTAATCAAATTTGGAATGTACCTCTGTTGGTTACATTTCATTGAAACTTTAATATGCTATTAAAACTGATTTGCTAATATTTTGCTTAGAATTTTGCATTTGGAGATGTTTATAATTTTCTTTCTTGGTCTTATCTTGTCAGGTTTCCTAATGGCACTTTATGATTATGTAAGAAAGAATTGGAAATATTTCTCTCAGTATACGTCAGTCATTCCCAACCCTGGCTCTCCATTAGAATTTTTAAACTATAAACATTTAAAAATTACTAGGGCCTGGGCCCCATCCCAGGTCACTTGTATGGAGTTGGGGGTATTAGTGATTTCAGTATAATATAGTCTCAAATTTCTTCTCATTTTGCCTTGTGTTGGCCATGCATGCCACCATGAGTCATTCTTTTTAACTGAGCAGAATAAGGGAGTCCGTGTGGATCTGAAGCCAAAACAAGCATGTTCCATCTTTCTCTGGAACAAAAGTAAAAGAGGTTACCCAAGGCACTAGCCATTTGGGACTTTCATAAGGTGTGTATTACCCTTCTGTAAATGTAATAGTAGTGATACTAAAGTATTAAGACCTTGATGAAATAGCAGATTCTGCCAAGTATCTCATTTTGAAATTGTTGTTTTCTCACTACCTCTTTGTGCATAGGTCTCATTTTTTTATGTTCCTTTACCAACTTCTCCCTTCCCTAGAGTGATGGTGGTCTTCCATGCTTAGATTCTCCCCTCTTCATGATAACAAATTTGCTATTCTCCAGGACTCTCTTTTTCGCTGTCCTTACATTCTGTTTCCCTATTTATATTATAAATGTCCCTCTTCTGCTAGCTGTGACTATACCATATTGTTCATCATGCCTCAGAATTCATCCCTCAAGTGCAACCTGCCCACCCAGCCACTGCTCCTCTGTTCCTAAGTTCCAGGCTCGCTATGGATGCCCCTAGTTTTTGGATAGGTTCAGAAAAACCAATCCCTTGGATAACTTTCACGACATTTTTCATTCTTGCAAAAGCACTTTCATCTGCTTAAGAGCTGACTTCACATTGTTTTGTAATTATCATAGCCAGATAAACTCACTGTTGTTTTATCCCTGTTACTCTCAGTCACACTGCAAGATACAAATCTCTAGGACCATCCACCCACTGGCGTGCTACATGCACCTACCCACATGCTCTACCAAATTCGCATCCTATTTTTCTCACTCTGAATTCATTTTTTTCCCAAGTTTATTTATTTTTTTTAAATATCAAATGTATTGTCAAATTGGTTTCCATACGACACCCAGTGCTCATCCCAACAGGTGCCCTCCTCAATGCCCATCACACACTTTCCCCTCCCTTCCATCCCCCTTCAACAATCACTTTATTATCAGTTTTTAAGAGTCTCTTATGGTTTGCCTCCTTCCTTCTCTGTAACTTTTCCCCCCCCTTCCCCTCCCCCATGGTCTTCTGTTAAGTTTCTCAGGATCCACATTAGACTCCCTCTGAATTTCAATACTGCTTGCCACTGAGAGATTTAGTGAAAACCAATGTTGTATTCTCAGCTGCTTCCCTGACAATGTGATTTCTCTCTGGCCTGATTCACTTTCTCTGTACTTTCTTACACTAAGATTTCTGATTTCCCAATGCTATATACCTTGTGTAAGGATTTGAATAAAACCCACTCCCCATTCCTACACATAACTCATTAATTTTCACCTCCATATAAGAAGTTTTGCTTATCTGGGGCTTTTATCATCTGGTAACTACCACTCTCCTACCTCTTCCTTCAATTCATTAAATATTTTAGCTTCTCAATTATTGCCTTTATTCATACCAAGCCCTGCTACCACCCCATGTGATATCTCATCACAGAACCCACTCTTTCAGTTTGACCTCTTAAACAATGGCCTTCATCATTATTTCAGACTAATCACCCTCATCAATGAAAACATGTTGAAATTTTCTTTCTCATGTAACAGATAATTCTATTATTTTACATTTGCACATTCTACTTCCTGTCCTTCCACCTCTCTACTGAATTATATCTTTTTCTCAATTATTTGCCTTGTTTCTTCATATCAGATGCATAAGCAAGTCCTATTGGTGTTGTTTCCAAAACTTACCCTGCATCCAAACACCACTTGCCACTTTTACCACTATCATTGTCATTCTGGCTGCCATTTTATCACACCTGGACCTCTCAGTATTCTCTTATTTGGCTACCAGCTTGACTTTTGCTCCTCTGCTTTTCTTAGAGACTAAACCAGATCCTATCACCACCTTCTTATAACTCTCCATTGGCTTCCTGTTGCCAATAGGACATTATCTATACTCTTTGAAAGCCCTGTACAATTTGTTCCCTACTGACCTCTTAGATCCTATTTCCTATCCCTCCCCTTTAATCACTATACTCTAGTTACAGGAATTTTTCTATCTCCTTTCTTTGAAGAGGCCAAGCTTAGTCCAGCCTCAGGCTTTTGTACTATTTTTTTTTTCCTTCTGCCTGAAACATTTCTCTTAGATCTTTGCTTGGCTGCCTCTTTTGCATTATTTAGATTTTTGCTCAAATGTGTTCTTCTCAGAGTTCTGTTAAAATACTCACTAACCACTCTTTCCAGCAAGTAGCTTTTATTTCCTACATAGTTTTAGTCCTATGAAAACATGTTTTTTTCTTGTTTACATATTTAGTTTACACATTTATCTCTGTGCCTCCCACTACATCATAAGGTCCATAAGAATAAGAATTTTTTTCTGCCTTTTCTGTAAGTCACCTCAGCCTTAGAACAATGCCCAGAATGTAGAACATTCCCATTAAATAACTGCTTTAAAAAAACAAAAACAAAAAAGCATGAGAGAGAAAAACTTCTTTCACCCCATCCTTTGCTCTTCCTCTTTACTTCACTCCCATATACTTTTCAGACTTTGGGGCTTTTTATTTTACTCCTGTCCCATGTGGGGATCTCTGAAATATGACTATATTTGCACCCACGTGGCACATCCCCAAGATGAGTCCAAGATCTTGTTATCTCCTACCTGCACCTAGCCTGCAAAGCCCTGTGGGGGAAAATCACATGGCTGCACACATACTGCTCTGTGTTCCTGCCACTGCATCGTCATCAGCGCCTTGCATCTCCATTTCCTTCTGTTCATTCTTTTCACTTGCTATGAGGGAGGATGTGTCCTCTTTTCTGTGTAAGGATAGTATCTTCACTCTTTTCAGGATCTTCTTTCCTGCACTTCCCTGCGCTATAGAGCCCTGCACTATTATGTTTCTCCTTTCTTAGAATCAGCTGCTCCCTCTCTACTTGCTACTCTTCATAAGCATTTGAGCTTGCTTAAATCTCTGTCATCACTCATCCCTGCATTTTCAGGACTGAACTTCTGTCTCTTTCCTCTTTCTCTCCATGCTTCCCCATCTTGCAGACAGCTGGCCTCCCACAGGACAATGTTGATCATGTAGTTCCCCAATATAGAAAAACCTTTGATATGTCCCCATCTATTGTATGATCCAAAGGTCCAAAACCTTTGCCCGGGCCTCCACTTACTACACACATACATCTTTTTTTCCTTCCATTCTTTCTCCCTCTTTCCATGCCTAACATTTTCCTTCCTTCCATCCATTTATTCAACAAAGGCTAGTTTAGTGCCTGTCACGAAGTTGATACTCAAATTTGTAGTTAATTTATTTAGTACTAATAGATACAATATTTTGGCAAAGAAAAAAATCAAACACTACAATTAAGACTGATAACCTATTTGGTCACTACCTTTAAGCTATCCTCTTAAGAGGTATTAATTATTATCCGTTAATATGAATCCTTTCAAATACCTATTCACTTACAGAAATTACATAGTATGACATGTTTTTATTTTCGTCTTATTTTTTAATTTTTGTAATGTTTGTTTGTTTGTTTTATTTGAGAAGACAGAGACCGAGGGCAAGCAGAGGAGAGGGAGAGGGAGACAAAGAATCTGAAGCAGTCTCCAGGCTCTGAGCTGTCAGCACAGAGCCCACAGAGCCCAGTGCAGGGCTTGAACCCACGAACTGTGAGATCTTATGACCTGTGCTAAAGTCAGATGCTTAACAGACTGAGTCACCCAGGAGCCCTTATTTTTTTTTAATTTTTACATGAATTGAATTATTATGCAAGAATTTTCACTAGCTTGTTTTCTGCACTAAACAATAGATCTTGGAGTGTTGGAATATTGGTACACATATAAATCTGATCATTTCAACAGCTACATAGTATTAACCACTGTAATATTTATTTAGTTCATCAGTTTAGGTTATTCAGCTCTTCCTCCATTAGCAGGCATTGGGGTTATTTTTATCATTTAATAACTTATTTTGCTGTTTTTTTTCTTGACAAAGTGAATATTTTTTTATTTCTGGCTTCTGGACACATGTCTCATGGTTTTCTAGGATAGATATGTAGAACTGTAATTTCAGTGACATAGGAGGTACATAATTTAAAATTTGCAGACACTACCAAATTGTCTTCCATATTGCCTATATTAATTTATATTTTTACCATCACAATATGAAAATTGGCTATTTCTATAAATTCTTATTTGCCAAAAATGTTTTTAATAAACTTGTATATTTGACATTCTGATAGATAAAAACACACAAAAGAAAGATGTCTTTTGTAGAAGTTTTTCATGTTTGAGTTACTGGAAAAGTTGAATATCTTTGCATATTTCATTGGTAATTTTTATTTCATATTCTATAATAAGACCATTTATATTCTTTGCTTTTTGAAATTGAACAATTTTGTTCGTAAGAATTTTACTTTTTAAGATCTTGTATAGATACTGAAAATATGTTCAACTGTCTCTCACTTAAATTTTATTTTTTTTTTAATTTTTTTTTTTCAACGTTTATTTATTTTTGGGACAGAGAGAGACAGAGCATGAACGGGGGAGGGGCAGAGAGAGAGGGAGACACAGAATCGGAAACAGGCTCCAGGCTCTGAGCCATCAGCCCAGAGCCCGACGCGGGGCTCGAACTCACGGACCGCGAGATCGTGACCTGGCTGAAGTCGGATGCTTAACCGACTGCGCCACCCAGGCGCCCCTCTCACTTAAATTTTAACCATATTTTTTTTATCATGCACATTTATTTACATTTTCTAGTATGGATATTGCTTCTGAATTTAAAATTTTTGTTTATTCTTAAAGGTATACATGTATTTTTTCTATAATTTCCTTTAATTCTCATTTAGAGAATTTTTGGTGTGTGTGCATGTGTATACATTTTAGAAAGTTTGATCATCAATTTATTTCTGGAAATTGTTTTTTTATATTAAAAAATATACCAGTTATATTAAAATATAAACACATAACATTGTATGACTTTAAAGTATACAGTGTGATGATTTGATACGTATATACACTGCAAAATTGATTACCACAATAAAGTCAGTAAATACATCCATCATCTTACATAATTACATTTTTTGTAGTGACAACAGTTTAAGATCTTCTCTCTTAGTAACTTCTAACTATATAATACAGTAATGGTGAACTATAGTCATCATGCTGTACATTAGATCCCCAGAACTTACTCATCTTATAATTGGAGTTTCATCCCCTTTGACCAATATCTTCCCATTTGCTCTACCTGCTGGCCCCTGGCAACCACAATTTTATTTTCTGTTTTCTATGAGTTCAGCTTTTTGTCTTTGTCCATCTCACTTATCTTGCTTAACATAATACTCTCACAGTCCATCTCATGGTTGTTTTGAATGACTTGATTTCCTTTTTTTTAATAGCTGATTAATATTCCATTATATTTATCTCTTTACATCTTTTTATATATTTCATATTTTCTTTACTAACTCATCCATTGATGGACTTAGACTGTTTCCATGTCTTGGCTATTGTGAATAATACTGCAGTGAACATTAGGGTGCAGACATCTCTTTGAGATAGTGATTTCATATCCTTCAGATACACCTAGAATACATGGATAGATAGAGAATGGGATTTCTAGATCATATGGTGTTCTATTTTTTATTTTTTGAGGAATCTCCATATTGTTTTTCATAGCAACTATGAAATTACATTTTCATCAACATGCACAAGCGTTTTCTTTCTCTGCATCCTCACCAGCACTTGTTATTTCTTCTCTTTTTATAGAAGTCATTCTAGCAGGTTTGAGGTGTCTCATTGTGGTTTTGATCTACATTTCTCCGAGGATTAGTGATATTGAGCACCTTTTTATGAACATTTTGCCCGTATTTTTATTATCTTTGGAAAAATGTCTATTCAAGTCCTCTGCCCATTTTCAATGTGATTATTAATCTTTTTGCAATTGAGTTATATGAGTTCTTTATATATTTTCAACATTAACCATTTACCTTATACACGGCTTGCAAATATTTTCTTTTCCCTCACAGGCTGCTCTTCATTTTATTGATTCTTTCCTTTCTTGCATAGAAGCTTCTTAGTTTTATGTAGTTGCACTTGTTTAATTTTGCTTTTGTTAGCTGTGCTTTTGGTGCCATATCCAAACAATTATCAAGGAGATTTTCTCTGTTTTCTTCTAGTCTTAAATTAAATCTTTAATCTATTTCATGTTAATTTTTGAGGGTGGTGTGAGAAAAGAGTCCAATTTTGTTCTTTTGTATGGGGATATTCAGTTTCCCAACATCATTTATTGAAAATATCCTTTCCCCAATTGAGTGAGTATTATTGGTTCTCTTGTCAAATATTAGTTGACCACATGTGTATGGGTACACTTCTGGACTCTTGAATTCTGTTTCATTGGTCTATGTATCGTTTTCTGTGCCACTACTGTATGTACTGGTTGGATTACTATAGTTTTGTAATATACTTTGAAATCAAGAATTGTGATGTTCCCAGCTTTGTTCTTTCTCCAGATTGCTTTGACTGCTCAGGGTCTTTTGTAACTCCATACAAATTTTAGGATTATTTTCTGTGAAAAATGACTTTGGGATTTTAATGGGGATTGCACTGAATTTGTAGATTACTTTGGGTAGTATGTAAAATTTAAACATTTTAAATCTTCTGATCCATGGACACAGGATTGCTCTTCATTTATCTATGTCTTCTTTAATTTCTTCATCATTGTCTTACAGGTTCAGTGTACCCATCTTTCACGTCCTTGGTTAAATACATTCCTAATAAGTATTTTATAGTTTTAATATTATTGTATTTTTTCTCTCTCTTTCAGGTAGTTTGTTGTTAGTATAGAGTAATAAAACAGATTTTGTATACTGAAAATTTACTGAATTCATTTATTGTTGTAATAGTTTTACGGTGGAGTCTTTAGTATTATCTTTGCATAAGATCATATCATATGCAGTTGGAGACAATTTTACTATTTTTCCTATCTGGATGCCTATTATTTCTTGTTATTGTCCAGTTGCTCTAGTTAGGACTTCCAATCCTGTGTTAAATGGGAGAGATGAAAGTGGGCACCCTTGTCTTATTCCTGATTTTCGAGGAAAACTTCCAACTTTTCACTGTTGAGTACATTGTTAGCTGTGGGTTCTTCATTTATGGCCTTTTTTACATTGAAATATGTTCTTTCTATACCCAATTGATTGAGATATTTTACCACGGAAGGATGTTAAATTCTGTCAAAAATTTTTTCTGCATCTCTTGAGAGAATATGATTTTTATCCCTCATTCTATTAATGTGGTGTGTCATGTCTATTAATTAGTGTATGTTGAACTGTTTTTGAATCCCAGTAATAAATCCCACTTGATTGTGGTGTATGATCTTTGTAATGTGTTATTGAATTCAGGTTACTAGTATTTGTTTTTTGTTTTTATTTTTTTATTTTTATTTTTTAATGTGAGATTTATTGTCAAATTCGTTTCCATACAACACCCAGTGCTCCTTCCAACAGGTGCCCTCCTCAATGCCCATCACCCACCCTTCTCTCCCTCCCACCCCCCATCAACCCTCAGTTTATTCTCAGTTTTTAAGAGTCTCTAATGGTTTGCCTCAGTTTATTCTCAGTTTTTAAGAGTCTCTTATGGTTTGGCTCTCTCCCTCTCTAACTTTTTTTTTCCTTCCCCTCCCCCATGGTCTTCTGTTAAGTTTTTCAGGATCCATATAAGAGTGAAAACATAAGGTATCTGTCTTTCTCTGTATGACTTATTTCACTTAGCATAACACTCTCCAGCTCCATCCACATTGCTACAAAAGGCCATGTTTCATTCTTTCTCATTGCCAAGTAGTATTCCATTGTGTATATAAACCACAATGTCTTTATCCATTCATCAGTTGATGGACATTTAGGTTCTTTCCAGGTTACTGGTATTTGTTAAGAATTTTTGCATTTATATTCATCAGGAATATTGGCCTGTAGTTTTCTTGGTTTTTAATCTTTAAATGTCTTTGGTATTAGGGTAATGTTGCCCGTGTAAAATGAGCTTAGAAGTGTTTAATCCTCTTCAGTATTTCGGAAGAGTTTAAGAAGGATTGGCATGAGTTTAAGTGTTTGGTAGAATTCACCCATGAAACCATCTGGGTCCTGGGCTTTTCTTTTTGGGAATTTTTTTTTAATGTTTATTTATTTTTGAGACAGAGACAGAGCATGAATGGGGGAGGGTCAGAGAGAGGGAGACACAGAGTCTGAAACAGGCTCCAGTCTCTGAGCTGTCAGCACAGAGCCCGACACGGGGCTTATACTCACGGACCACAAGATCACGACCTGAGCTGAAGTCGGATGCTTAACTGACTGAGCCACCCAGGCGCCCCACTTTTGGGGAATTTTTTTTTTAATTTTTTTTTTCAACGTTTATTTATTTTTGGGACAGAGAGAGACAGAGCATGAACGGGGGAGGGGCAGAGAGAGAGGGAGACACAGAATCGGAAACAGGCTCCAGGTTCTGAGCCATCAGCCCAGAGCCCAACGCGGCGCTCGAACTCACGGACGCGAGATCGCGACCTGGCTGAAGTCGGACGCCCAACCAACTGCGCCACCCACGCGCCCCTGGGGAATTTTTTTAAAAACTGCTTCATTCTCCTTAGTTTTTATGGATCTGTTCATTTTTTATACTTCTTCAAGGTTCAGTCATAGAGTTTGTATGTTTCTAGGAATTTATCCATTTCTTTTAGTTTTGTTGTTCATAATTATGATAACATCTTGTAATTCTTTGTATTTCTGCCCTGTCAGCTGTGATATCTTCTCTCTCATTTCTGATTTTATCTATTTGAGTCTTCTCTCTTCTTTTCTTTTTTGGTACAGCCAACAGTTAGTCAATTTTGTTTATTTTTTCAAAACAAACAAACAAACAAAACCCCAACTCTTTGTTTTATTGATTTTTTTCTTGTTGTCTCTTCAGTCTCATCATTTATTTCTTCTCTAATCTCTATTATATCCTTCCTTATGCTACTTTGGGACTTAGATTATATTTTTTCTATATCTTGAGGTATAAAGTTAGGTTATTGATTTCAGATCTTCCTTTTTTTCCCCAAATGTGGGTGTTTATCATTTTAAGTGATTTTGATAAATGTTGGCTTGGAGGGGCTTGAGTTGACTCTAAGCCCCTTCAGGATCTCTGGGATTGCAAACGGGATTGTCTACTGCTGGGTCCCTGGATTGGCAGGTCTACTGTCAGACTTTGGTTGTGAGGGGAACCAAGAATAGGGCCCTTTCAAGATCTCCAGTGGCATAGGTTACTGTATTAAAAGGACTGTTCACACACTGTGGCAGAGATAGTTTGGAGCCCAGTTACAGGGACCTTGCAGAATCTATGATCTGACTAAATTTGGCAGCTTTACCTCCAGGGGCTCCAAGACTGTGGTCAAGAGGAGCTGAAGCTCATTCATGAGCCACTTCAGGGTCTAAAACTGTGACCAAATCTTGAACGTCTTTTACCCAACACACACATGAGTGAGGTAACTCCTCCCAGGTCCCTTGGCATATGGTGCTAGTGACAGGACCAAGACAAATAATGGTGTGGTGAAGTCCTTAGGGAAATAGAACTGTTTCTGAATATGTAGCTGCGAATTTACTTGGCATGTCAGCCACCTGGGAGCAAATCTGCCTTCTCATAATGGCTCTCCTCAGTTTTGACCTTCACTTGGGTTCCACATTCTCCTACCTGGCTCTTAAAACCCCAGGAAGTCATTTTTATCTGTGGATGAATGCCACGTTATTGTTGCTCATAGGGTATGCATGAGGGGGACATCTCGTTTGGCCGCCTTGCTGATACCCCTCTATTATTGTGTATTTTTGTGTATGATGAGTGAAAAGCATTCAAGCTTATATTTTCCAAATAGATATCTTATTTTTTGAATATAATTTATATAAATCTGTATTTATGAATTTTCTATTTATTGGGATTCAAGGTCACACTTAAAAACAGACCAAAAAAGCATTCAAAGAGAAACAGTGTTAATGGAAATGATAGAATTATCATGTTTTCTTTCTGGAATATAAGTTTCCTCTGTCTGTCTTTTTCTCCCTTCTTACCTCTCTCTCCCATTCTCCCTACAAAGAGGGTTTGGATAGATAAATTAGGTAACTGTTCTTTGCGTGACTGAATTGTTTGTGTTGATACTCTTGATTGCATATTTATGTCAACACTTTCTGATTATGTTCCATTTGTAAAATTTGAAATCACAGGCTCCTTCCCAGCTTCAGGAGATAACAGATGAAATATGAGGCAAAGAAATGGGGAGGATGTCATGCTGATTGCTTTCTGGAAGACTCAATTTGTAAGCTAGTGAGAACCCATATCTTTGCCAGTTGACCTTTCTTGTTACACTTTTTGTACTCTTTTTCTTCTAACACAAAAATTATCATGGGGATTTGTGGGAGATTGTTTGATTCTGGGAACTGCATGTGTTACTTCTTGTAATTTATAGCAGCTCTCCACAAATAATTTATTAGTGCTTGTTGTTAAATGCTCTGTGAAATATCTACCAGTCCATACTCTCACAAAAAATATTGAGACCTTTTCTCCATATGCAGATTCTTTCTTAATTACATTTATTCCTAGTGCTGGGATATTCCCAACAGTGATGTCAAAAAGAATGATATCAGCCCTCCCCTGTGTTCTAGGGTCCTCCCAGTTCCAATAACATCTTTCTATTGTATTACCTGCTGTTCAGTGAATTATTAGCCATCTGCTACTGGCTTAGTACTGTGATTTAAGTATTATATTAGGTGGGTACAAAGGGTAAGAAGATAGATGTAACATTCTCTTTCTCAGTATGCCACTTAATTTGCTTGACATATTACACCTTGTAAGTTCCTGTGTCTGTCAACACATCCTCTCTACCCCCAACCTAGCCTGCAAGTCTGAAGTGTGTTGTTGATTTTAAATCTGTTCCCCTTCCATAGTTCCATATAGTGTATAGGATGGGCAAATAGTTTGTAATTCACATGTAGATTCAGTTTGATAGATAACGGTAACTGACCGTGCTAGGAAAAAACTGAGGCCATGCATTTGCCACTCAGTACTTGTCCAATAGGGAAGATTTGGTGACTAGTGGTTTGGTTTCTATTTTTGTTATTTTTTTCCAGTGTCATATTAAAAACATTGATTTTCATACATATAACATTTTTTCTATTCTATCGAATGAATTCATTTAGCTATAAAATTTTAGATCATATTTTTTAAAATATTAATTAAAAGCAAGTTCATTAGTGAATTTATTGCATGTCAGTACTAGAACCTATGAATACTTGAACTTGAATTTCTTGAATGGCAGTTATATTCCACTGTAATCTGTCAGGAAACAAAGAATCCTAATGAATTAGTTAGACTTTTAAAACTGAGAAAAAGTGTTTTGCATTAGTGTGAACTTTAAATTGCAAGTTTATTTTATTTTATTTTTCTAATAATTGAAGTATTTCATGGAATATGTTAAAAAATTTGAGGGTCGCCTTGGTGGCTCGGTCAGTTAAGCGTCTGACTTTGGCTCAGGTCATGAGTTTGTGGTTTGATTCGTCAGTTCAAGCCCCATTTTGGGCTCTGTGCTGACAGCTCACAGCCTGGAGCTTGCTTCAGATTCTGGGTTTCCCTCTCTCTCTGCCCCTCCCCTGCTCACGCTCTGTCTTTGTCTCTTTAAAAAATAAATAAAAATTGGGGCGCCTGGGTGGCTCAGTCAGTTAAGCGGCCGGCTTTGGCTCAGGTCATGATCTCCCGGTCTGTGGTTCGAGCCCCGTGTCGGGCTCTGTGCTGACAGCTCACAGCCTGGAGCTTGCTTCAGATTCTGGGTTTCCCTCTCTCTCTGCCCCTCCCCTGCTCACGCTCTGTCTTTGTCTCTTTAAAAAATAAATAAAAATTGGGGCGCCTGGGTGGCTCAGTCAGTTAAGCGGCCGGCTTTGGCTCAGGTCATGATCTCCCGGTCTGTGGGTTCGAGCCCCGTGTCGGGCTCTGTGCTGACAGCTCAGAGCCTGGAGCCTGCTTTGGATTCTGTGTCTCCTTCTCTCTCTGCCCCTCTCCTGCTCATACTCTGTCTCTCTCTGTCTCAAAAATAAATAAAAACATTAAAAAATTTTTTTTAATTAAATAAATAAATAAATAAATAAATAAATAAAAATTAATTTAAAAAATTAGAAGTATGTAAGGAAATTTTAAGTGGAAGAAAAATGACTTTTATGATCCTGACTCACTATACTATTAAAAGTTTTACATACACTGTTGCGTTTTTTGTTATGTGTGTGTTTTTATAATTCAATTAAGATTATACTGAAAAGATAATGTATATCCTGTTCATTTCACCTATTATTAAAACATAAGTATTCTCTGATGTTTGTAAACTCTTCATAACATTATTTTTTATAGATTCAGAATATTCAATTAACTGAATGTGTTTACTTCACTGAAGCGTTCCTAATATGGTACATTTACATGGATTTCTCATTTTTACCACAATTAACAATGCCCCATTGAATGACGTAATATATTTTAGATTATTGTATTTTACCACAAGTGAAATTCTCAGAGCAAAGGGAAAAGTATTTTAAGGTTTTGACTAAAAATCTTCTTTTACAATAAACAAGTGTATGTAACAGGATCCATCTGTGCAGTGTAGCTTTTCAACTTTGTTATTTTCTTAAATAAACAAGTCATGCTGGTATTGGCAAAGAAGATCCCATCCTGGCAGGTAATAAATTTTTAAATGGCTTTGTTCTGGCAATGATTCTGGACTTTAGATATCTCTTGTTGTGATAGATACCATGGAGGAAAGAAAACTATAGAAAAGTTGTTATTTTCAAGGACAGTTGATCGAGTAAAATGCAATATCAGATTTCAGACCACATATTGTATAGTGTGCTCTTTGAAATTTCTTCTAGAAAAGGTGGAACTAAAATTTTTTAAAGCAATTAATTTTAGTTTATTATCAACTTTAGGTTATAGTAGCAACTGTGTATGATTATTGGAAACTAAAAAAAAATCAATTTTTCAGCATATTTTTCTAAGTTTAAAGTTAGCAGAATCCTTCATTCGGGATGATTTCTGCACCATGTTCATAAGCAGGGTCCTTTTTATATAAATCTTTGGTACATCAGCAGTTTTCCCAAGGACCTCACCTAATCTTTTGAAATTCAAATAATTCTCTTTGAAACTGTCTTTTTATGATCCTCCCATATCAGCTTCCCAGATCTCTTCCTGCTAACTGATCTATCTCTGTTGGAAAGTTATTTGCCAATGGCTTTGCATGTGGTTCTTCAACATCACTTATGTGAAATCCCAGATCATTTGCAGAAATGTGAAGTTCCATAATCTGACCCATTGCACATGGATTTTAAACATCTGATACATTTTTTTTGAATAACAAAATGGGAAGAGATAGCTGTCAGTGGTAGCCAGGAGAACTGTTTGAATAGGGGTTGATTTGATAAATCATCAGTTATATAGCAAATATTTTTGTATTATGAGTCCTGACCAATATCAGGACTTTAAGATTGTGACTAATAAATGTTTGGATATAAAGAGCCACATATATGCTGTGATCCTACTGTGCAATCTGTCCTTGTAACCTAGTGTCAGGGTTTACAGTTCACAGTCAGGAGGGGACAACTTGATGGAGATATTCTTCATACTAATCATGAGGATTAGCTCTATTGAAAACAAGGGGTTCGTAATATTGGCTTCACATTAGAATTGCCTGGGGAGCTTTTAAAAAATGCCAAGTATGCAACCCACACTCAAATAAATTAAATTAGAATTTTTGAAGTTCGGCCCCAGTCATTAATATTTTTTAACCATCCTTCTAAAAGAGAAAACATGAGTATGAACTCATGTTCTGACTCTTAATCCTAAGAGAGTCATTTGAGAGTCTTCTAGATTGAGAGTCTTAATCCTAAGAAACTCATCTTCTGACTCTCAATTCCTACGAATTCTGATTAACCATATTTGGGGATTTGGTATCTGAGAATTAGCACTTTTTTTTTTTTTTTTTTTTTAATTTTTTTTTTTGTTTTTTTTTTTTTTTAACGTTTATTTATTTTTGGGACAGAGAGAGACAGAGCATGAACGGGGGAGGGGCAGAGAGAGAGGGAGACACAGAATCGGAAACAGGCTCCAGGCTCTGAGCCATCAGCCCAGAGCCCGACGCGGGGCTCGAACTTGCGGACCGCGAGATCGTGACCTGGCTGAAGTCGGACGCTTAACCGACTGCGCCACCCAGGCGCCCCGAGAATTAGCACTTTTAATTGGCCTCTGTGACTGTGATATAAGTTGTCTTGGAGAGCCCTTTAAGACAGTGCTGACCTTCAAAGACAAGAAATGGTATATAAAGAGATTAGGGGTGACTGGGTGGCTCAGTTAGTTAAGCACCCAAATCTTGGTTTGGGCTGGTGTCGTGATCTCACAGTTCATGAATTTGAGCCCCACATTGGGCTCTGCTCTGACGGCGTGAAGCCTGCCTGGGATTCTCTCTCCCTCTCTCTCTGCCCCTCCTCTGCTCTCTCTGTCTCTCAAAATAAATAAACAAAAAAGAGAGATAGTTAATCTTATCCTATGGAATGGCAATGCTCAATAATTTCAATTTTTACTTTTTATTTTCTGATTCATATCATCAAACATTTTTACTTCTCTGTAAGACATTGGCTACTTCTGCAGATAACAACTGAAACTACTTAGCATGCCAATTTTACCTGTTTTATGGTAAGAATTGCTAGTTATAAAGGATTTCACTGCAATTAATCAAATACTGGTGCACTGGGTATATGACATTTTATACATAATTATTTACACACACACATACACACACACACACACTGTGTCATAGCCATCACTCACGAAACAATTACCATTAAAAGCATCTCTAGATCAGTGCTTCTACAAGTTCATTGTACATCCAAATTACCTGAAAATCTTGCTAAAATTTCTGTTATGTTTCCAATTCTTATGACTGAAATGAGACCTAAGATTCAGCATTCCCAACAAGTTTTGCAGCTTTTGCCACTTCTTTTAATTTTTTTTTTCAATGTTTTTATTTATTTTTGGGACAGAGAGAGACAGAGCATGAACGGGGGAGGGGCAGCGAGAGAGGGTAACACAGAATCGGAAACAGGCTCCAGGCTCTGAGCCATCAGCCCAGAGCCCGACGCGGGGCTCGAACTCACGGACCGTGAGATCGTGACCTGGCTGAAGTCGGACGCTTAACCGACTGCGCCACCCAGGCGCCCCATTGCCACTTCTTTTAAATTGGACCAAAATTTGAGTAAAAAGGTTCCAAGACTATCTCTGTATACATCTGTGTCATAGGACTAGATCCAACAAAATGGGCCATTCTCTTGATATTGACCCATTATAATCTTCTCATAATTAAATACACTTGAAAAATATATTTACTAGGTATTCTGAACCTTCCAGGACAGAACACGTTAAATATCAAACATCAAAGACATAACTTTGTTTATTATACCCGTTTAACTGAGGCTTAGAGAAAAATAGTACTTCACCCAAGGCCACACAGTTTGAATGGCATGACTGGAGTTTATATTTATCTTCATCTGGTTCCAGTCGGCTATCTTAGAGTCTTACAGTCTGTCATCTAACTGAACAATATAATCTTGTCCTGGCTTCTCTGCCTCCTACCACCCCCTCAGCTGACCTCTCAACCTGTTGTTTGGTAATGTTCAAAAATGGGTGTTTGAACTTTATCACATGCTACATATTGCATCTTGAAAATAGTTGTCTAGGCAAGACTATTAATTATTAACATCATTCTGGCATACATTTAAAAAAGTAAAATATGGAATTGTTATTGCACATTTGGGTAGCACCTCCCTCTGTATTCAAGTCTTTTTATACTAACTGGATTTGAATTTCTTCTGCAGAAAATGACAATTGACCTCCATCTTTATTTTTGGATGAATGAAACCAAGGAAATAAATGCTAAGTTACTTGAGGGTTGGCATGGATCTTATGGCGTTTCTTCTAATAGAAAAATAACTTTTATTGATCTCCTATTCTGCACTGCATATTATGCTAGTGACCTCATGCACAGATTATGCCACTCAGTCATCACAAGCTACTAAATTATCCCCTACATTGTATAGATGAAGAAACTAAAAATAAAGGTGTTAAAAACATGCCTGCCATTAACAGCTGCTAAATGACAATGGCAGTGTTTGTCTTCTTAGTAAATCAATATAGTTAAAGGAGTATCATGTTTATTTCTATATAAACTGCAGATAAGAATTTGGAGTACATTAGATGAATTTGTAATATATTGTAGTAAAATAGATCTGTTTTTATTTTGGAACAAATGAAGGCATGTTTAATCTGATGATCATTACAATAACTCTAGCCTGATTGAGATTCATAAGGGTGGTTATTTATGTGAGGAAGATAAAGTAACATTTTGCAGAGGGCACACCCAGCCACCAGTATTTTTACATGTGATTTATAAAGTGAAAGTGAAAGCTTCCTAAAATATAAGATATGGAGTGTTTCACTTCCTGTATCTTCGCATTTGTAATAAACCATGCCATGATGAATGAATCACATTATATTGATTAGGTTTTTGCTACAGTCAGTTATCATTTTACTTACTAAGCCCTTCTGCTTGAGACTAAGAATTAAACAAATGGCTTAATTACAATGAAGGGGAATCCTTTTTCACTTCCAACTAGTAGGCAGGAAAATTAGAAAAGAAAAAAAAACACGTTTTGGTGATGACTAACTTCTCATTTATGATAAAATCATGAATATATTATAAAGCCTGTGCTTGTCTTACTATTTCTGGATTAGATCCAATTTCCAAATATCTGAGTGAATTCTTACTTTTTTGTTGTTATTGTCATTCTGTTTCATTCTTCCTGAAAATTGTTTTCACACTAGTCCTATATTCCCATACGAGTTCTATGTTACAGCCATGGGAAAAATTTGGAGCTGTACTAACGCTGGATTCTTCTCCTTTGCCAACTGAAGATGTTGGTTCATCAGGTCTGCATGTTTGCTAGCGAATGGTTCTTCTCTCTTCTCTTCCCCCATGTCTTCATTTCATTTCTGCTCCTATATTGTAATTATTATTTACAGAAGCCCTTGAGGGCAGCATCTATTTTTTTTTAATATTTGAATCTCCAGGCATCACACATGATGAGCACTCAGTAAGCTCAATAAATATTGGTGGACTTAATAACTATTAAATACCCATGCAGAAAATTGATTAAACATTACTCGCAAACTTTCCATAATTTGGGCTAGACATTAGTAAAATGGTAATTGCCTTTTCTTATCTATATTTACTCTCAAATTTATCATGATGATATGATTTCTAAGGAAATGAACTCTTCAGGATAAAAGTAATCATTTAGGCAATTTCATTTGGATCGGCACATGGACGCGTCTCTGTAAAAGAAGTCTTTTCTCAGCAGGTTGTTTATGGTTAGAAACCCATTTCTGTCCTCCAACAATCTGAGACCCTCATTTGGGTTTAGAGCATAGATTTCCTGAGTAGCAGTGGCCATGGTAATATTGTACACAGAGCTGGAATGTGGTTTTCAAACAAGGTCTGATTACACCCCAGTGGTTCATGAAACTCTAATGCCGGGCAGTCGTTTCAAAGCATTTTATTTGTGAACACCTCAAATGAGAATTCTAAATTTTATTTGCTTGGAGCAGAAATTGAAATACAGAGAGGCGGAGCTGAGATCTGTTGTTACAATGTGAAAAAACATCTTGGCTTCCAGTGCAGAGAACACTTCCAGGGAGAACCATAAATGGTCTGTGGAATTATTCCTTTTCTACCTAGTGTGATAATAGAGTAATTGTTCTCTAAAAGGCCTGGCTGTTATTGTAATGGTACTAACTTCTATGTTTTAGACTCTTCTTGTTCATATTATAGTATTTATTTAGAACTAAATATTAGAAGACTTTTGGGCCAGTGAGTAAATCTAGGATGTGAGTTGCCTCTGCATTTTGCCCAATTAACTTCCTAGAAAGCTAAAAAAAAAAAAAAAAAAAAAAAGTAATAATTAATTAATTAATTAATTAAAAAAAATAAGAAAGTCTTTATTCTGTTACTAGGAATAACTTAGATTTTAAAGCTAGAGGATCTGGATTCAAATCACAATTCCCCACATTCTAGTTGTGTGTCAACAGGTAATTTTTATTAACCATCTGGGCCTCTTTTTACTTATCTGTAAATTAGAAATAGTTGACTAAGTAGTTGTGACTATATATTATAAATATACCTACACACACAGAAAAGAAACTGCCCATACATGACACACTGAAATGTGAATAGACATGATTTACTCTGCTATGGCAAAACACTGTATGTAATTGGTGGTATAGTATTAAGAGATAATTGCTGAAACTTTGCCAAAATTAGATTGAAAACAAACCCTAGGTGTTCCTACTACAGAATTTTTTTGTATCATTTTAATGAAGAAATACTCAGTTTTTATGTCTATAAGTTATCATAAATTCCTGATGCATTATGACACTTACACTATAGGTTATGAGTTAACAAACTAGCTGTAAGGAAAAGATAGTAAATATTTTAGACTCTATGACTCATATGGTCATGGTGGCATCTGCTCAATTCTGCCATTGTAATAGCATAGACAATATATCAACAGGTGAGCATAGCTTTACTGCAGTAAGGCTTTATTTACAAAAAACAGATGGTTGGCCACATTTGTCCCATGACCCCTGCAATATGTCATAGGTAGTATAGTTCATGATTGTAGATTATTAGCTAGTATTGCAGAAATTAAAGCACTACCTACTACTGAGTTGATGAAGGTGTGTGTGTGTGTGTGTGTGTGTGTGTGTGTGTGTGTGTCTGTGCCTATGTATATTTTATTTCTGAGTTTGTGGGAGTGAAGAAGAGGAAGCTGTCAGTCTTACTTCCAGTAATGTTTAGGACAATAGGAGGACTTTAGATAATGCATCGTAAATTGCTTTTTGGAGATACATCTGCTAGAATACATTTTTAAGAAGGATTATGAAATCCCGCCTTCAGGCTCTCTAGCTGATTGCAAGAATGCTTCACACTCTCATATTGTACAATGCTTTTTTTTTTTTTTTTAAAGAATTGAGAAGTTAATTTCTTTTATAGTGTCTGTCACGGAACAAGAGCTGGAGCGTTAGTGTAGATTATCCCTAGCCAAGTAAGCCCAACATATTGAAATATGTTGACAAGTGGTAGGATATAGGAAGTGACTCTGCAGTCATGACAGGATTCTCCACAGGTATTTTTGAAAAATAACTCTCCTATTTACAATAGGATGTAATTGATGGACATCCATTTGCCCACTCACCTAGAACACATCTGTTGGCACATCTGTACTTTATATTTTGTGGAACTTTCTCTTGAGGCTTATATTTGAGGACATCTTCTAAATACTGTAACATCAGTGTCCAGGCAAAAAAAATATTATGAATATTATGAATATTAGCATCTACATCTAAAATGAGGGAGAATGATAACATGCAGGTTTTAATAAGAACTTTCAATATTTTTGTCACTGATGTCTCTTTTGGGAAATTCATACAACATTATTTCATGGTTTCCATAATTTTGTGATCACTCCAGCCTACAGTTACTTTCTGACCTTTTTGATCTCCTGTGTGTTTGCCATCAAAACTATCTCATCCCGTTTTGTATACCTGGGTCCTGTGTTATAAAAGGTTTGTGAAAAGATTGAAATAATGGCTTGAAATTGAAGATTGAAATACCCACTCTCGTTCCACATTATATGCTCTGTCTTAGAAGTCTAATTTTATTCTTGAAATCCTTAGCTTTTAAGAATTCAATATTTTGTCTTTCTTTTTAAAAGCTAATGATTCATTTCTTTATTTCTTAGAATAAGTGGTCAGTTGAATAAAAATGTGTGTAAAAACATTAGTGCAAACCAAAATACATTTGGTATTATTTGAATGCAGTGAAATAATTCTTTTAAGTATAGGGTATAAAATATGAAGTACTGATGAATATAGCCCTGAAAAAAATAAAGCAAACTGATTTTTTTAATTTGTTAAATCCATTCCCTTAGAGATTGTTTACAAAGGCAATTCAAACATACATTTTGGGGCCAGTCAACTACATTTTCATTAAACTGTAGACCAGACACTGTGCTAAGTCCTGGAAAAGCAGATATGACTAAGACATGGCCCTTACATTAAAGGAACTTGGAGAGGAGATGAATTTTGACTGCTACATAGTAATGTAAGTCTTTCCAGGGTTCAGTCATATCAGCCAAGCA
Organism: Leopardus geoffroyi; assembly: GCF_018350155.1. NCBI lineage: Eukaryota > Metazoa > Chordata > Mammalia > Carnivora > Felidae > Leopardus > Leopardus geoffroyi. The sequence continues at coordinate 123,074,386 of NC_059328.1, read as the reverse complement.
TTTTGCATTCTTCGAATTGCTCTATTGCAGCTTTTTGGAAAACACCATCAGACTGCCTAGTGCAAAGTCCATTACAGTCTAATGTATATCTCAGTCCCACATTCCCAATGACTCTCTTGCTCCATTTTGATTTTTCGACACCAAGAATCTGGAGTGTAATGGGAAATCTGTCACTCTGTAATCACTTGCAGATTTCATTTGCTTTTTCTTATGGACATTCTCATCTGATTATTGATATTTTCTTCTCCTAAAATAATACCTATCTATTTCATGGGGACCAGATAAGTTGGCGTGAGGAACAAAATAACAATTACTTTTCATTAAGTAAGATCTAGTTCAGAGATGCTTATTGTTCTGACTGTATTCCTGATTTCTGAAAAGCCCTTTAAAAGAATTGCCTCCAGTGGGAAAAAGGGAGGCTCTGCATGGGCTGACTGTTATGCAACAGCAGGGAATATCTGTGCATTAATAACAATAACAAATGCTCTGAAAGAATACATTTTGTGAAGTCTATGCTAGATCAGAGCAGACTGAGCATGACTCAATATTAGGGTTTTAAAATGCTTTGGAAAGAAGATAGCCTATTTTTATTTCTTTGTCATCTAACATTATTATCATGAGAAACAATTAATTTGCTTTATTTTATTTACAATCTGTGTTGTGAGACAGAGCTGTGGCATTATGTTGAAATCATAAGAACAGATAAATAGCACTATGGTGCTTAGGGAAGATTACATTATTTCCAACTATGGACAGTCTGGCAAATTTAGCAAACACCTGACCTGGTTTTTGCCCGGTGGCAAAACTTAGAAGAGATGACTTAAAGCATTTCTCTATGACCCAGCCCCATTTCTTCAGTAGGAGTGCTGAAAACTAAGATTCAAGTCCTAGGTCTTGTTGTACTCATTTCCAGCATGGTATAATTGACAGCATTTCCTAGAACAGTCAGCGGGACTCTTAAATTAGTTCTTTCTTTCTCTCTTTTTTACTCTTGCTCTCTTTCCTTGTCTTTCTCTGAAAAGTAAGATACTTTTAGACCTGTTCTTCCATCTAGCCAAATCCAAATCATCCTGAAAGACTTCAGACTGGGGGCACTTGGGTGGCTCTGTCATTTAAGCATTTGACTCTTGGCTTCGGGTCAGGTCATGATCTCACAGTTTGTGGGTTGGAGCCGCGCATTGGGCTCCACATTGACAGTGCAGATTCTCTCTCTGCCTCTCTCTCTGCTCCTCCCCTATTATCTCTCCCTCTCTCTATCTCTCAAAAAAATAAACTTAAAAAAAGACTTTGGACTGGCATTCATCTTCTCAGGATTCAGGTGCCAGCTGGAAATCGGAGACATGGTTTTAGAGACTCATTCAACCCTGACATTCTGTGGTTCATGATATTTGAGTTTACTTTTGATCCTTCCATTTTTTTTCTTTTATATCTGATAATACTTCCAGGATGTGGTAACCACTCTCAATTATTTAATTGTAGAAGATTATTTTCTTGTACTTTGCCTAAGCCCACAGTTCTAGATGTTTTTACCCAGCAGTCAATTCTAAATTGCAATTGTCAGATTGTTGTTGTAGTTATTCTATTATTATTATTATTATTATTATTATTATTATTATTATACTGCCTTCAAATAGTATTGGATATGCCCTTAAAATTGGGTATACTTTTTCCCTCACTAAGTAAAAGTCTATATAAAATTTAAGTTGGGAAATTTTAGCCTTCTTTATGATACCATCTTCCCAGGGGATATTTATGTTACTTGTGGAACAAGTACAAAGGGAATTTATAAATTACACGCTATCTCTGTTCATCCTGTAGTAAAACCACCTTCGCTCTCCAGATTATGTATGACTCATATTTTCATTCTTTAGTCAGGGTTTCTGTTTGGAAAGCTAAAGGGTACTGTATGTCTAAAGCTTTGTTTATCACTGCAATAGCTAGCATTTACCAAGTGTGTCTTATGGACTAAACATGGTACTAAGTACAATTATATATATTCTTTCTCCATGAATCCTCTTAGACCCTCCTTACTGAGGTGCCATAGTTTCCCCCCTGTTGCAGATGAGGACACCGAGATTATGAGATGTCAAGTAAATGACTCAACGTAAGATGAATTCTTCCTATTTTATTTTTTCCTTTGTATGTATTTTCTTTAATTGGCAAATATTTATTTAGTGCCTATTGTGTGGCAAGTACTGTGCTGAGCACTAAGAATATATGGGTAGGCAAAACCAGAGTGGTCTTTGTTACCATGTAGCTATTTAACAACTGATGGATATAGAATCCATATACAGGTCCATCCTTCTCTAGGGATGAACTGTTCAACGCTCTGTGTCTTTTAAAGAACGTTTTTGTTCCTTCCTGCATCACTATTAAGACTGTAATAGGGACAGTGAGTATGAGTGAAGTTCTAATGTGGTCCCTGCTTGACTGACTTCATCCTGCTCTTTCATGAGAATGCAGGTTTTCTCCTATCTTAGACTCTCTGCTGCTGCTACCTTGGCCTGCAGAGAGTCCAAAACACCAGCCCCCTGTAGCAGTGACATCCCATCTTTCAATATTTATTCTCCTGGACCTCAGAGATTCTCTTACTTCCCAAAGTCCCCTCATGAAATGTTCAAACCCACTGCCTAGGTGAGAGGTGACCAGAGCTAGTATTTCTGTGTCATGACACAAAAACAAAATGCTCATATTTGTGTAGGAAAGCTACTTGTAGCCGTGATAATAGGTTCAAAGGTTCCGGCTGCCCCAGATCTCCTCTGACCACCCTGGGCAGAGAATCCTTGTCCCAGAACCTTGTAAATTATTAATAGCATTTGGAGTAGGGAAGATTTTTTTCTTAGTCTATTCCCAGCTTAAGTTGGTTTTAATGTATTTTATTTCTCAGGTAAACCTGAGCTGAGTCCCGTGGGAGTTAAAAGTCAAGTGGACCTTCCTGGCAGTTACATAGAGAGAGAGCTCTCAGGGACTTTCCTTTTCACCCTCTGACCACTTTATGAGAAATGAAAGTTCAGGGCACTGATTTCACTCTATCTGTACTTCACTATGGCTCTCCATGTGACATGTTCATATGGCGTTCAAAGTTTAGAAAGAAGTGGATCCTGTAGTACAGAGAGAAATATAAAAGGCAGAGGCTAAAGCAAAGACAAAAGGGGAAAAATAGGATGAGGTCAGCACATGAAAGTGTTTTCTTTCTTTCCTCCTGGGCTGCTTTCACAATGTTCACACACCAGGGTGGCTGCCTTCCTCAGTACTTTGCTAAAGGGCTCTGATTGGGTAGGAATCTTGACTGCACTAGAGGATATCAAACATCCAGCAAGCCTTTGGTCTTACCCAGCTGCCAGCAGCTGGGTCCTGTGTTTCTCTTCTCCTGTTCACCACATTTTGCTGGTGGAGTTCAGCTTGCTTCAGACACTACGTTACCTGTTCCACAAAGGAAAGGGGGTGTTGGATAGAAAATGATCATCCTTTTCAGTAAGTGAATCAAAGAGGACTTACCATCTCTTCCATCATGAGAAATCTGTGCTAACATATTGGCTTCATGTGTGTAGGCATAGTTTTTTATTAATTTCTGCTATGTTCTTAACATGCTTAATATTTTTGTAAAATGGATCAGACTCTACCTAAGGAAGCCCACAGAAACCCAGTCAGTGGTCATGGCTGACTGTGATTGAATTCTTAACTAGTGAACCTCTCCTTACAAAGCAGTGTACCTATCAAGGTCACCAAGAATTTCCTGGTGAGTGTATTAAAAGGGCATATTTTGAGGGCTCCTGGGTGGCTCAGTCGGTTAAGCGTCCAACTTCGGCTCAGGTCATGATCTCGCGGTCCGTGAGTTTGAGCCCCGCGTCGGGCTCTGTGCTGACAGCTCAGAGCCTGGAGCCTGTTTCAGATTCTGTGTCTCCCTCTCTCTCTGACCCTCCCCCATTCATGCTCTGTCTCTCTCTGTCTCAAAAATAAATAAACGTTAAAAAAAATAAAAAATAAAAATAAAAGGGCATGTTTTTGTTTTTGTTTTCTTTAGAGATATTTTTACTGCAGTTACCATCGTAAGTTTTAAACAATTAGGGAGTATATTTTTATTAAGCATGTTTTTATAATGTTTCTTAAGTCATATTATTAATAAATAGAAAATTTCAAAATTCAAAGAAACGTGATAATTTTCTGCCCATGCAAGAACCATATATTGGTAGAGTAAATATCCTTTTTCTTTTACTCTATTTTTCAGTAAATCATACATTTTTTGACATATTTACATCCCTGAAAATTTTCTAAGTGGTGGTATGAAAGTAATTTTAAGTCTACAACTAAATTCTTTGTTTTAATTAATTTATTTTTTAATTTACATCCAAGTTAGTTAGCATATAGTGCACCAATGATTTCAGGAGTAGATTCCAGTGATTCATCCCCTATGTATAACACCCAGTGCTTATCCCAACAAGTGTCTTCCTTAATGCTCCTTACCCATGTAACCCATCCTCCCTCCCATAACCTTTCCAGCAACCCTCTGTTCTCTGTATTTGAGTCTCTTATGTTTTGTCCCCCTCCTTGTTTTTATATTATTTTTGCTTCCCTTCCCTTATGTTCATCTGTTTTGTATCTTAAATTCCTCATATGAGTGAAGTCATAGGATATTTGTCTTTCTCTGACTAATTTTGTTTAGCACAATGCCCTCTAGTTCCATCCACATAGTTGCAATTCACAAGATTTCCTTCTTTTGATTGCCAAGTAATACTCCATTATATATATATACCACATCTTCTTTACCCATTCATCCATTGATGGATATTTGGGCTCTTCCCATACTTTGGCTATTGTCAATAGTACTGCTATAAACATTGAGGTGCATGGACTGTTTGAAAACAGCACACCTGTACCCCTTGGATAAATACAGAGTAGTGCAATTGCTGGGACGTAGGGTAATCCTATTTTTAATTTTTTGGGGAACCTCCATACTGTTTTCCAGAGTGGTTGCACCAGTTGGTATTCCCACCAGCAGTGGAAAAAAGATCCTCTTTCTCTGCATCCTCGCCAACAGCTGCCGTTGCCTGAGTTATTAATGTTAGCCATTCTGACTGGTGTGAGTTGGTATCTCATTGTAGTTTTGATTTGTATTTCCCTGACGATGAATGATGTTGAGCATTTTTTCATGTGTCAGTTGGCCATCTGGATGTCTTCTTTGGAGAAGTGTCTATTCATGTCTTTTGCCCATTCCTTCACTGGATTATTTGTTTTTTGGGTGTTGAGTTTGATAAGTTCTTTACAGATTTTGTATACTAACCCTTTATCTGATATGTCATTTACAGATATCTTCTCTCACTCTGCTGGTTGCTTTTTGGTTTTGCTGATTGTTTCCTTCTCTGTGCAGAAGCTTTTTATTTTGATGAGGTCCCATTAGTTCATTTTTACTTTGGTTTCCCTTGCCTCTGAAGACGTGTTGAATAAGAAGTTGCTGTGTCCGAGTTCAAAGAGGTTTCTGCCTGCTTTCTCCTCTAGGATTTTGATGACTTCCTATCTTAGGTTCAGGTCTTTCATCCACTTTGAGCTTATTTTTGTGTATGGTGTAAGAAAGTGGTCCAGGTTCATTTTTCTGCATGTCTCTGTCCACTTTTCCCAGCACCATTGGCTGATGAGACTGTTTTTATTCCATTGGATATTCTTTCCTGCTTTGTCAAAGGTTAGTTGCCTATACGTTTCTGGATCTATTTCTGGGTTCACTATTCTGTCTGTTCCATTGATCTGCGTGTCTGTTTTTGTGCCAGTACCACACTGTATATTGATGATTACAGTTTTATAATACATCTTAAAGTCTGGGATTGTGATACCTCAAGCTTTGGTTGTCTTTTTAAGGATTGCTTTGGTATTCGGGGTGTTTTCGGGTTCCACAGAAATTTTAGGATACTTTGTTCTAGTTCTGTGAAGAATTCTGGTGTTGGGGTGCCTGGGTGGCATAGTCAGTTAAGTATCCAACTTCGGCTCAGGTCATGATCTCACGGTCTGTGGTTTTGAGCCCCACGTTGGGCTCTGTGCTGACAGCTCACAGCCTGGAGCCTGCTTCAGATTCTGTGCCTTCCTCTCTCTCCGCCACTCTCCTCCCCTCATATATAAAAATTAAAAAAAAATTAAAATTAAAAAGAATGGTGTTATTTTGTTAGGGATTGCATCGACTATGCAGATTGCTTTGAGTAGCATCGACATTTTAACAATATATGTTCTTCCAATCCAGGAGCATGGAATATTTTTTTCCATTTTTTTTGCGTGTGTCTTCTTCAATTTCTTTCGTAAACTTTCCATAGTTTCCATTGTACACATTTTTCACCTCTTTGGTTAGGTTTATTCCTAGGTATTTTATGGTTTTGGTGCGATTTTAAATGGGATGGATTCCTTGATTTCTCTTTCTGTTGCTTTATTATTGATGTATAGAAATGCAACTGATTTCTGTGCATTAATTTTATATCCTGTGAGTTTGCTGAATTCATGGATCAGTTATAGCAGTTTTTTGGTGGAATATTTTGGGTTTTCCATACAGAGTATCATGTCGTCTGCAAAGAGTGAAAGTTTGACTTCCTCCTGGGCGATTTGGATGCTTTTCATTCCTTTGTGTTGTCTGACTGCTGAGACTAGGACTTCCAATACTATGTTGAATAACAGTGGCAAGAGTGGACATCCCTGTCTTGTTCCTGACCTTAGGGGGAAAGCTCTCAGTTTTTCCCCATTGAGGATGATATTAGCGGTGGTCTTCATATATGGCTTTTATGATCTTGAGGTGTGATCCTACGACTCTTGAGGGTTTTTATCAAGAAAGGGTGTTGTATTTTGTCACATGCTTTCTCTGCATCTGTTGAGAGGATCATGTCATTCTTGTTCTTTCTATAAAAGAAAGTTTCATAAGATCTTACTTCCCAATTCTAAAACTACTGAGCCAAGTGACTTTGGAAAAATTATCTACCTTTACTGATTACCAATTTCCTTATCCATTTTGCAGATAAAAATAATAACATCTAGGGGCGCCTGGGTGGCGCAGTCGGTTAAGCATCCGACTTCAGCCAGGTCACGATCTCGCGGTCTGTGAGTTCGAGCCCGCGTCGGGCTCTGGGCTGATGGCTCAGAGCCTGGAGCCTGTTTCTGATTCTGTGTCTCCCTCTCTCTCTGCCCCTCCCCCGTTCATGCTCTGTCTCTCTCTGTCCCAAAAATAAATAAACGTTGAAATAATAACATCTGTTTTATTTTTTTAAATTTTTTAAATGTGTACTTATTTTTGAGAGAGAGAGAGAGAGACACTCACAGAGTGTGAACAGGGGAGGGGCAGAGAAAGAGGGACATACAGAATCCAAAACAGGCTCCAGGCTCTGAGCTATCAGCTCAGAGCCCGACATGGGGAGCAAACTCACAAAGTGTGAAATCATGACCTGAGCCGAAGTCGGAAGCTTAACCGACCAAGCCACCCAGGTGCCCCAGTAATGCCTGCTTAAACGGTTTGAGATATGTTTGTAATGTTTTCTATTGTTTGGACTTTTTAAAGCAGCAACAAAACAAGATATAGTAATTTATTAATAAACCTATAGTACCTCACAAAATCAAAGAATGCCAAAACAAGGATAGACCCATAGACTGAAAGAACTAAAAATGAGAACATAATAACCCAAGGATTTACTCCTTCTCTCTATTTCTTATCTTTGCTTCTAAGTTCCTTTCAATTCTCACTCTCCATGATTCCAAAAGATAGAATTTACCCTGTTAGCCCCATCAGAAAAACTAAGATGCTAACTCTGATTGGCCCTACTTGAGTCACATGTCTTAACATTAGCCTCATCCTTATGGTAGACAGCATTGGGCCTTGAATTATTTTGTCTTAAATTACATGTCCACCTGTGTGGGCTTTTTATTCCTTTGTTATGCCATTCCTAGAAGGGCATGAGCAGGGAAAGAATGTTGTAGTCAAGTACTTGTTTGCTAAATATATAACACACACTCTCCCTCCAAAAAACATTCCAAAGCTTCCCTATCTGATGTAATTCATATGTCACACATGCATTCACTCTTTCAAAGTGTAGAGAACTCAAAGTTATGTCCAACTACTGCAACCTGCCCTAAATTTGAGGTGTGTCTGTAGTGTGTATTATTTGAACAATATATAGATGGACACTCATTATTTTGCAATATATGAGCAAAATACCTATATTTAACCATTCCTCAGATACCTGTTACACAGTGTTGGTGAAGAAACAAACAGTAAAACATGAGTCAATATTCCCATGTAGGGAAGGGAAACAGTAATCTCCATACCTTTGTCCCTGTTTGAGGGAAATATGGTATATTATTGGACAGTGAGGAGGAACCGTTGACTGGCTCCAGCCCTTCCAGTTGCATGACTAGTCATCCTTTATGTCTTCCCCATATGTCCTCTGTAGTACTTCTGAAGATTATTCTTTTTGGCCACGCCTGAGAACTTTAGGAAAAACTACTTGGAAACTGTACTTCCATGGCAGGCCTTTTTTGGTATGGTCACAGGAGGTAGTTATTAACTTAGAAGTTAAATATTAACAGGTCTGTCTTTGAAACATATAGGATTTCTTTGGTAATTCAATTACTTATAAACCAGATTGTCCACTTGATTTCGGTATTTTTATTTGGACATATCTCCTTTGTTTAAAAACCAAAGACTGGATTCTTGTTCAATGGTAATTTTTAAACCCAAACCTTGACTTTGAACATTTTATCTTTAATATTAGTCTATAAGTTTTGCCCATTCTGATAAAATACATTTTAAGACATTCAACCCAGCATCTGCCTCAAAATCCTAGTAGGAATCCCTGAGAACTGGGTATTTCAGTTGAAGGAATTATTATCTCTTTTATATGCCAGAAAGTGATAATGAAGGATCAGGCCTTTCCCATTTCTCTGACTATTGCCATGTCCCAAACTTCTGCCTTTTTTTTTTTTTTTTTTTTTTTTTGGCATGGCTCTATTGCACAGATACTAAGTCATTCCTACAAACACCTGGGAATATGCAGTCTCCCATCTTTGCAGAATGATCTTCCTTGTCTATTAATTCTAACCTGTCACAGTTTCCTATTCCCATTAAGGAATTTTTTCGATAACAAAACAATTTCTTCTAATTCTATCAAAAACATTTTTTCTGGGGCGCCTGGGTGGTGCAGTCGGTTGAGCGTCTGACTTCAGCCAGGTCACGATCTCGCAGTCCGTGAGTTCGAGCCCGCGTCGGGCTCTGGGCTGATGGCTCAGAGCCTGGAGCCTGTTTCCGATTCTGTGTCTCCCTCTCTCTCTGCCCCTCCCCCGTTCATGCTCTGTCTCTCTCTGTCCCAAAAATAAATAAACGTTGGAAAAAAAAACATTTTTTCTCCCCTTGAACACCCAAAGATAATAAATTTAGCACTTTATAGTATAATATACTATGCCACTCTCTATTCCTATGTGTGAGTCATATCACCTCAAAGAAATTCACAGGGAAGAACATATTATGCAATTCTATTTTATTTTCTACAGTACCCAGTTTAAGGTTGAATTTAATTCACCCTTTTATTCATCTATCAGTAATCATTTATTATATGAATATTATTTGCTTGTTATACTATGATAGGGTGTTGTGATAGAAATATTAAAAACGTGGTACTCCAACTCAAGGTGCTTATAATTTAGTGGGTGGGACAGAGAATAAAATGAACAATTAGAGTAAACAGATCATGTGTTGTAATGGCTGTAAACGGAGGATACTTGTAGAATCCTGAGAAATATGTATCAATAAGTAAAATGAGATCTTAGAAGTCTTCATGGAAGAGGTCATCATTGATCTTCAGTGTGAAGGGCTGGTAGGAATTAGTCAAATGGATAAGAGGATGGGGCTTAGCATGGAGAAAGTCACAGAGGCACAGTCCATTAAAAGACTTACATGTGATTCTAAGGTGTCAGAGCAATGATTCTCTATTTTTCCTACCTAGATGCACCTAAGGATTAGAACATATTCCTTATTGCTGCCCTTTCTAGTGACTCAGACAGTAGTGATTCATCCAAGGAGGTGGAGAAGGCCATACCTTCTTGCAGGAAATATGACAAAAACATCAAGCCTGTGCTTGGTTGGAAAAACTTCCCAGAAGATTCTGTGCTAAAAAATAGTGTTTTCCCTTCTGCTTGGGCACCAATAGGCTAAATGACTGGATTAGTGTGGAAAGCTGGGGGAAAAGGGAGACTAATGATGAGCCTCTCTTGCATTCTTGGCATATAGAAGTGAACCAGCTCTAGTCTCTGCATATGAGGAATCCACAATCCAGGTGAATTGTGGTAAGCATATGTAGGAATAAAAGACCCATGACAGAGAAGGGCACAAGATGCCATGGGTCAGAAAGGAGGAATTAGGTAGGATTCATAAGGGAAGTAATTTCTGGGCTGTTTAATAAAGGATGCTGTATTAATAGTTACCATTATCAACAAAAGTAAATAAACAGAATTATAGTAGTACCTCTATTCTTATGTATTCTTTCCTATATTAGAAACCTACTTGGTGATCCTGCCTCATCAAGAACATATTCTAGTAAATTAAACCCAGAGTATCTTTGCTGAAAAAGCTGTAGGCATCAACTCAACTGTTATATTTTACCCTGTTTGTTTTGCTAAAATATGTATGTATATGAGATCCAGTTTTGAAAAAGTTCTGGGGAGACTAAGAAAGCTATTAAATGATGAGAAGAGAAAGGAGGTTCTACTGAACAAGAATAAAGGATCAGGTCTAAAATTTTTGGATTTCGAAGATGCAGTTTGTTTTCCTTATAATTTTGACTTGGCCCAGCTTTATCCTTGGTTAAAAATAAAAAGTGACTGAAAGGCATATTTTGTTGAAATATTATCAGTTCAGGGAGATGATCTAGTTATCTCTAGGAGAGAGCAGCCATGCAAGAATGGACTCTGAATCCATCAATTGTATGGTTGTTTTCGGATAGAAAGCAAACTTTGGGAAGGGGGAGGGACAAAGGAGTCTTGGTTGGCCAGGTATAGCACAGTAGCATTCAACATCTGGGGACCTTGATAAAAAAGAAATGAGTTGGACAAAGTTTATCTTCAACTGTAGTTTTCCAGAGGATTGACACTAAGACATGGATAACCATAATTGGGCATGGAAAATGTGTGTATGTGTGCATGCACACTTGTGTTACCGGTGTGCATGTGTGTTTATAGAAGAATGGGGAACAGTTAGCAGTCAGAAAGGACAAAAATGATTTAGGTATGTACTTTTTTCTAATGTCAGAGATCCTGGATCTCCTGAAACCCCTTAAAAGCAAGCCAGAAGAGTTAAATTATTTTCATAATCCATGATATTGATTTCAACATCTTATTGATTCAATTCCCCTGCAGCATGATAAAATTTAGAATTTTATTTTTTTTTTTTACATTATTCACACTTCAGTATTTGGGTAGACTTATTTTCTACTCTCATCTTAAAATATAAAATATGTATATAATGTATTTGTAATAAGATGACATTTGTGTGGAGGCACCTGCCCTTAAGTGTGGGATGTCATTAACAGTGCAGAATACTACTCATTTCTCAGTGCTTTTGTTTGTTTGTTTGTTTTGTTTTTTAAATTCCTGAGTTATCTATTTTCTTCAAGATGTATAATTTACATGCAAAGCTAATTTTATTTCTTAATAGATAATATTTAAAGAAAGATATCTCCCACATTGTTTAGAAATTCTCTATTTGTGTTTCTACATGTGTGTCTGTGTATGATATATCCAGAAAATATAGAATGAAGGTTAGTAATATATATATACATCCATTTTTGGTTTCCTTTTAGTGATGAGTTAAATAAAGGAATATCATGAATGTTTCAGACAGTAGAACATACATTCGGATTAAGATAGAGACTTAAATCCTAGCATTGCCACTTACAATTTGTGTAACCTTGGGAAAATTACCTACATTGCTTTGAACTAATCTTACTACTTTTTAAAATGAAAATGGGGGACCTGGGTGGCTCAGTTGTTTGAGTGTCCAACTCTGGATTTCAGCTCATGTCATGATCCCAGGGTCGTGACATCTAGCCCCATGTTGGGCTCTCCACCAAGTGTAGAGCCTGCTTAAGACTCTCCCTCTCTCTCTGCCCTTCTCACTCACTCATGCTGTCTCTCTCTCTCTCTCTCTCTCTTAAGTAAAAATAAATAAAAATAAAAATGTTTTAAAATGAAAATAATAAAGTGCCCTTCTCGTAGGATTGTTGTGAGGATTAAAAGAATTATGAGTATAAAATAAAACAAAACAGACTAAGCACATGAAAAAACCTCAAGAAATTTTATTTCATTGATTTAATACACACATTCTCTCCACTCCCCAAAATTTTAACATCTTTGTGGAGGGAATATGTCTTACCATTTATGATGTCTTATCTTATAGTTGATGAAGCATAGGATTATTAAACATATGATTAATAGTTGAAGCATAACATTTAGTTTAAAAATGTTAGAAATCAATACTACAAAATCAGATACCATTGGGTATAATTTAGAGTGAAGAATAAATAGGATGGAATTAATGTATGTTCTATTTTGAGTTCATTTATTCCATAAATATCCCTTTGTCGAATTGACAACCATGTACCAGAGTCATTTTAAGTCAAAAATCTAAAAGATGATGCCTACGTGGCTCAATTGGTTAAGCATCTGACTCTTGATTTCAGCTCAGGTCATGAACTCGCAGTCTGTGAGTTCAAGTCCTGCATCAGGCTCTGTGCTGGCAAGAGCAGAGTCAGCTTAGGATTCTCTCTCTCCTTCTCTCTCAGTCCCTCTGCCACACACATACACATACTTTCTTGCTCTCAAAGTAAATAAACTTAAAAAAATAATCTAAAAGATCAGTAAAACATTATCATCATCTTTAAAGATATGTCTCATGAAAGACCACATAACCATTGGGTACAGTATCAGACATAAGTACCTAAGCTAAGAGTTTATATAGAAAAGGGATCTGGGGCACCTAGGTGGCTCAATTGGTTGAGCCTCTGACTTCGGCTCAGGTCATGATCTCACTGTGGATTTGAGCTCCATGTGCTGTGCTGACAGGTCAGAGCCTGGAGCCTGCTTTGGATTCTGTGTCTCCCCTCTCTCTCTACCCCTCCCCCTCTCTCTCTCTCTCTCTCTCAAAAATAAACATTAATTTTTTTTCAAATATAAAGACTCTGAAATAGTTAGAAGTGCAGGAAGGTTATCATCGCCACATTATTTCCAAAATATTCCTCAGAATAAATTAAAGCATAGGGGCACCAGCGTGGCTCAGGCAGTGAGTATCCAACTCTTGATTTTGGCTCAGGTCATTCATGATCCCAAGATCTTGGGATTGAGTCCTGTTTTGGACTCTGCATTGAGCATGTAAACTGCTTAAGATTCTCTGCCTCTGTGCCTCTCCCCTAACTTGTGCTCGCTCTCTCTCTCTCTCTCTCTCTCTCAATTAAAATTAAAAAAAAAAAATTAAATGTGAACTAAAGTGGACAACATTGGAGACTTGTAGCTAGGGACTTACTTTGATAGTTGTTAATAATGATACTAGAGATGTTCTAGAATGGGCATATATGAGAGATTATTAAGGATGTGGAATCCATGGGACTAAGTAATTAATTGGATGTGAAATAGATAATAGAAATCAAGTTTGAATTAGCAATTCTCAGTTCTTATACACCGTTTGTATGACTAGCTTATACACTGTTTGTATGACTCTAGTGCCTAACACAGTGCTGGGTTCATAATAAACATTTGGTATACAGTCGTACATTGTCTGATCACCTATCCCTCTGGAAATTCCTTGTGTATTTCACAGACAGCTGACCATAGTGAATTAATATGTAATTAGCCAGAGGGGGGAAAATCCCTGAGTCAACATTTTAGAAATGTTCAATTGCCTAAAGTGGATTTTCTCGTTGTCTTTTTCCATAACAACATGGTGACTTGGAATACAACATGACACCAAGAAATAGCAAAATAAAAAGGATCTTTGAAGCAGTTCCTTTTTATCTTGCCTTATTCTTAACAGCGTTTCTCTGGTCTAATTCTTTTATGGTTCCGGGGAGAATTACATTTCAAATTCCATAATTGCACAGGAGAATTGGAGTCTTGTAAAAATTTAGAGTACTCTGTTCAAAGGCAATTTTTATTATCAACTGAACCTATGCCATGTTGCAGCCACAGACATTGTTTAGAGCATCATTAAAAGAACCCTTTTTAATATGACTGCTTTCTCTTGAAAAAATGTAGCACACTCTTATTTAATATTACCATATTACTAAAATTGACTATATATTTGTTGAAAGTCTCATAGTATGGTATTTAGGGTATTGAACCAGCACAAAATACACATGAACTTTATCAGTTTTCATTTTCCCTTTACAAACCAAGAACAATATTAAATGACATTTTATGACATTTGATAGGTATTTAAAATTTGTTATTGCGGCTGTTCAGTGAACCATAAAATAAAAGTGTAACAGGCTGGCTGTGCTTCCATTAGGATAAATGCAAGAGAAAAGCACTAAAATCAGCATCCTGTAGTATGTGCCCATTTTCCATCAGTGTCTTTCTCCTGACCCTCTGCCAAGTTCATTACCTCCTCTGTGCCTAAATTTGTCCATATGAAAAATTAGGGGAAAAGAAAAAATAAATTAATACTTACTTGCCTCTAAAATGATATGAAATCCAGATATGGAAAGTCTTATGCAATCTTAAAAGACCAATTTATTAACTGCTGCCCTCATTTATTTGAACATACTACAGCATTCTGTGGGAGAGTAGCTGAGAGACTGATGTAATAGTCCTTTTCACACCTTCCATCCATAAAGATGGTTCTTTTATTTGCAGCTGAGGCTATTATATCTAGAGCCTGTAGCTGTTTGGCACTTTTAACGATGGAAATTTTAAAAGAGAAACAGCAAGTAAAATGTGAAAATGTCCTCTGGGACATTATTTTATTACTACATGTCCCTTATCATTTAGCAAACTAGATGCAATATGAAAAATTCAGTCAAACAGTTTGTTTTGTGGTTGGTTAGCAAAGAATCAAATAACAGGTACTAAAAAAAAATAATGCTTAGCTAACTAATAAACAGTGTATGTGTGTGTGTATGTTTGTGTGTGCATGTGTGTACCATAAGCCAAGTTGGAGAGGCAAATCAAAAAGTCATCAGAGGAGAGGCAAAGCTACTTGGCTTGAACAAACAGCATGGTGTCATGAGGGAAGAGTGAACTTTGGGGGCTGGCAAGCTTGGATTTGGATTATGGCATATTTATTCTGTTACTAATTTATGAGCATTAATTTCTTCAGGGAAAAATACATGGTCATACTAATAGCACACAGGGTTTTAAGGATCAAGTAATATAATGAAAGTCAAGCATGTATAAAGATGTCTACCACATTGTTGGAACTCAGAAATGACATTCCTGCTTTCTTTCAATTATGGAGCTATTGGGAAAACAAAATTTATCTAGACCAGCATTATAAAGACAGCATGCCCCATCTTCCCCAACCACCTCTTCAGGTAATGGGTCAGATCCTTGGTTGATGTCTCTTTCAAGTGAGTATAGTTGAGCTGCCTTTGTGTAGATACAATATCTCGGTTATAACTGATATGCAGAAAAGCCACCAGAAATGACCCTTCTAAGCTGCCATACTGGGCCTAAACTAGTCAGCCCTAGTAGAGATTCTTTGGTGCATATCAGTAACTGCCCAACTGAGTGGTGGTTAGTTGAAAACCTTTGTCAGAAAAGGAAGATACTAAGGTTAGTTAGTAGAAATAAAACAATCTAAGTAAGTTTATGGTAAGTTATGCAGGTAGAAGAGCTCATATTATGAATAAGACTTCAAAGACACGAGTAGAATTGAACCAGCAACAATTTTTCAGTAAGTTCAATCTCAATATACCTCTTTGCCGTCTATGAACTGGAAGTCACATTCCAACCCCTTCAGGAGAGGCAGTGGCAGACCTTTTCAAAATATACTTCTATTTTATAGGTAGAAATATAGTTCTATCTTACAGATTTTGGTTTAGTTTTTACATCATCACCATTATTTAGGTATTTATAATTTCACTGTGACTTGTTTCACTGCTTATATAATTGATTTCATATACTATATGTTTTATGTTATATTGTATTTCAGATTCTTATAAATGTCCTTTTCTGGAGAATCACATCCTATGTGGGGACATCTAGATTTCGTACTGAAACCTAAAAGTGGGGCATTTTTAACATGAGGGTAGGTGTAATGTGCTTCTAAAATATTCAATTATAGTCCTGCAGAGTGAGTCAAACTTTGTGACTTTGCTCTTAATCATTAACATAGTCACCATTAGCCTAATGATCAGACATAAAACACTCAGGAGTTACCACTCAGCTTCACCACTGGTACCCAGGAGCCAACCAAAGCTTTCTTTAGCAAAACTGGTTGTTTTCCCTGAGAAATGAAAGTAAACTAGTGAACAAGAATCATAGACTCTTACCAAAGATAGACTTTATTCTATGCAAAGCTCTGAGTGTTGCAGATACTAAATTCAGTCAAAATCTCTCACCTGAGCCTGGATGTGGGTCCTCAGTCAACATTTGAGCCTTGTTTCTTTTCTTTGAAGATGTATCACTATTCCTCTTGGGTTCAGTCTAACATGATGGTCTTAGGCATCTAATCAAAGCTCCATTTATGGTTTCACAAAACCTTAGTCTGCTTGAGTATCCAGCTTAGAAGGTGTCAAACTGTCACCTCTTTCTGTTAATGCACACTTCTATGATTCTTTTACTTTCTTTTCCAGATAAACAATTCTTTTTTTTAAATGTGTTTCATCTTCTAGCTTTCATTATTTTTTAAAGATGTTATACCTCACTATTCCTTTTTCCCTCCCACTCTTCATATATCTTATGGTTAGGAATCCTGGATACTAGCAAATTTTCTTATCATATGGGCCTAATGATAGTATATCTATAGTTTAAAGAAAGCTCCTTTATCCACTTAGTCTTTTATTTTTTATTTATTTAATTTTATTACAAAAATGTATTAAAGTTGAAAAATACCAAAATAGGGAAAGAAATAAGTTAGTCATTCTTTTTTTTTTTTAAGTTTACTTATTTTGAGAGAGGGAGAGAGCAGGGGAGAGGCAGAAAGAAAGAATCCTCAAGACTCAAACTCATGAACCGCAAGATCCTGACCTGAACCGAAACCATGAGTTGGATGCTTAACCCAGTGAGCCACCTAGGTGCCCTGGTCATTCTTTCTTTCATATCTCAAGAATAGATCATCTTACATTTTTAATGCATTTTGATGTGTCATTTGTATTATAATTAAATGGTTTCATAATTACAACTCTGCTTTTTATCTACTGGTATAACACAATTGAAAGTTCACAGTTTTGCCTCTTATGAAGATTGATTTTTTTTTTACTCAACTCCACCATAGTTTTCAGAAAATATGGATGCATTCTTCGTGTATATTTTGATATGATTGAAAGAAAAATACCTGGTAGAGATTTCCATTCCCCCTTATGTCACAGGGCAATGGGAATTGGATCAGGGAATTACGTGGCCTGTGCAGTAGGATTTCTGAACCCACTGAAGGTATATGGCTGTCACGCTCCCAGAAAACACTTGATGATCCCGTTTTCTGGTGACTACATATTTATCTATTCCCCTCAGTATGTATTATTGTATTAAATTGGTCCCTGTGTTAAAGTATTGGATTAAAGTTGGTCTGTGTAGTCAAAAGAATATGATCAAAGTGATGGTATGTTACTTCAAAGATTAGGTATTGGAGACACTGTAGCTCCCCCACCCCCTGCTCTTGTCTCCCCTCTCTTTCTCTCTGGTAATCCTTCATTGGTCTCTCTGAAGGAAGCCAGCTACTATATCATAAAAAAGAAGCCCATGTGTAAAGGAACTAAGGTCTTGTACCAAGAGCTATGTGAGTGAACTGTCTTAGAAGTGGATCCTCTAGCCTCTGGCAAACCTTCAATGACTACAGCTCCATTCAATACCTTGATGGCAACATCATGAGAGACTCTAAGCCAGAACCACCCAGCTGAGCCTCCTTCAAATACCTGACCTCAGAAAGTGTGTGAAATAAATGTTGTATTTTTAGTCATTACCTTTTGAGGTAGTTTACTATGCAGCAATAAGTAATACAGAGAGATCGAGGGATCGGCTGCTTCTTGCTATACACACAACATATAAAGTCATAAAGTAAGTAACAGCCTCTGTAGAAGACTTGATTAAACTATGTCAGGAGAACAAAACTCAGTCTAAGTTTTCTAAGGTCAGGAAGACCTTAGAAAAGTTGAAGGGAAACTTGGAAAGTTGAGATCAAGACCCTTTGGAGTGACCTATGGTCTGAATGAATCTCAGAAAACAAGTGTAACTGCGTAACTAGCTCCTGCATGTTTCCAGCATGCACTTAGAAAGGTGAGCACGGTACATTCCCAGGTGCCTGGGTGGCTCAGTTGATTAACTGTCCAACTTCAGCTCAGGTCATGATCTCTTGGTGACTGAGAGTCAAGCCCTGCATTGGGCTTGCTATTGTTGGCACAGTGCCCGGTTTGAATCCTCTGCCTCCCCCTCAAAAAATAAACAAACATTTTTATAAAAGGTGAGCTTGGTGCATTCCAATGAATGAAGGCAAGAGAGTCCTAACATATTCTGAATACTGTCTACGTAAGTCAGGGATGTCCCTTCTATGCCATATTTTCTGATTACTATCTTTTGGCTATGGTTTAATGTTACACTGCCATAAATATAAGTTCCATTGGTTAGAAATAGGCAATTCCTACTTTTAAATGCTCTCGTGATGTATTCAATGATCCTAGATCTTACTTGCTAGGCATTGTGCTTCTTTGTAGACAAATAGCTTGTCATTTTTAAACAAGTGGATAAGCTGGACCTTATGATCCACTTTAGTAGTATGATCCGATTACTATGCAGGCTGCTCTAAGTATGAGCAGATAAAAGTATAAACCTTTAAGTGGTGATATATCTACAATACTCCACCGAATTGTCCCACAGGTATAGTCAAACTCAGAAGAAACTTTTATATGCACGTTGATGGTACTATGAAGGAATGGGCCAAGGTGCATGAACATGGAGACATAGAGGGGAAGGGAGAGGGAGAATGAGAGGGAGAAGGATGGGGAGGAGACAAGTCTTTCACAAGAATGAATAATGATAAGTCAATTTTCAGGCACAAAAATAAAATGTCGGATGTGGGAGAGTTCTACTTGAATGTATTTTAGCAACATTCCTCCATGGTTATCTTTGAAAAACACAAATATGGTTGTGGTGTATCTTTCCTTAAACTCCTTCGGTAGTTCCTCAACACGTAATGCAAGCATTTCTACCTTAAACATAGGGATTCTTACCAGTTCCTTGGCATTTGGGGGACTCTGAAAAAATTGCAAACATTATTATGGTAGAATGTTTTCCTCCCCATCTCCATATCCCTATGAGAGAATTTTTCACTTTCCACTGGGATTCTTGATTCAGATCTAAGTATGAAGAAGAAAAACTTGTCAGTTTTTGATGAGTGAGCAAAGAGGCAGAGATCATTAATATTGTAAACCCTAGAGTTGTGTTTTTTTTAATTGGGATGTTATTGATATATAACATCGCATAGATTTGAGATACACCATGTGATGGTTTGATGCACTTACATATCATTATTACTATAGTAGTGTTACTAACACTTTTATCATGTCACATAATTATTATTTGTGCCTGTTGAGAACAATTAAGACCTAGTCTCCTAGCAACTTTGAAGTTTATAATACAGTGTTGTTGATTATAATTACTATGTTACATATCGATCTCTAGGACTTGTTTATCTACTAGTTGGAAGTTTATAGAGTTGAGTTTTAAGAGAATGTTAGTGTTAGCAGGAGGAAGGTTTGTTTATTAAGACAAACAAATGAAGCAGCTGAATAAATGCAGGGCATAAAGCCCACCTAATACACTTCCATCTCTGTTGAGACAGATGGAATTAAGTACTGAGAGTTGAGATCCTGCAGTGTGGGCAGAGCAGAAGCACCAAAAGAGAGAGGGACAAGGCAGAGTGCAAAGGAAGCACTGTGTTGGGTTCTGTATGGGCAAATAGAGTATCTTTTTTTGTTTTGTTTTTGGCAAAGTATTGTTTAGGATACTGTTGGATACAACCAATCAAAATCTAATTCAGTTTCATTTAACCACATAAGGGACTTAGTGGCTACCATCAAAAGGGCCCAGTGGTAGGTGGATATCAGTGCTATATTGATTATGGGACTCAAAAGTATCAATAAAAGCCATGTTTTTTCAACCTCTTCATTCTTCTTTCCGTGGTACCAGCTTAATTGTAAAGCTTGACTCCCTATCACTTTCACAGAATATGGCTGGCAGTAACCCCTGGAAATACTATGTCCTTAACCATATAGAGGAAAAGAGAGAGATTGTGCAATTTGTTTCTGGAAACCCTCCCAGAAAAGCCAGGATGCTTATTTCCTGGAAGCCTTCAGAAAAACTTTTCAGTAAATCACTTGGTCAAACATGTGTCTCATGCCCTCCCCTGAATCAATAACTGTGGCCAAAGGGTAGGATTTTGATGATTATCTTAAAGTGGAGCCACATGTCTTATCTGTAAACCCAAAGATTGAGTAATTTTCTCTCAAAGCGCTTTTGTGTTCTATGGAGGAGTTGTAGCTGTTGAAATGAGAACTGGGCCAGTCTCCCAGGAAAAAGAAACAAAAGAAAAAATGATTGATTGATTTTGGAGAACTAGTCCCTATACCCATTACTATTTCATCCCATTGATACTCCATGTGCTTTTATAACAGACTAAAAAAAAAAGTTTTCCTGGCTGTAGACTATACTTCCCACCTTGTCCAGTATTCAGGATATTTTATAGAAGTGTGTGTGTGTGTGTGTGTGTGTGTGTGTGTCTTCCCAAAGAGAGGATGCATAACACTCACTGTAAATTGAAATAAATGTGTAATTCCAAAAATACCAGGAGTCACTGAAATTTAGGTGGAGTTCCTAGATAAGTTGGCTATTTCTTCTCTTCTAGTGTCTCTCCAATTTACATCCATAGGACCAACACAAAAACAATTCCAACATTTCCCTTTGCCTTCTTGGACCATTTTGTGGTCTTAGGTTCTATAAGCATGTCATTTCCTCTTCCACCTGTTCTGCCTGGTAAACCCTCACTCTGCCTTCAAGACTGACTTCAAGTGCATCATCTCAAGTGGAGCTTCTTCTTTTTTGTTTTTATTGTGCTTTGTTTCTGAACAGAGCTTATCCCTCTCTTCTGTACCCTAAGTGCCCTGTAACTATCAGTACATATTGGTATTCTGTTTGTATGTCTCACTCCTTAGGGAGACCATGAGCAATAAAAACACAGGATTTGTGTCTTTCCTCTTCATCTTTATATTCATTAGCCTTCTTAGCTTGTTAAGCCCTTGCTTAGTGAACACACAACCATTGGTAGGTTTAGTTGTCAGTGAAGCAGCAGTCGAAAATGTTTGGTGCAATATTTTCAATATTATTTTTTTGTTATGGTGCAATATTACTGCTGTTGACTTTAAAATTTTTTTTTAATATTTATTTTTGAGAGAGAGACAGAGCATGAGCAGGGGAGGGGTAGAGAAAGAGCAAGATTCAGAATCCATACCAGGCTCCAGGCTCCAGCTGTCAGCACAGAACTTGACACAGGGCTTGAACCCATGAACTCTGAGATCATGACCTGAGCCAAAATCAGATGCTTAACCAACTGAGCCACCCAGGCGTCCCCATTTGTGTTCTTTATTGAGATGACACTTATTTTATTATGTGATACTGAAGAAGTCATTTAACTTCTCTGAACCTCAGCTTAGAAAATAGTACAATAAGCATTTTTATATGATTCAAGATGTTTGGCCTTGATCTTGAAATGATTAAATCCTACCCCATTTCCTCATATGCTTGGCTCCTTCTCCCTGGTCCATGAGGCCACTTCAAGGCAAATATCCATTTAATTGCTAGCTGGAAACCTGGCCTTATATTTCCTTGTCATATTAAACATTGATGGTGTGGCCTACTCACATGGGAGTCACAGGACCTCTTCTGGCATGCAAGAGGCCTTACAAGACTGATAAATCCCTTACCTCTTTGGACCCATCCCGGATTCTGCCTCCTTCTTAATAGCAGGATCTAGCTCTAAAATGGGTGGCAGCCCCAGATCAACCAACTGCAGGGCTGGAAAGGAAAGAAGTGAAGAATCCAAAGGAAGCCTCTGGAAGATATTTTGCAAAAAAGACAGAGTCTCTTGTATTTGTGCTCTTGCCATAATCTCCACTACCTTTGTTCTTTGAGCAGTTTGGGGCCCATATTGTCTCTGACCTATATTTAAGTGTCTCTGCACTGGAGTCAGTAGGGTAAGTAGGATGGGGAAGGGGATGGCAAACTGATGAGCTTTTCTGGAAGTTAAAGTGGGTTATCCATGTGAAATCACTTTTGAAAAGCACTAATTAGTAAGCTAACATTTGAAGTTAGATGATTTTATTGATATGGAGGCTTTACAGTAAATAATTACTTATTATTTTTTTAAAAATATTTATTCCCCAAAGAAAGGATTAGATCTCTTTCTCCTGAAGAGCTATGTTCCTCATTCTGGAGAAACAAACAAATAAACCATTAAAAGATAAAAATGAGAAAACAAAACAAAACAAAAAACCAGAAAAATCATAGATAGGTGTACAGAGCTACTAAATCTGCATTAGATCACAACTGTGATTTTACAATACATCTTAATAAAAAGACTAAATTACTTTTCGTTTTCACAGACATAAGTTTGCTTCTAGGCTTGCCCAAGTGGATTGATATACTTGTTTGAATGTGATTTCCATTTACCTTTATATTAAAATGAATGGAAGTGAAAAGGTCAAGTTTATTTAGAAAATTGTTAGCTATCCTTGGGAAAAAAATAATTCTGCATGTACGATTTTAATCAATTTTCATTCGTTGTTAAAGTTCATACAAAGTTTAGCTTGATGTCCATGGGAAATGGAAACGGTGACTGGTTTTATAAGTATAATAAATATACTTGAATCTAAAGTCCTCTAGACAATATTGTTAATAAAGCATATTTGTCTGGCTCCATAAAATAGAAATGTTTAAATTAGAAGAGCTGCTTGCTTAGATGCTAGGCTAATAGGAGCGTTTTCAATTCTGAATCTTTATTGTTTACAATGGCAAGAGGGAAAATTGACTTGAACACAGTGTCTGTGCTGTTAATCAGAGTAGTTACATAATATGGGAGCAGCCATAAGGGGAAAGACCTTGAAGTGGGAGATACCAAAGAAGGGATTTAGGCCTTTTGCCTCCTGCTGTTCCAAAGTGGGAATACACCCCAAGTTTTTCCGAGTCTTTAGTCAGCTCTCCACACAGTGCTTAGGACCATGTAGGCAGCAAGGGAAGGCTTGGTCTTTCTATGGTGTGATGAGATTTAGGAATAGGGTGACGCTCAGAATGATGTATTAGAGAAAGAATTCAGGCCCATAAATGCAAAACAAGCAAATATGGGATTAGACACTGAGCTATAATTGTGCAGGTAATAATGAGTCGAAGATGGAGAGGATCAGTGTAGCCTGGAATAGCAGAAGGGTTAGGAGAGGAAGTAGGTCTCGGTGTGAGTTGTACAGTAAGGGAAGGATTTTAATGGGCAGAGCTGGAATAATTATTTCAGGCCTTGGAAACATGATCTTAAGTAGAGAAACAGCGATAAAGATGTGGTGTGATGGAGCTCTGTAGATATTAGCCTAATCGTCTATGGACAGTGTGTTTATGTATGTTGGGTAGTTTGATTGACTGGGGCAAACTGGATCTGAATAAATAAACTAAACAAATAATGCCTGTCTCAAAATAGGATGCTGACTGATTTCAACTTTTTGCAGGGTCATTATGACTAAAACTTTGGAGCATCAATGTCCCTCAGTTAATGGTAATATTCTTTTGTAAATTGGTTTTAAAATACCTCCTTTTCCTTTTAGATAAGTGTGTACAGATGCATAGGATGATTGCAAAATCATATGGCTGAAAGACAAAGAGGTAGAGCTAACAATAAAAAAGAGGGGTGCTATGTGCTAAAGTCTGTCCTTTCTCTAATTCATACATTGAAGCCCTAATCGACAATGTGAATACACTTGGAGATAGGGATTGTAAGGAGGTACTTCAGGTTGAATGAGCTCATAAAGGGCGGGGGGAAGTTCTTAATTCAATAGGACTGGTGTCCTTAGAAGAAGAAGCAGAGACAGCAGGAATGTACATACTAAGAGAAAAGGCCATGTGAACACAGCGAAAAGGTGGCCATCTGCAAGCCAAGGAGGGAGGTCTCAGCAGGAACAAGCCCTGTTAGCACCTTGATCTTGGACTTCCATTCTTCAGAATTGTGAGATAATACATTTCTGGTGTTTAAACCAAGGCAACTCAAACACACCAATATCAGGGATTACTTCAAATAGCAATTAGAAAATGACACAAAATCAAAAGACAAGTTGAACTAGATCCTTTCATGGACCCAGCCAGAGGACTGTGACTTTGCCAGCAGAATGGAACTATTTAAATTTTTTTTTAACATTTATTTATTATTGAGAGACAGAGACAGAGCATGAGCATGTGAGGGACAAAGAGAGGAGGAGCACAGAATCCAAATCAGACTCCAGGCTCTGAGCTGCCAGCACAGAGCCTGACGGGGTGCTTGAACTCACAAACTGTGAGGTCATGACCTGAGCAAAAGTCAGATGCCCAACCTACTGAGCCACCCAGGCATCCCAGAATGGAAGTATTTCAATCCTGACCTAATCTTTCTTCCCAATACCTTATAAATAGCTTTGTTATGTTTAGGGGACTATAAACATATGTTAAGTTCATCATGTTAGGGGAGGAGGTTCTAAACCTCATGTTTTATAACTTTCTGAGAAAAAAAAAGCACAATATATTCTTCTTCTATAGAAGAATTGTGTTCTGTCTTAACTTTTCTATCGACAATTAATAACTCAATTTTGTCTTTTTATTTTACTTTCCTTTATCATCAAACAGTGTATCATTTGGCAAAAGAAAATGGAAACACCAATGTATCTTGTTATGTTTATACTAAGAAAATTTTGGCAAACTTTGGGAATAACACATTTCAAAACAAAACAAAAAAACCCAAGAAACCAGGAAGCACAAAGGCCTACAATACAACAATGACTTAATAACTACTGAATGTATAAGTGACAAAAAAAAAAAAGAAACAGGATCAGAGAGATAAAAGGTTACACTAGCTAGAATATTTTTAGTGGCAAGTGATAAAAAATCCAATACAAACAGACTTAAATAATAAGGGTTCTTATGCTCTAGTTATTGAAAAGACTGAAAGTTTCATTCTTCAGGTGTGGTTCGATCAAGGTGGCAGCTCTCTTTCTATTTTATTCTCTTAGGTCCTTGTGTTAGCTTTATCCTTAGTCTACCTTCTCTCATGGTAGCAAAATGTCTGTATTGGTTCCAAGTCTAGACATGAATATCTAATGCAAAGAGAAAGGAGAGAGCATCTTTGTTAGGTCAATTTATAGACTGGTGCACACTGACACACAGGTTATATTTTAAACTTTGTGCAGACTAATCTCATAAGGTTCCTATCATCTTAACTATCAATGAAAGCTCTAGGTCACAGGGAAGAGCCAAGATGGTGGAACAGCATGGAAGTTGTTTTTTGTTGGTTTTTGTTTGTTTGTTTGTTTGTTTTTTGCATCTTCCATCTTGGAAATATAGCCAGATCAACACTAAGCCATCCTGCATGCATAGAAAACTGTTTTGACGGGGGCGCCTGGGTGGCGCAGTCGGTTAAGCGTCCGACTTCAGCCAGGTCATGATCTCGCGGTCCGGGAGTTCGAGCCCCGCGTCGGGCTCTGGGCTGATGGCTCAGAGCCTGGAGCCTGTTTCCGATTCTGTGTCTCCCTCTCTCTCTGCCCCTCCCCCGTTCATGCTCTGTCTCTCTCTGTCCCAAAAATAAATAAACGTTGAAAAAAAAAATTAAAAAAAAAGAAAACTGTTTTGACGAATAACACAATAATCTGCGTAACCTGAACCAGAGAATTCAGCAGGTACGCGGTGTGGAGAGGTAAAGTGGGGGAGAGAGAAGCCATGATGGCAGAGAGCTGTTTTTGCTTGTGGAGAGAATACAGACAAGGGGGGGGGAGAGTACAGAAAGCATCTCCCCCACCCAAAAGAAGCTGGGGAGAAAAGAGAGAGTATGCAAGGGACTGAACAAAAAAGGGAGAAAGGAGAAAGGATAGGGTTTAAATTCTGTTAAGACTCTATAAACGGGGAGTGCAAAGTCTGAAACTCCACAGCTCAATACTTGGTGGTGCTCTGGTAGGAAGGGTGAATCTGCAGAAGCAGAAAGCAAGGTCCACAGGGTCCTTGGGCCACACAGGGAAAGGCAGTTCCCCTGCTGAGGGACATTTGGTAGAGGCTCTGGGACCACCCCACAGGCGAAGTTCCCAGTGGACCCTGGAGAGCAACCACATTTGCTGCTGCTGGAACAAGGACTTTAAGGGGGAAGCCTGTAGCCAGATGCGTGTTGTGATTTTTTCCATAAACCCTGAAATGCTGCTACTACACTATTGCGTGAACTTTTTATGGAGCGGGCTGGCACCCAGCTGCAGTCTCTGAGAATTGGCAACAGCGCAGTCTCCCGAATGTTCCTGGGGTCAGGGGGGCACTTGGCCATTGCTCAGCAAGACCCTCCCCCCAAAACTCTCAGTGGGTCAAAGCCACAGTTCCTCAGAAGTGAGGGGTTGGGAAACACTGCCGCATCTGAGCTAAAACTCAAGAGGGAGATGCTTCCTGGCAACCTAACGGCTTGGTTATGGACAGTGTAAAAGCAGGGAGTAGATGGAAGCTGGAGACAAAGGTGCATGATTGCTGACCAGGGAGAACAGAGTTCTGATACTAGAGACTGGGTAGCTGGGTGACGCCATATTCACCCCTCCCACACGTGCGCCTACATACCTATAGGTGCCACAACAATTCATCCCGGTAAGCTAAGCAGCGCCATCTAGTGGAGAATGGAACCATTACACTAAGCCCTGCTCACCTGGGCCAACCTCGCTCTTCAGGTACAACACAAGTCTTTCCACCTGCTTGGTGTATGGACTATAAAGTGCCTCATAGTTCTCCTTCTAGGGGAAAGCGATATAATTTTAATCATACTTCAGTCTGTTTGCTGGTCCATTTATTCAATTTTTTTTTCTTTTTCTTGAACACAGAAAGAGAAAATATTTTTATAATTCTGTTTAAGGAAGTAATAAAGGAATAAAGATTTCTTCATACTGAGTATATAGATTAACACTATGACCCTCACTGGATCTGTGGGTCACATGGGTATGCCCATGTCATGGGGGTGTCATCCTGAGTAGGGAAAGAGGTTCTACACTGATGAGGGGCTGACAATCAGGCCTTTATTAATCTATTTGCTTTCCATGTACTGTAACCCATTGTTCTACACAGGAGCCCCATTAAGTAGTGTTATTAATATTTTTTACTTTTAACTAAAATGACCCTTACCAAATGAACAAGAGCCTTGAAATATTGCTATTTGAAGATAGTATTAAAAATGCATGAGTATGTAGAATAAATAGGAAGAGCTGGTACTTCCACTCTTAGCATTGACTCTTAAAAGGTAAAATCAGGGTGATCTAATTAGATCTGAAAAGCAGTTAGCTAACAAAATTCTAAATTTTTAGTCAGGCACTATTTATATCATGAATTTATATCCACAGCTGTTAGTTGTGACCCTCATCTTGGGTCTCTGATGTGTCTTGAGACAACAGTCTTTTAAATGTACGTATTTTGGGAGTATAAACTCAAATATGTTTCATTGCAAAGAAAATACAATTTATAGGGGCGCCTGGGTGGCTCAGTCGGTTAGACGACCAACTTCGGCTAGGGTCATGATCTCATGGTCTGTGAGTTCGAGCCCCATGTCGGGCTCTGTGCTGACAGCTTGGAGCCTGGAGCTTGTTTCGGATTCTGTGTCTCCCTCTCTCTCTGCCCCTCCCCTGCTCATGCTCTGTCTCTCTCTGTCTCAAAATTAAATAAAAACATTACAAAAAAAAAAGAGAATACAATTTACAAGTTTTGGGGGCTACTTGTTTAACAGAACTCCTGCAATGCTTGGCAATCCAGTAGTTCTGCTTGAGGACCTCTCTGGGGAAAAAAAAATGGGTCATGAGAGCACTGTGAGTCCTTTCAGTAGCTGGAATATAGAACCATGGGTTGACAGCCCAGGGTAGGTCAGAAATTGAGAGCCCAGCTTAATGCACTCTTCTGTTGCCCAAGAGCAAAGGCCAGAGCAGTGGATCCACAGACCTTGCACGTGATAGTTCCCTGTGTCCACCTCCAGTGTTCCTCCTCCAGCCCCACCACTGACACTTGCTAATGGACACTACAGAGACAGAAAACTAAGCACCTCACTTTTCAAGGAGACAGGGCCTCAGATGAACAATATTTTTAGTTTAATTGCAAGTATGGCTCAGCTGAACAGCTGGGTGGTTGTGGTGTAAAAAGGGAGGGAGGAAGGAAAGGCAAGAAAATGGAGCAGGGAGAATTTGAAGCTAATGCCGTGTCGGGTGAAAATTCTTAGCAGCATTCCTCTCTAACTCATTTAGTCAGTAAATATTTACTGAGGGACCCCTCTGTACAGGTCAAGAGCATGTGGTTTCTCAAGTCTCATGGACTTTGTAGTCAATGTCAATGTGTCTGTTCGAAGTTACCCTCTCACCATTTTCTTTTGTACTGTTCCAGACATGTTACCCTTAGAATCATTTTTTTCCTCTTTCTCTGCTTAGCCCCTTATCATAAGGAGCTAACCCTCCGGGCTGTTTCCCAGGCTGTTTTGTCAGCTTCTTTACAATGGAGTCAACCAACAGGAGGCATTGGTGGGAGACACGAAGGGAGAAACCAGGACTATTTCTCCTCTCTAAGCCTTGGGGGAAGCTCAGCACTGGCTGCTTCTCAGTGATCCACCTCTTGCATCAGGACCATCCTGATTCCTTTGGGTTCTAGTAACATGGCCTCTTTCCTCTTTAGCTTGTCAATTCCTTAATTACATATGTACACAATCTCCTGCCTTGCATTTCCTCATTTAAATACAAGTACGAGGGGCGCCTGGGTGGCTCAGTCGGTTGAGCGACCGACTTCAGCTCAGGTCACGATCTCACGGTTCGTGAGTTCGAGCCCCGCGTCGGGCTCTGGGCTGATGGCTCGGAGCCTGGAGCCTGCTTCCGATTCTGTGTCTCCCTCTCTCTCTGCCTCTCCCCCGTTCATGCTCTGTCTCTCTCTGTCTCAAAAATAAATAAACATTAAAAAAAATTAAAAAAAAATAAATAAATACAAGTACGAGTTTCTATTTCTCTGGTTGGGCGCTAATTAATACATTGTTTAGATTATAAGTAAAAAGGTGATTATTATTGAAATACACTTTACCACTTAGTTGCATGGTGCTTTGCATCTGCCTCTAATTTTATTTCCAGCAAAGATTTTTTTCTATATAGATACTTTTTCCCCTTTGCCTTAAGAAATTGCCAAGGAGTAGTTTTATTTCCAATATCCTAAAGGGATATTATAAGAAAAGTGATGGAGTTGATTGATAAAGCAAAATCCCAATTTATAATCAGAGATCAATCTATATGATGATGATAGGTCCTAATAAGAATATTTTCATTCATTTCCTCTTTGCAGAGAGATCCCTGAAAGCACATTATCTTTAATAGGAATTTTTTATTTATTATCTTTTAAACGTTTGGAAGGATGAAGAGTTTTAAAGGAAAATTGAGATGAATTTAGGAAAAGAGTTCATGCAGGGAAAGATATATAAAATAAACCCTCGTATTGTCTTTGCATATGCAAATGAAGCATTTGACATATTTTCAGGAGGACACATTCTCTTGAGGTTTTCTAGTAATGGGAATGGTTTTATAGATAAATTCATTCTCTCTCCTGCCTAATCTACCCTTTGGTATGTAGGAAGAATGCAAAGAGAAAACTACAGTGTGGGGCTTAGTAAAGAACAGAAGTTAGCGGGGCGCCTGGGTGGCGCAGTCGGTTAAGCGTCCGACTTCAGCCAGGTCACGATCTCGCGGTCCGTGAGTTCGAGCCCCGCGTCGGGCTCTGGGCTGATGGCTCAGAGCCTGGAGCCTGTTTCCGATTCTGTGTCTCCCTCTCTCTCTGCCCCTCCCCCGTTCATGCTCTGTCTCTCTCTGTCCCAAAAATAAATAAACGTTGAAAAAAAAAATTAAAAAAAAAAAAAAAAAAAGAACAGAAGTTAGCAAACCATTATGGCCTGTGGGCCAAATCTAGCCCACACCCTTTTTTATAAATAAAGTTTTATTAGGACTTAGTTGCTTTTTGTCTATAGCTGCTTTCATGTTACAAAGGCAAAGTTTAGTTACAGCAGAGGCAATGTGGCCTGCAAAGCAAAAATGTCCCTTTATGAAAAAGTTAGCCAACTTCTGCTATAGAATACATTCCTTGTTTTTATGAAGGTCATTTTGGCCTTTTGCCTTTAAAGATAAAATATTTCTGGAGCACCTACTAGTGCCAAGTACTGTCTAGATGCTATGTAGAATAAAAGCATAGATAAGAAATAATCAGTGTACTGGAACATGTCTCACCTAGACTCTTTCCCATAATACACTTCAAGCCATCTCACCAACTCCCCAGATCAACTCCAACCCCTCCTTCTATATAACTCAGCTTTCCTTTCTTTCTTTTATTATTTTTAATTTTTTATTTACATACAATCGATACAAGTTACATTAGTTTCAGGTGTACAACATAGTGATTTGACAAATTTATACATTATGCTCTATTCATGAGTCACTCCCAGGTACCTTGATGGCCTCACTGCTGGCTTGCCAACTTCCCTTCTTCAGATTTCATCCTGGTCTCTGAGGCCCATCCTTTCCCAAACAAGACTGTAACTTAATAAAGAGACTTTAGATATTCAACAAAAATTTTAAAAGAAGAAGAAGAAGAAGAAGAAGAAGAAGAAGAAGAAGAAGAAGAAGAAAATAGTGTAGATAAGGAATTCATTACATAGTAGAGATGTACACAAGGACTGTTCTAGAAGATAAATTTCTTCCAACTGAGGTGGAGCCCACACATTGGGGATATGGATTTTGCTTTCTTTTCATATCATGAAGGCACAAGTCCTCCAAGGCATATAGAGAAAAATAAGTCTAGGCACTATGATTTGTGCTTTAAATTTACCTGTTGGGCCTCACATACTTCCAAAGAAAGCAGGATTAAAAAAAAAAAAAAGATTAAAATTAGGGGAAAACAAATTTGGATTATTATCAATCCATTTGTCCATTTACTCATCAATATGTGAGTATCCTCTCTTCCAGACACTGTACTTTGTGCTGTGTGAGAATAAACATGGCAGGAAATAGTTCTGTCTCCAGGGAGTTTATATTGTAGTGAGTAGGTATTATATACACCCAAGCTCGTCCCACTAGCAAAGAATTCCACAGAAATCCAGTGGAAACTTTAGGGGAAATCTTCAAATCAAGGTACAAGAAGAATGCACAGAAGTGTTGATTCAGGAGAGCTGGGAGTTGGAAAGCATGGGTTCAGGATTCAAACTGCCTAGGCTTGCTTTTAGGTTGCCCTTTATCAGTTGTGTGACCTGGGGGAACTTACTGAACATTTCTGTGTATCAGATTCCTCACCTTGAAAGTGAAGATGATGATAGAATCTAGCATAAGAATGTTGTAAGGGTAAAATGAAAGCTTGTTTGCAAAGTGCTTAAATTGGTGAGTGCATGGAACATAGTAAATGCCTTGTGATATTTATTACTAGAAGAACCAGCCTGACCCTTTGCTTGTACTTTAAAATTGCCCACATTTTTTAAATCTTTTGAGATATCTCTCATAGGATGAGTGAACAAATCTGAGAAGAGTGAAATGTTTTGCTCTTTATTTATATTTTAAACACTTGAGGGTTAGAAAAATCAAGCTAGCATGAAGTTATAATTTAATTAGCATGCTATGCTTTCTTTACTTGATTTGGAATTTTTTACTCCATATATGCAGGACTGCTTCTTTCAAAGGTCCCAAAATGTTTTCTTTGAAAATATGCAATTTTCCATTGAGTGATGAAAAGCAAAACCAAATTATAATCATCATTGTCATCTACATTTACTGAATGGCTACTGCATACTAGTTTTGCAAGTTGGTTTAACGTATTTATTAACTCTTTTTTTTACCCATAGAAATTCTATGAGTAATATAGAAAAGCTAATGTTGTGATCCCATTTTAAAGTCAATAAACATGGGGCGCCTGGGTGGCTCAGTCAGTTAAGCGTCTGACTTCAGCTCAGGTCATGATCTCATAGTTCGTGAGTTCGAGCCCCGCATCGGGCTCTGTGCTGCCAGCTCAGAACCTGGAGCCTGTTTCAGATTCTGTGTCTCCCTCTCTCTGACCCTCCCCCATTCGTGCTCTGTCTCTCTCTGTCTCAAATAAAGGTTAAAAAAAATTAAAAAAATAAATAAATAAATAAAATGAATAAACTCAAGTGATCCTCTCAAGTCACATGTGAGGATGAGACAGAATAAGGACCTGTTCACAGGAAAACTTGACTTCAGAGTACGAGGTCTTTCTTTCCTGTGATGTGGTGTGACCTCAAGGGCACATAAAGTTAACATAAGTTAACTAGAAGTTAACATTTAAAACACATGACATCTTTTAATAATAAGGTGTTAGTATTATACTTTATATAAAAGATAAAATTATACTTATTTCTCTCATTTATCATAAAAGCATTACATATTTATCAGAGAAGTTTTGAGAAATTTAGAAAACCATGAAGATGTATGTCAAACATAATCTTATTCACTAGAAATATCCATTATTAATATGTTTTATATATTCTTTTAAACTTTTCTCTGTGTCTTTTTATATACACACCACATACACATTTATTTTTTTAAATTTTTTTTAGTGTTTTTTTTTTTGGGAGGCAGAGAGAATGAGAATGAGCAAGAAGGGGCAGAGAGAGAGGGAGACAGAGGAACCAAAGCAAGCTCTGCCGTAGCAGCACAGAACCTGATGCAGGGCTGGAACTCATGAACCATGAGATCATGACCTGAGCTTAGTCAGATGCTTAACCAACTGAGCCACCCAGGAGCCCCCATATATAATTTCTAAATGGTTTCTTACTATATCTTAATTCCAAGTTTTTTAAACATGTCATTAAGAGTTTTATGGGGTTTTTTATTAAAAATTTTTCAGTATCCACCTGGTATATATTTATGTCTATAGCACAATAAGATTTAACGAGATATTTTGAATGCTTTCATTTTTTTACAATTATAAACAATTTTATAAAATGCTGATGCATCTTTGATTCTAGGATTATTTATAAGACGAATTCTTATAAGTAGAATAGCTAGGTTGAACCATTAAAGTATTTTAAGGCTACGAATATGTCTCCCAGACAGACCACATGAAGTCAATGCTAATTCATCTAATGGCCTTTTGGAACACAGAAACATCTATATAGTTTCCCACCTTAGTCATCAGGAACTTTATTAATTTTCAGGTTATATTTGGCACTGGACTGAACAATACAAATTATTTAAGGCAGCATGCTATCCCCCTTCTAAGGTTGTATAATCCAAGATAAAATCATTCAAACTATCATCCCTTCAAGCAATAGGTATTTGTTTAGTGCCCATAATTTTCAAAAAGAAAAATGGTAGAGCTAGGTGCTAAAGTTAAAACTGTAACTTGTGTGTGTGTGTGTGTGTGTGTGTGTGTGTGTGTGTGTGTGTGTGTGTGTTGGGGAGAGGTGGTGGTGTGGAACATTCCCAGGAATTTTCTAAAATCTTCCAAAATCTATGGATATGATAAGCATTCCTAGGATACTAGTATCCTCAGCAGTGTAGTGGTAGCCAAAGTCTTTTTGGGAGAAAAATATAATCTAATTCCTAAAATACAGAAATTAATTTCAAAGCAACACTTCACAATTCTATACTTCATTATATTACCTAGGAAATAGATAATCAAGTTCTGGATCATGTAGCCCTGATACCCCAGTAAGAGCTGATGATACCAGAGATGGCCCTTTGACTTCATGATACCCAATGCTGGCACAGAGAGAAGCAGAGAAGACCAGAGGAATTCTGGCATGTTGATGGTTGAGCATCAAAGAAAAACCAAAACAATGCCCTTAAGAATGAAGTTATGAGCTGTCTCGGTGCCCAGAGGCCTTGCTTGGCTCCTTGAAATTTCCTGAACTATGTTCTAGGTTCTGTAAAATTCAAGCCTCTTTGGGGTTTAGCTTTCTAAGGATATTTTTAAGGTTTTCTTTGGGTTTCTGTGAGACCTAGATGATGTAAATCTCCATTATTTGGAGATGATATTATCTCTATTAGGTTGATGCAATCTGAATGAGCCTCTATTTCTTGTTTTATACTATACCAATAAAGAAAATGAATTCTGAGGGTTCTGAAATGTTAAGCTTTTACCCTCTATGTGCCATCAGCAATAATTTGGAAGTAAGAACTAAGAAAGGCACAAACAAGATTATAACAACCAAGAATAAAAAAGAGAAAAAAAAATTGATCTTATTCCATAATGGTAACAGTCTCCCTGAATAGATAAGTCATTTGTTAAACAGCCTTCCAATTAAAAAAATATGAATGCATTAGTATTATAGTACATCTTCTAGCCTCTACCTGAGTGTCTGAGGACCATATAGAGATTTGATAGCAGAAAAGAAAAACATATATGGGACTATAAATCTTTCTGCTGTCCCTGAGCAGAAAATGTGCTCTGTAAAAGGAATTGTAAGAGTCACTGATCCCACTTGAAAGTAGGAGAGTAATTAAGCACCAAACTGATGGTAACAATTGAGAAGAAAATGTCCTCTAGTGGAAAATTCTCAGTAATTCAATTTGTATTGATAATAAATAATCTTCCCCAACTTTCTTTTGAATGTTGTATAATCTCAATGGCCTAGTTGTCAGTAGGAGGAAAATTAATGCTTTATTCATTGAAAAGGTTAGAATATGAAAGGACCATCCTCCTTGGTTGAAAGTGCAAAAAAAAAAAAAAAAACTAATACTGATATGTTTAAGATATTCTTTTCCATATTTCTTTGAAATAATTTTGCAAGTCTCATGAAAGACAAATATTTTATTCTGCCAACAACATTTTTAAGACCTTTAACTATGAATAATCTGAAAAATGTTAGAACCTATGTACCACTAGCTTTATATTAAAACTCCTAGTATAAAAAAAAAAAAAAGGCATGTTAAAAATTAGAATGAAAGATAGGGAACCTGGGTGGCTCAGTTGGTTGAGCCTCTGACTTCAGCTCAGGTCATGATCTTGTGGTTCTTGGTTTGAGCCCTGCATCGGGCTCTGTGCTGACAGCTCAGAGCCTGGAGTGTGCTTCAAATTCTGTGTCTCCCTGTCTCTTTGCCCCTCCCCCACTCTCACTCTGCCTCTCAAAAATAAATAAACATTAATTTATTTTTTTAATTAGAATGAAAGCTGATTGGTAGAGCAAGATTATTGTTAATCAGAATGCAACTAATCAGAATTGTTAATTCAGTAATTACTTTATTGTGATACAAAAGCATTAGGGGCGCCTGGGTGGCGCAGTCGGTTAAGCGTCCGACTTCAGCCAGGTCACGATCTCGCGGTCCGTGAGTTCGAGCCCCGCGTCAGGCTCTGGGCTGATGGCTCAGAGCCTGGAGCCTGTTTCCGATTCTGTGTCTCCCTCTCTCTCTGCCCCTCCCCCGTTCATGCTCTGTCTCTCTCTGTCCCAAAAATAAATAAACGTTGAAAAAAAAAAATGTGCAAAAGCATTGAACACACAAACACGTACACAGGCTGGTATACATGTGTGTATATATGTATACATGTTTATGTGTACATATACAGATACACATGCATATGTATACACATACATGTATGTGAATATATATATATATATATATATATATATATATATATATGGCTGGTATATTGACAGATGATTATTAATATATCACTCTCCACATATATCACTAAGTACTCAGTACACACAATGAATTTAAGAGAATATTCCATTTTACAGTATGATCATAGACATGATAAATACAAATGATGAAAACAGAAAATAACATGTTACAGGGTTGCTAAATAAATGGTGTAGATGTCTGATTTTCACACTGGACTGGAGACACATCAAAAACAGTGTGCTAATAATAGTAAAATTCCTAGTGAAAATGATTACCTTTTTAAAAAAAATAATAAAAGCACTTAATGCTCTTACTAAAAATTTGCTCCTATCACTCAGTTGATCTACAAAATGTTTAAGAAAAGAATTTGGAGTTACAACTAGCTTGCTTAGAATTATACACCAAAGTGTGCTTGATATAACCAGTGTTTTGGTTATGCGTCACTTGGTGGACAAAGTTTGTTGTTCTTTGGTATAAACAATAAGTACAGTCAACATGAAGACATGGACCTAGGATGTGACCTGCTAACACACTATATCATTTCTTTCTTAATCTTCCATATCTAAACCCCAAAATAATGATCATAATATCCTAGGTTGTCTTCCCTTGTACAACTAATATTTATCCTTACACCAAACAGTAAACAGGAAGTAGGCCTTACATACATAATACAAGCAGGGAGATATATGGTCCACACCTCAGTTATGTAGTAATTTTAGCTAACTAGGAGATCCTTCTTCTTGAGCATTCTGTTTAAGCAATGTCTTACTGTATGAAAATAAGACAGTCATCTTGACTATGTCCTAAACTAGTTTATCTTTGAAGTGAACAATTCATAAGGTCTCTAAAAATCATAGTATTTTAGAAGTATAAAGATCTACTCTTTGGGAAAGAGTGGTAAATTGGCCTCATGTATCCCATTTTATGGATGACTCAGTTAATTAAAGAGACTTGCCTAAAATAATGACTACCATATTTATTCAAATATAAGACATACACACATTTGAAAACACAACAACCACTTGACAGCTGAGAAACAGAGAAAGTGATTTGTGACAGTCATGACTGCTTGGGTCTCTATGAATCAATCATGCATGGAAGCCCATCCAATCATCCACACTGTTAATTTTCCTGGTATCACCACAAACAATTAGAATCTTAACTTATTTTTATACTCTTAACTTACCACTAATATTTCTCCAAAAATGTTCATTAGGAGACCATTTGCAATGAGAAGTTATTGCACGTGAAGTAGATAGCATGCCGCATGCTGTGCGAAGCCCTCAAAGGCAGTAGAAAGTGCTTGATCCTTCAGCGTAAATCTGAGTAAATCTGAGAGATCTCAGACTGTTTTGTGATTGATCCATGTGTCATAAAAGAGTATCACTTAGGCATGGAACATCTGTCAAAATTGTCTTGCTGGTATTCAAGAAAAGCTTTTTAATTTAATTTTTAGAAATATATAATTCCATCAGAGAAAAATAAATGAAAGTAAGAGTTTCAACAAATAGGAAATGAAGATGGAATCTTGTTATTGCTCAATTATACCATCCCTTCTAAAGAGGTTGAAGAAGTTAATGTAAGTTTGGAGAATAAAAAATCAGCTTTCCCTTATGACGCTTTACAGACCCAAAAATGACAAAATCATTTATGAGATTTGTTAGATTGTACCTGTGGAGACATTTTAGACTCTTAAATGTTGCTACTGAAATTTAAGTAGTAGCCTCTTTAATGAAGGCTACAGTCAGTTAGCTGGAAAACCTGATGTCTTTCCTCCACCACTACCTTTCTTCCCCCAAAGCTGCTTTTAAATTCATGGTGAATTTTACATTAATTGGTAATTTAGCATAAAAGAAAATAGTCATTGTGGTGCCTGAGTACCTCAGGTGGCCGAGTGTTCGATTCTTGATTTCAGCTCAGGTCATGATCTCAGGGTCGTGATATCGAGCCCCTTGGCTGTCTGTGTGCTAAGCATGGAACCGGCTTAAGATTCTTTCATTCCCTCTCTCTCTGCCCCTCTCCCTCTTGCTCTCTTAAAAAAAAAAATTAAAGAAAATAGTCATTGATGACAAAGATAAAACTGAAATTCAGGGCTCCAAATTTTAAATCCAGTAAGTTGCTAAAGACTTTTATATCTACACTTTTGTCCTGCTACTGTCTTTGGCAAAGAACCTTATGTAAATATCTTAAATCTCTGATGAGACATATTGTAAGAGACCATTGCTACTTTTTTTTTTCAAGAAAGTGTTGATATTTATCTAGGTGAATTAGTCACTCTTCTGACACAGAGAGCTACAGCTTGAGAAATCATCAGTCTCTTTCCCTGCTTCTGAAAGGTCTGTATCATCGCAGAATAGATTGTTACCTAAAATCTAAGAAAAAAAAAGGAGTCTACAATTCCATGTGAAATTGGAAGCCCGACTGGTTTTCAAATATTAATTTATACATCAAAATAGTATCATTACGTCTTAATTTCCCTTTTGTCATTCACATTATGCACTCCTCCAGTCCTACATTGTTCAATATGGTAGCCACTAGCCACATATGGCTGTCTACATTTTTAAATTTAAGTAAAAGTAAAAATTCAGTTTTTCTGTTGTACTAGCTGAATTTGAACTGCTCAATAGTCACATGTCACCAGAGGCCATTGTATTAGGCAGATATAGACCCTATCCATCGCCACAGAAAGTTCTACTGGACAGTGCTGCAGTTTAGTGAAAAAGAAAATCTCTTCAAGGATTCTTGGGTGCTATTTAAGATGAGCATTGAGGAAAATGATCTTGCCTCGGGTTGTAATCAGTAGATGTAGACGTTTACATGTTAAATTTGTAAGGTGAGCTAGTCATAGAATTTTATATCTGTAAGGACCCTAGGAGGTAATTTAATACAGTTCCTCTTATTTTAGTGTTGCACAAACTGAGGTGCAAAGAGGCTAAGTGTTTTATGTAATGTCACTTAGGATTTTGTGACAAAGTTTAATCATCAGAATTGTTAGTGACACACATTCACAAATTTTGAAATAAGGATATAAAATTAATTCTTGCCCTGAAACCAGGTAGTGCTCCCACTTGGGCAGATTCAAATTGGTGAGTGTGCCCAAGAGACCAAATTCAAAGTTCCAGTCTGGAAATATTTTTATCTAGTCTTTCAGACCTGGTGTTTGGTTGATTCAATTAGGAGTATTTCTAAATGTGCACTAAAATACTTTTTTCAGCTTTGGCAAAACACTTTACTTTTCTGAGGTGTCTATTTAGCTAGACCTGTAACTGGTTTAAGGGTTGAGGATCTAGGGTAAGAGGTAATAAGAGGAGAGACTAAGTCCCAGCATATGTATTGCTCCTAAGCTTTCCTCATTCAGCCTGATCCTGAGGTGACAGGCAATTTTGCATTTAAACCTCACACTGACATTTAGTAGCATTGTGAGTCAGCCCATTTGGTCTAATATAACAAAATACCACAGAATGGGTGGCTTATAAACAACAGAAATTTATTGTTCATAGTTCTGGAGGCTGGGAGTCCACGATCAGGGTGTAAGCATTGTTAGGTTAG
This sequence comes from Leopardus geoffroyi, assembly GCF_018350155.1. Lineage (NCBI taxonomy): Eukaryota > Metazoa > Chordata > Mammalia > Carnivora > Felidae > Leopardus > Leopardus geoffroyi. The sequence goes on along the minus strand of NC_059328.1, from coordinate 123,034,814 downwards.
GGCTCTGTTCTTGCTCCCAGACTTCTCATGGTGTCCTCAAGGGTGGAAGGGGCTGGAGAGCTCTCTGGAATCTCTTTTATAAGACCACAAATTCCATTCATGGGGGCTCCATGCTCATGACGTACTCACCTCCTAAAGGCCCTGATTACTCTATGGATCATTTCTGGGGGATTACGTTTTTAGCATATGAATTTGGTGGTAGTAAGGGGGTACATAAATATTTAGACCATAGCAGTGACCTTGTGTAAGATTAGGTGTATCAATTACTATCTGCCTGCCCACTCCACTTTCTGTAGGTAGCTTCCTGTCCTTGCTCCTGCCCAAAGTGTCCGTGCCCACTGCTTCTCCAACTTCTTTTTTTTAATTTTTTTAATGTTTTTATTTATTTTTGAGACAGAGAGAGAGCATGAGCAGGGGAGGGGCAGAGAGAGAGGGAGACACAGACTCTGAAGCAGGCTTCAGGCTCTGAGCTGTCAGCACAGAGGCCGACACGGGGCTCAAACTCACAGACTGTGAGATCATGACCTGAGCTAAAGTCGGACGCTTCACTGACTGAGGTGCCCCTCCAACTTCTTTAACCAAGGCACAGGTGCATAGGTTTGTGCTTAGTTGGGTGCCCGATCCAAGAGCATCTGATCCCTAAGCGGGCTGATGACATAGAATTTACAAGGCCTGGTTCATTAGAATAAACCAGGTATACAGTATTTTGAAGTTTGCAACTGGAATGTTAAGAGACCAGACCAGTTAGTAGTGAGGGGACTAACCATAATTCAGGGTGGCAAGACACAGAGACTCCTGCTGAATGATTTTGAGGTATTTACAAGGGGCAGTGATAAAGCACTAAGAAACTAAAAGCAGAAAAAGGTGGGCAGTGACAGAGGATGTAGGACAGGCCTGTAGAGAGAGAAACAGAACCAGACAGACTGCTTCAGAGAAGCTGAGAGTTGCTTGCGGAAGACAGGACAGCTCCTGAGCAAGCAGCAGCAAATTTTGAATAAAACCCAATTGCATTTGTCGGAAGTTTGGTTTCCCTAAGACTTTTCCCTTTTGAGTCTCCGTTAGCCCTGGGTCTCTTCAATATAATTTCTCCTTTTAGGTTTTTTTTTTTTTTAACTTGAGGTAATCTATTAATTTTCTGTTATTTGCCACCAAAAAATTCTGATCTACACTGGGGCTAACAATAGCAATCTCAATAGCTTGTTGCAAGCATTAAAAGGAAAAATAAAGATTCCATCCCCTGGAAACTCAATAATTCTTTTTTAAGATAGTCAGTTATATTCAGAAGGAATGAAGTTAAACAAGTTATTTCCCTCAAATCTATGGGAAAAATGTATTTAGAGTTAAGATAACATTAGAGTTTTCTGAAATTTCCAATTAGTCTTCTCCAGTTTCCAGCACCTGTTGCAGTGAGGGATAATTCCCAGAAGCCATATACTATTAGAAAGAGGCCACCAGGAAAACTGAGTTTTGGACCACTCCTCTGGTAGAGATTACCGATGTCCACCCATATCTGATTCTCCTCTACTTTCTGGACACACGAAATACTGCATTTTCCAGACCCTTGTTACTAGTTTTGGCAATAGACTATGGGCAGAATTTACACATGTCATTTCTAAGCTGGGTCTGTCTTGACTAGCCCCGGCAACCCATGAGCTGTCTTCATCTGGCACAGTGTTTCTAAAAGGGCAAAAATATGATGAGCTCACAGAATGGAAACTGTACAAGTCTATAAAGTCATGTCTTAGAAGAAAATCATGACTTAGAACAGCATTGCCCTGGTGAGCTGTCCAAATTGTAACAGATTTTGTATAGGCAAAAATTTTAAAGGCTAAACCACTGAGTTGTTGCGGTTTATATGTTACATAGCATATAATCTTTTGCGTCCTGACAATGCCATAGGTGAAGAAGTCACTGCTTTTTCCTGTGCTCCAATATCCTCATGCATATAATAGAAGAAGTTAGACTAGATTGTCTCCAATGACTCTTCCAGGGTATACATTCATTCTGTAATTCTTCTCTAGTGCCTGCCCTACTTATCTTGCAGATTTACTGTGAAGATGCTTTGGAAAACTAACAAGGGCCTTACCAATACAGTCTTATAAACAAAAGATGTTGCTGTCAAAGCTGACAGCTTCCTAAAGAGATCTTGCTATTTCTGAATTAAGCATTTGGAATGACATCAATTTTAATTTTTAATTTGGCTATGTGCAAGTTTTTATCTTTTTCAGTGGGAAGATTTGAATAGACTATTTCCTCTTGTTTTGCCAGTATTTGAAAGCACAATTTTGAGAGTGCAGACAACCATAACTGACTGAGCAAGTCTGTTCCTCTGCTATGGCTCTTCTTTGCTTGCTTTTCTCTATCACCCAATTGTGAAAGCTTCCCTCCGGTGTGCTTAGCTAGTACTTTGATTTGTGAGGTCAACCCTGACCAAGCCTTGATGTAAAGCGGGAGCTGTAAAGCAGTCTCCTATTTGATCTTCCTGCCTCCATGCCTAGTCCCCTCTTACATCCACCTTCCACACAGTTTCCATGATTCAAAGGCTACATCTGATGATGCACCTGCTCCTTCAGTTGCTCTACATCTCCTATGGAGGAAAGTCTTGACTCCTCTTCATGGCATCTAAAGCATTTGATCTGATAATGGAAATGATACATGTGGCTAACATTTACTGAGCATTCCTATGTACCAGATCCACTGTACTAGATGTTTTTATGTATATTACTCTACCTCTTAAAATGGTCTTCTGGAATAGATACTAGTATCCCTTTTATAAGGAAGAAGAAACTATTTCCAAGATTTGTTTGCCAGTTAGTCAGTGTTAGAGATGAAATTTGATCAAGATCAGTCATTCCCCAGAGTATGTGCTCATAGTACACTTCCTTTGCTCTCCTAAACTAAAACGACAAATAAGAATAAAAGCTTCTTTTTATCTTGTAAGAGGTCCAGTGCGTAATTGAACAGAAGTGGTTTCAGCAAAAGTCTTGCAATTCATTTGAGAAAAGCTAAAGTAGTCAGTCAAGTGCCTCAGATGAGGCTGTGATTCCTTAAATCAATGTTCAGGCCCAAGGCAAGCAGCTATGGGGAGCGTTTATACTTTGAAATACTCACCTCCTCAACTTTTCATATGATTCACACTTTTATCTGTTATCGGATGATACTTTCAGTGCCTCTTTTGTCGGCTAAATGCAAGTTTCCAAAAGCCACTGGGGAATAAACATTTTACGTGAGACCTAATAGCATGGCCTCCCAATCAGTACTTCTGTTTCATCATTATCTCCATTTTTGTCTGTGCTGAAATATTTGTTTTTGTAACTATTGGGAAATTTTACTTTGCTTTATTTTTTGCTTTGATTTTTTTTTGTTTCAATTATAGAAGAGCAAAATGTACTGACTATGAATATATATTTACATTTACATTTCTGAACACCTTTTAAGATTTAAGCAGGTCAGCTGTGTTTTGAATTATGAAGGAAAAATAAAAATTCAAGAATATTCTTGTTCCTGGAAATTTATCATGAAAAGATGTGCTTAAAGGCCAAAGTGTGATTAGGATTCTCTAATATTATTAATTGCTGGGAATGGAAACCCTCTTTTTAACATACACACACAGTTTGAATCACGCAGTCTATCTTGAAGTGTGTTTCCAGAAAGATGCTCTTTCTTAGAGACGAGGACATATGTGGTTTTCTAGGTTTTCTGCATGGAGAAGGAAGGGATTCAAATGTTTGCACCCTCATTTTCCTAGCATCATCCTTTCTATTTGCTTAACAATCTCACTCAGAGGAACTTTTTTTTTCATTTTTACCAACAAAAGGACACTGTTGGCCTCGTGCTTGATGTGGTATGGAGCCAGTAGGTAGAGGCCTCTCTGGGGGAGACTGATTAAGTAGGAATTTGGGTAGCAGGTAGACAGCTGGGAGAGCGGTGAAAGTGAGCCTGTGAGGAAGGCTGTGGCAGCAAATAGAAGCTTAGTCTGCCTCTGGTGACAAGATCTTCAGAGACTCTTCCTCCAGGCTGGGTTCGCAGCTGGGAACATCAATCTCCCTCCTGACCAGAGGCTTATTAGCATTCTGAGTATCGCTTTCAATTAAACTTCTTGAATGCTCATTTAGTTTCTAGTTAATAAGGCAGGATTGGATGTCATGTATGATCCAGCAGGTTGTTTTTAAAGGATAAAAATAAAAGGAGCCCTGGGATATGTTAATTGGCAGCCTGGGTCCCTGTGCCAACATGGTGCCCAAGTTCCCAAACCACTGTCCACTGCTGGCCTTGCAAATGGACACAGGGCAGGGTTATTTTTCCTTAATGGATGATTTCAAATATTCACTCTTAGGAAAACCAACATGTTATTCCCTGATGGCTACACAAATTCAGTCAGCTTTTTTAGTCCAAATTATTTGAGATTTGTGTAGTAAAGGACTACTACAAGTAGGGGACAGAGGTAGTTCTAAGTAGGGAAGATAAGATCTGTCACTCTGACCACCTTTTTTTGAGGTGATAATGCCAATAATAAAAATTTTTGCAGTGAGAGTCATTCTTTTTTTTAAAAAAAATTAACATTAATTTTGAGAGAGAGAGAGACAGAGTATGAGTGGAAGAGGAGCAGAGAGAGAAGGAGACACAGAATCTGAAGCAGGCTTCAGGCTCTGAGCTGTCAGCACAGACCCCAACATGGGGTTCGAACTCATGAACAGTGAGATCATGACCTGAGCCAAAGTTGGATGTTTAACCGACTGAACCACCCAGGCACCCTGAGAGTCACTCTTTACTGAGTGTCTTCTATCTGTCTATCATTGTCGTCACAATTCACTTAATTTTCATATAATCCTGTGAGGCAGGACTAATATCCAATGCCAGAGGCTAAAATTAAGACACTGGGATAAATTTGCTCATGATCAAGAACTAGTTTGTACTAATAGAGAAATGGAAATTGTACAAATAAGGGTCAGGTTTTCATCCTTAGTCTTCACCTTTGACTCTTTTCCATTCCTCTAAAGTCTGAGAACACAGTATGGAATAGTCTTAGCACTGGACAATCTTTCCCTAATCTTACTCAGGTGGAAGGGTGACTGAATGGGAGGCAGGCAGGGAGAAGGATAATGGAGACCTCATTATGTCAGAGGAGTTGTGAGGAAAATATGCAGAAAGTCATCACTTTCCCCTCAAGATCATCTTTTTATGCCTTACCTATAATTCTAACTTAGGGCAGTGGAGGACTGAACGCTCCAGGGCTCTGGAGTCACAACCTCATCTGAGCTCCAACTGTGCCTTTTTCTAGTTATATGAATCTAGGAGAGTGACTTTATTCTAAGCCTAGGTTTTTTCAAAGGCATGACTTTTCCAGGTCAGGTCAGAAAACTTGACCCTTGATCACAGGGGTGGGAACATGAACCAGGCTTGTCAATTGCAGCATTGCATTCCTTTGGACACAGAAATGGTCCAGAGATAGTATTTGCACTCTTGTGAGCCAGGTCTGTCCAGAGAAGTAGGCTGTGTTTGGAAAGAGTCCCAGCTCTGCCACTAAATACATATAACCTTGAGCCAGCTTTTGACCTTTCTCTATGAGGCAAAAATCACGGGGTTGATTAGATTAAGTTCTCTACTTCCAACAAACTCTAATGGTCTATTTTTCCATCTGAAGGAAAATACACAAACAGCTTTTCATTCAGTAGTTTTGGGTTCTATGAAATATCAAATATGGGGGTGGAGGGTGTTTTGAGGACAAATCTCTGTTAGGTGGACAAAGGTATTTTTTAAATGAGTTTTACAAAAAAGACTATTCACTGGGGTTTGATGCCTCCTGAGAAATAATCTTTGAAAACCAGCCCACTCACAAGAAACTTAGTAATCTTTGGTATATTTTTTGGCACATGACTCCAGACTCATAAAGGAAGGGAGGTTTCCCTGGGCCAGAGTTGATAAAAGACTGGGGGGCTGTGATTATAGTACAAGAACTTCATATAGAAATGTGCAAACAGGAAACAACAAGCAACATTGAAAATAAGAGACCCAAGGGAGAAAACAAATTCATGAAGAAAAGATCTTAAAATAAATACTTGCTGAGTGCCTAACAAATTCAACAAAAAGGAAAACCCTTAAGTATATACATTTTCAATTGAAAATCAGAAGGTGGCAGTACTGCTTACTGAATAGACCCAGATGAGGGCTCCAAGGAAATCTGCAGAAAGAATAACCCATTTTGTAGGTTATGAGTAGCAGCTAGAACTTTACCACTAAAAACGAAATGTGTCTTGGTAAAATGTATCCCATAAACTTCTGAGCATCTTTGTGGGCTGTGCACACCAGCCCAATTATGTATGGCTTTCACCTCCAGGATGCAGTGAACCCAGAAACTTACCAGAACTAAGAGGGAGACTAGGCACTGTTTCTGGCCTATGGCTAAAGTCCTTTCCATCAGAAATAAAAAGTAAAGGCCCAAAGTGTGGTCAGTCTCCAGAAGTGCAGCATCAGAGCCACCTGGAAATTTTTAACAAATGTTAGTTCTAGCCCCACCCCAGACCTACCGGTCAGAATTTCTAGTGACAGGGTCTAGAAATCTGGGTATTCCAAGCTTTCCAGGTGATTATAGTACATATTCATCTTTGAGAACCAAACATACAGATGTTGAGGCAACTTTTATCCGCATTTCAAAATGTAGGGCAAATCCTCAAGTAATAGGAGGATTTACCAATTCTATGGTCTTCTTTATAACTTAAAGTTATAAATGAGTTTGAATAGCAAGTGTAGTCAAAGAAGGGTAACATGAAAGAAAGCAATCCCTTAGAAATGGACCAGAACAATCAGTGAGAAGTGTAGGAAGAAAGTAGTTTCTCCCCACTGTCACATCATTTGAATTTCTACCTATTTGCCAATAGGACAGAAATTTTCAGAAAAATAGCGTTATTTTAAAGTAATTTTCTCTATCAGAAATGCTCACAACTCATACAATGAGAAATAAAGCTCTGAAAATGATTTTTAATTGTTCTCAGGTAAAATAGAGGCATAATAAAAGTACAATGCAACCTAGCTGTTCAAACAGGAAAAGAAAGAAAACAAAAGCTGGATGTGAAAAGTCAATCACACTAAAAAAGCATAAAGACTCTTGGAAAAAGCAATTTTGCCACTTTAATAGGCATTGACTAAAGTCTAGTCCAGAAACATTTCTGTTTTATTAATTAATTGTGTGGTTTTACAGTGGATGGTAGATAATGGAACTGTTATTCCATTAAATAAAACAACACAACCACAGAGAGCAAGACCACAGACAAACACTGACCACTCACTCTAAGAGGACCTCAAGAAAGGGCAGTCCTTTTGTGCGGCTACACATTTCCAAGGTTCCATCTTAATTTAGTGGATCCATGACATTAATTTTGGAATGGCATCCAGACTTGTTCCGTCCTTCAGAGATGGTCTCTTTTTATTTTTTATTTTTTTCTATTTAAAAGTTTTTAAAGTTTATTTATTTTGAGATCAAGAGAGAGAACCAGTGGGGAAAGGGCAGAGAGAAAGGGGACAAAGGATCTGAAGCAGGCTCTGTGCTGACAGCAGAGAGCCCAGTGCAGGGCTCGAACTCACCGTGAGATCATGACCTGAGCAGAAATCAGACGCTTAACTGACTGAGACACCCAAAAACCCCTAAATTTTTTTTTAAGTAATCTCTGTGTCCACTGTGGGGCTCAAACTCATGACCCCAAGATCATGAGTCAAATGTTCTACTGACTGAGCCAGCCAGCTTTATTGTCCTTTTTCTTTTCTTTTCTTTTCTTTTCTTTTCTTTTCTTTTTTCTTTTCTTTTCTTTTCTTTTCTTTTCTTTTCTTTTCTTTTCTTTTCTTTTCTCTTTCCTTTCCTTTCCTTTCCTTTCCTTTCCTTTCCTTTCCTTTCCTTTCCTTTCTAATTTAGAGATGGTCTCTTTTAAAAAAAAAAAATGCTTATTTATTTATTTTTGAAAAAGAGAGCATGAGTGTGGGAGGGGCAGAGACAGGGAGAGAGAAAATCCCATGCAGGCTTCTTGCTGTCAGTGCAGAGTCCAACTCGGAGCTGCATCTCATGAAATGTAAGATCAGGGCCTGGGCTGAAATCAAGAATCAGATGCTTAACCAGCTGAGCCACCCAGGTGCCCTGAGATAGTCTCTTTTTAACCAAATCCATGAGAGACTCTTATCAATATTACTTACCATACCAACTTTTTTTTTTTTTTTATTCAATTTGCTATGAGCAGCAGAAGTAAAGTGTCAGCCAGAGAGTTTTTTAGCTGATTGATGCACATGTAGCCTTCCTGGTGAATCTAAATGGAGAGTCAAATTAAAATTAGAAGTGTGCTTCAATGAACATAATATTATATCACAAGAAATTAGAGAGGGATTTTAATATCCTAGTGCATCCATCTCTGCTATGAGGGTACACTTGTCAAATAAACCTGTTCAGGTTCATAAGTTGTGGCATTATTGCCCTGGACATTGTATTCTGCCTTTGTGACTGATTTGTCCATATTTTGTACTAAACTACCCCCTGCACCCAGTTGATATTTTCTTGTTGGAGGTATGTTAATATCACTTATTAGGATTTGATTAACTTCAATTAACTTTCCAAGTTCCAAGAAGAACTTGGTCCTGAGAAATACTTTTTGTTACAGTTCTGTAGGGCTGATCTTCTTGATGATGGCTCTCGTGGTTGAGTGCCTCACAGTGCTAAAACCTTTTAATGCCAGAGAGCTTAGTTCTAGACCTTCTCAGTTTACATTCCAATTGAGACAACAGACCATAGCATAGGACATGCAATGAGAAGGGAAGTAGTGGGCAATGATCCATAAGAGGGACAATTGACCCTATTATTGAGGTCAGGAAAGCCTACCTTGAAGAAGTCGTCTTTAAACTGAGTCCAAGGCTAAGGAAATGGGAGAGAAAGAGGGAGAAGTCTAGGCAAAGTCAGTGGCAGGTGGCAGTGTAGAATCCCAAAAGGAAGGAAGAACATAACAGATTTGATGAATCAGATGGATTAATATGGCTCCAGAACAGAGTAGAGGGAATGAGGGAGAGTGAAATCAAGGAAGATCATATTAGAGATGTAAGCTGGGACCACATAAAGAAGGATTTCATTAATGTCGCTAAGGACTTTGCTATTTATGTTAATGTGATATGAACCATTTAACAGTTTTTCAGCAGAAGACTGACTCAGTATAATTTGTATTTTAGAAGGCTCATTCTGGCTACAGTATATACTATAGACTGAAAAGGGAACAAGGCTTGAGGGAAGAATAACTTAACATTTCTTGTTTTGTTTGTTTTTCAGTATAGTCCTATATGAAAGTGAGTAATGATAGCTAATAGTTTCCTCTTATTATATACCAACAATTTTACACAAATTCCACTTAATGTTTGAAATAATGCCATAAGGTAGGTTCTATTAATATCACATTAATATGTTAACATTGGGGCACCTAGGTGGCTCAGTTGGTTAAGCATCTGACTTCTGCTTAGGCCACGATCTCACAGTTTGTGAGTTCAAATCTTGTGTCAGGCTCTGTGCTGACAGCTCGGAGTCTGGAGCCTGCCTCAGAGTGTGTGTCTCCCTCTCTCTCTGCCCGGCCCCTGCTTGTGCTCTGTCCCTCTTTCTCTGTCAAAAATAAATAAACATTAAAAAAAAATGTTAAAATAAGCACAAATAAGAAAAAAACTTGTTAGGAAGTTTAAATGACTTGCTCAGGTCACACAACCAATAAGTGTTACAGTCAGGATATGAACTCTGGTTCTTACCCCCATACCACTGCCCCCATATTAAAGGAGAAGATGGTGTGAACTAGGTCTTGGTGATTGCTTGAAGGTAGGTTGTGGGTGGAGTAAAAGGGATGGTATGAAGTCTTAAGCCTGGTTCCGAGTCCCTACAAGTTTTGCTCCCAACTTCAGTTGCACCCTGTACACCTTTGCACAGATTTTTTTACTTGTTTTCTGGCCCCATCTCTTATTCTTCAGAGCAGACATCTCCAACATTATCTATTCTTCTGCAGATGCTGTGCTATTCCATCTTCCCTCAATATCAGTCAGTAGTTGATTAGATATCCTACTTATTTTGAGATCTTTGGCTAACACTGGTGATGATGTTCTTTTTTTTTTTTTTTTTCTAGGACGAAATTGATTAACTGGTTCTTTTTCAAAACGTTTAGAACATAATATGAAGAGACAGAAATCAATGAAAAACAAGACCTCTTTATTTCCTACCCATTATAATATCAAACAAGAGAATCTATTTCCAGCCCTGGTTTCTCATCCGTTTGCTAGAGAGGTTTTATTCTTTTGTTTTAAATGCTCAGGACTTCTAGCCTCAGAAGGGACAGATAGTCAAAATGTTCATCGATGGTAGAGCCTTGTAAATACGACTTGGTCACTCCTTTCTCCAGAAGTGGCAGGAGGTTCTCTGAGTCTCTTCTTAATATCTACCTACCTACCTACCTACCTACCTATCTATCTATCTACCTACCTACCTACCTATCTATCTTTAAGTTTGTTGAGTTATTTTGAGAGAAAAGGAAAGACAGAGAGTAAGTGAGTGTGAGCAGGGGAGGGGCAGGAGAGAGGGAGAGAGAGAATCCCAAGCAGGCTCTGTACTCTCAGAGCAGAACCCAATGCCAGACTCAATCTCATAAACTGTGAGATCATGACCTGAGCTGAGATCAAGAGTCAGATGCTCAACCGACTGAGCCACCCAGGCACCCCCTATATTTTAGATGTTTGTAGTGATGATATCCACTATCAACTTATTTTATCATTTGGGCCAGAAAGGCTTGACTTTGCTGTTTTCAAATAGAATTATTATAAAGTAGCAGACATAATCATGCCAGAGAAAGATTCAGTTGCTTCCATTTCCTTCCATAGGAAGAACTTATAGAAATAATTTCTTGAGACAAAATGGACAAGGCCTTGTGGTACCACACTCTAGTAACATTGGTTTGTTAAGCCAATTGCTTCCCAGATCCAGGAAGAATTATCACAGGAAAATGTCTAAGAAGATCTAAGATAGCGTACTTCTGAATTTTTGCTGTTATTTGGAGCAGTTAGAAATACTAATCTTTGTGGCACTGTATATGCGTTACTTTGCCACACCTATCATAATAAGATACCACAGGCTGGGAGGCTTAAACTACAGAAATTTATGTTCTTCCAGTTCTCTGGACTGGAAGACCAAGATCAATGTGTCGGCAGGTCTGGTTTCTTGTGAGACCCCTCTCCTTGGCCAGCAGGTGGCAGTCTCCTCCCTGTGTCCTCATGTGGCCTTTACTCTGTGCACAGCTCTCCCTGGTTATCTCATCCTCATACAAACACCAGCAGACTGGGTTAGGGTGTACTGTAACAGCCTCATTTTAACTTAAAGATCTCTTTAAAGATGCTGTCTCCATATATAGTAACATTCTAAGGAATTGGGGCCAGGGCTTTGACATAGGAATTTTGGGGAGACATAATTCTGTCCATAAAAAGCACATCCTTGTATTTATTTCTACAGTTATCCAAAAATAACAACAACAAAAGAAAAAGAAGAAAAAGGCTTCTGGCCCAGAAAAATATAGAGCTATTATAATAATGACACCCACTTTTTATAACATTTCCATGCTTTGAGACCAGAGAGTTTTCAGTGCTTGCAGAAAGGCAGACATGAATATTTTCTGCTAGGTTAACCCTATTTTGGTTTCCTTAAAATAAGCCAAGGGTCCAGAAGTTTCAGGAGTCCAATATAAAAATCGTTGAGACAGTTGCCACTCTCCTTTATTTCTCTATTTTAAGCGATAATAAACATACTGATTATTATCCATATCGGTTCCATCCCTCTGCCTATGAGATTTTATTCTTTTTAACGTGCAAGCAAATCAGCTTTTTGCAAGAGTGACAGAGGGTTTGCTTATAACCAGGCATCACCATCAAAGGGGGGAAGTATCCTGGGTCTCTCATAAGCTTCCACAGTAACTACCATCTTCAGGTATTTGAGGTGTCAAATGAAAACCTGAATTTGCGAGAAAAGAGCACACAAATATTGTTCATAAATTGCAGTTAATTTTTTTCTAAGATAAATACAAAGTCATTAACTAGAGCAATTAGCAATTATTAGGGGCCTTTGGAACGTTCAAGGGGCAATTTCTCCTGGTTTACTCTCACAGCTATCGTTACCTCCCCAAACCTCTCTAGATTTCTGTTACTCATATTGTTCTCCCTACTTGTGTTGGAAGATGGGTCTCAGGTCCAGTCCAAGCCCCCTTCATGTACTCTCAGGACTCCACCTTCTTCTATTTCCTCTGGGATTTTGCATTTTCAACTGCCCCTTTCTAGGAATATCACACGTCACCCTCTATTGGTTTTCTCCTCCTAAACTGCAAACATGCTCATGCCTCTTCCCAGTTACATACTCTTATGATAAATCTACCTTTGTGTCTGCCTAAAAACTAAATTTCTCAAGTACAAAACCCATCTTGTTTTTCCTATGTCCCCACTGTCTAGCATGGTTCCTAACTTACTCTTGCTCCTTGGTAAGCATCTGATAAATGAATGGAGAAATGCATGAACATCCAGGCAAAGGTTTGAATAACTAGTTGAACATATTTGAATGATGCCAAATAATTGGATACTATTTAGAAAGATAAATTGAATGTTTGATTTCATGAATGACAAAGTTCACTAAAATCAGAAAATTTTATGGTTAATTATTTAGAAAATAAAATTTCTGAAAAGAGTCAGTACTGATAATTTGGGTCAAGATTACTTTCCCCTTCACTTTACTTAGACAGAATTGGGGACTTAATTTGTTTGTAAAAAGTGATCCAGGAGCACCTAGGTGGCTCAGTCAGTTAAGGATCTGACTTCCAGCTCAGGTTATGATCTCACATTTGGTGAGTTTGATCCATGTCAGGCTTTGTGCTGACAGCTCGGGACCTGAGCCTGCTTCGGATTCTGTGTGTCCCTCTCTTTCTGCCCCTCCCCCACTCACTCTCTGTCTAAAAAAAAAATATCCAACTTTCCTTTTATTTTTATTTTTTTTGGCTGTGTGCTACATGGTACAAACTTAGAATCTAAAGCCTAAACGTTTTAGTGCAATACATCTGTATTTCTGATCACTTAGACTTTTTTCATGGTTTACAAACAGGCCATGAGAGACTCTCCCAGAATTTTTGGGATTATTTTTAACGATAACCCTAGGGTGGATAACTATCTACTACATCAGTCCTTCAATCAATAAGTGTTTGCTGAACTCTCAGAAATGCACAGTAACTGTGTTAAGTATTACATAGAACATGGAAACCTATATGAATGTAACCTCTATAATTGTCACCATCTACATTGATTAACAAAAGCAATAGATGTGTAGTAGAGAAGAAATGGTTATGATCTTTAGCAATTGTTACAACCTTAAAAAATGTAAAACAAAAGAGTATTTTTTATTTTCTGCTTATAGCAGTGACTAGGATAGGTACTTACAGTATGCTAGATATTAATTATTACCAGCTTATTTAACTCAGTTTGTTGGAATTTAACCAGACAAGTTTCCATAAAGTAGGAAAAATTCACTAAGACTTTGCCCTCACCTGAGCTAAATAGAGGGTCTTGAGCTGTGTCCTGAACTTGTTTCTGACTGAAGGTGTCTCCTCCATCATTCTGGTCCCAGAAGACATCTCTCAGTTTACAACACATTTTTAAGGCAGGATGCAGTGGTGTGTGAAAAGGCTAACATTTCTGCAGGAGAGAAATCTGTCTGACAGATAAACATCCCTCCAGCCTTTCCTAAGCCCTATTTGTAAAGAAAGCTTGATGGAAAGGGAAATCTGTAAGACTTCAAGGAGAAACAGTGGAGCGATAGAATCAATAGGAGGCCTCCTTATTCCCATCTCAGGAAATCCGGAGATCTGTGTGTTCTTATTTCAGAAGGCTGGCATCCAAGAAGGTCACATAGTGACTTGCAATTATCAGCGTCCCAAAGGATAGCGCAGGACAGTGCAAAAAGTGTGAGACTGGGAATCAAGTGACGTGGGTTATATTCTCAGCCCTGTCAAGGACTAGCTATGTGACCTTGGGAGAGACACTTTAGCCTGCTTCCTTGGCTGTGTGATGCACATTGTCTTACTTGCCTGACAAAGCTTTTGTGAGGATAGAATGAGATAAAATATGTAAAAGCACCCCTCACAGTGCTTGGTACATAGTCAGAATTAAAACCGCAATTATAGCTAAAGACCTCTCTAGTCCATGAGCATGCTACCTGCCTGGGTGATTGGAGGAAGGCTAGGAAGCTTTTACCCACTGTCCCCCCCTCTCATTACTATGGTCCAGTCTCCAGGACATACAGCTTCTCAGCTGATTGCTTAAATATCTTAATAAGGGACAAACTGTTTCACCCCTAGGTGGAGAAAATTAAGACTAGGAAACAGTGTGGCCATATAGCACAGGGTCAAAAGGGGAACTCTGGGGGCTAAAAGTTCTGCTCTAGAATTCCTGTCAAATACTGCTTAGCTGTATGGACTTATAAGAGAGTTATTTTATTTTATTATTTTTTTGAATCTCAGTTTCCCTGTCTGTAAAATGAAAATGATAGAAATGTAGGATAGAACATTTAAGCTGGACTAAGATGGAAAGGAAGGACAGGTAACTGCCTGCTCTTTCAGCGGATGCTCTGCCTGTGAACCGCACATCTGTGACCTCTGTTGGAGGGGCACAGACTCGTTACTACTTATGATACTTGCCCTGGAAGCTCTCCACTCTTGCGTTCCCTCTCCTCTTCTGAGTCTTCCTTCTCTGTGTGAGATGCTCAGGGTGACTTGTGGAAGCTCAGGAGCCCATCCCCGCAGCCCTCACCTCCCTAACGCAGGACAGGGATCTCCCAGAGTACTGTACTAAGAGACACAGCCTCCCCTCCTACCTGTCTCCAGTTTACTTCCCTGTTTGCTAGGATGAGGTTTCATCATATCGTTTTGCCAGCAGGATGAAAATACCACAGTAACTTAATCCTCCATCAACATCTGACAAATGGTTGGCATGCTAGAGCAGGTTTTTTACATGTTAGGGAAATAAATGCTAATCAAAATAAAGGAATTTTCACGGGAGAAATCCTTCGAGAGATTTAGCTGGAGGAGTCTTTCCTTCCTAACATCGCTTTCACTACCTGGTCCTCCTTTTTCTAAGTCCTTTTAGGAGCAAGGCAAGCCATCATTCATTCGGGTAATGCATTTAATTAATCATATGAATGACAATTGAAAGTCAAGGTAAATCTCCTCTTAAAATGACAACACACTAGACATATGTCAGTTTTACTTGCTAGACATTCGTTTAATTTTCTCTAGTAACAACAGCTTGTCCTTTGGGGAACTTCTTCTCCAGTGCACGCAGTCCTATTGAGACTCTCCAACTAAGGGCTCTACATGCCCAGGACAAGTGGCGGGAAGTGCTAGCTCAAACAGAGCATCTCTTCTCAAAATTATACCTCATATGGCACCAGGTTATTCATTCATCATGAATTAGATGTATATCTGCTCTTGCTGCTTGGCTCTTCTGAGATAGCATGTTCCTATCTTTTCTATGATCAGGCTGTGCCACAGCCCTTCTGATTCTTTGAGTTACCCTCTGCCTTTTAATAAATGTATTTTTCAGTCTGAGGTAGAATGCATCTAGAAATGCATATAGAATGATAGAATGGCAACACCCAAATAATCCAAATGATAAAGCTAAGGAAAACACAACATATTCTGAAAGCATGATGTTGGAGGCAGAGGCAGGCTTTGGCAAAGGTCTTGCCTTAAATTAATTAGAACCCTT
Organism: Leopardus geoffroyi; assembly: GCF_018350155.1. Classification (NCBI taxonomy): domain Eukaryota; kingdom Metazoa; phylum Chordata; class Mammalia; order Carnivora; family Felidae; genus Leopardus; species Leopardus geoffroyi. Next base: position 123,019,028 of record NC_059328.1, on the reverse strand, counting down.
ATCAAAGGAGTGATCAGGTTGTTTTCCAAAAATTCCGTACTAGGTCAGTTGTTTACATGTGGCATCCATTCCCTTCATGGATTGGTTTCTTTAGCATATACTGCACTTGCACTATAGACTTCATGACACTATGGAATCTGGTTATCTGGCATCATTTGAATTTGGGAAATTTGTTCAGAGTTCCAAATTAAAAAGTTAATTTGCTAAGGAATGCTTAGGTATTAGGCACTTTATATATTGTGGCATTTTTGTCATTACAGTAATTCCAGAAGATAATTTTATCTGCATTTTTATGTTACAAAGAACTTGAAGTTCAAATAGGCAAGAAATACTGAGCTTATAAATAAAGGATTTGGATAAGAACCTAGTTTTCCTGGATGGCAAAGCTTGTACTCCTCTGTACCAACAGAAGCTACTTTCCAGACACCAGTAACCAGTTTTTTTTTATAATACTCAGAAAAATTTTAATTGTTCATCTAACAACATTTGACAACCAATAAGCTCTTCTGTATTTTCTGGTATTTTTAATAATGGTAGTTCTGCAAGGTGTGTTTCATACAGGGTTTTTAAAATATTGTACATGCATATATGCAGACAGCATGCATACATATATGCACACACACAGAGCTCTGATTTTACAGGCCAATTTTTTTTAATATGAAATTTATTGTCAAATTGGTTTCCATACAACACCCAGCGTTCATCCCAAAAGGTGCCCTCCTCAATACCCATCACCCACCCTCCCCTCCCTCCCACCCCCCATCAACACTCACTTTGTTCTCAGTTTTTAAGAGTCTCTTATGCTTTGGCTCTCTCCCTCTCTAACCTCTTTTTATTTCTTCCCCTCCCCCATGGACTTCTGTTAAGTTTCTCAGGATCCACATAAGAGTGAAAACATATGGTATCTGTCTTTCTCTGTATGACTTATTTCACTTAGCATAACACTCTCCAGTTCCATCCACGTTGCTACAAAAGGCCATATTTCATTCTTTCTCATTGCCACGTAGTATTTCATTGTGTATATAAACCACAATTTCTTTATCCATTCATCAGCTGGTGGACATGTAGGCTCTTTCCATAATTTGGCTATTGTTGAAAGTGCTGCTGTAAACTTTGGGGTAAAAGTGCCCCTATGCATCAGCACTCCTGTATCCCTTGAGTAAATTCCTAGCAGTGCTGTTGCTGGGTCATAAGGTAGATCTATTTTTAATTTTTTGAGGAACTTCCATACTCATCCTAGCATAATAGAGGAGTATCTGGTTATCAGAAAGAATAAGGATAACATGAATATTTTCCATAACTATTCTTGCAGTTCAGGGTGGTTTCTGGGCAATAAGCAAAGGCTGAGAGAGAAATAGAGAGCAGGATTGGTTCTGAAAGAGACAGTGTCAAGGAGGAAGGAGTTGTAAAGACTAGGGTTTTTTGCTTAAAATTCCTGGAGGATAGTCTACCCTCTTTGTCTTCCTCATGTTGGCCTATGGGGGCAGGAAGAAAGGGAGAGGAGTCTGACCCTTTGTTATATGTTAAGTTTAACACCGCCCCCCGCCACACACACACACAGTGGTATGTTGAAATCCTAATTCCTGTGAATAAGATCCTACTGGGAAATACAGTCTTTGCAGATGCAGTCAAGTTCAGTGAGGTCATTAGGGTGTGCCCTAGTGAAATCTGACTAGCATTCCTGTGGAAGGAGGAGAACACTATGTGAGGCAGAGACACATGGGGAGGAGATGGTCATGTGAAGACAGAGATAGGAGTGATGCTACCACAAGCCAAGCGACACCTGAGGCCACAAGGAAGTAGAAGAAGCAAAGAATGACCCTCCCCTAGAGGCCTGAAGAGAGAATGACCTTGCCAATACCTTGATTTTAGTTATCTGTCTACCATAATCGTGAGAGAATAAACTATTGTTTTCATCCACCAGTCTATGTTCCTTTGTGACAGCAGCCCTAAGAAACTGATGATGCACTCCTCATCAGTGTCTGGTCCTCACCCACTCTTCATTCTGGACTCTTCTCTGTACCTACCGAAGCATTAAGGAAGAGTCTGAGGCATCAACAGCCCAAGACAAAAGGGAAAAGAAAGATCTAGTCACCATCAAAAGGAAAGATTATTGTGGACACAGAAGAGATATCTGGAATCCACCTTACCCAGTCCAGTGACATACAGATCAAGGCAGATGTGATGACTCTCCAAGATTTTATATATATATATATATATATATATATATATATATATATATACACACACACACACACACACACATACATACACACACACATACATGTGTATATATATGTATATAAATATGTGTATATATATGTGTGTATAATATGTGTGTATATGTATATATATATACTAGGGTTTTTAATTGTTTTTTTGAACTTGCTTTTGTGGTCTCTATATCAAGGCATGATACATCAATGTAGGTAAGTTAATATTGCCCAAAACACTGAGCAGATCTGTGTTTAGAAACATGGCAAAACCCAACTTTTATTTATAGATGGGTTCTACGATACTTACTAGTGATTTCCCACCCCTCTCCATGAAGACAACAAACTATATTGTAAGTTTATAGATGAATAGGAGAGGACCTTTGCTTTAATATTAAATGGGCTTTGCTTTAATATAAAAAAAAAATCATATCCAAACCTGAAGTTTGGATGAAAATGGAAAAACGTAATTTAACTTGTAAAGTTAATAAAAGTAAAGGCCAGTTAGATGGTATTTTTAAATCTTGAAAAAACATAACTATTTTAGAAATAATCAAGGAGAACACTATAGAACAGATTGTAGTTTTCAACAAAAATTCTATTGCTGAGGGTTTTGTTTCAGAACAAACGTACCCCATATCAAATACAGTAAAACCTTGTTTCATGAGCATAATTCATTCCAGAGACATGCTTTTAATCCAAAGCACCTGTATATCAAAGCAGATTTCCCCATAAGAAATCATGGAAACTCAGATGATTCGTTCCACAACCCAAAAATATTCATATAAACATGATTACCGTATGACACATGATACTGTACAATGATACTGTAATATAATACAAATAATAAAATACAAAATATACAGAAAAATAAATAAATTAACCTGCACTTACCTTTGAAAACCTTCGTGGCTGGTGTGAGGGAGACATGAAAGAAGAGGGTTATTGTGTAGGATAGCTTTCACTATCACCAATGGAAGTTGACACAGTACAGTATTAATAAACTGTTGTCATATTGCCAGTTTCATTAAATACAGTATAAGGCTCAGAGGAAAGGGTATATATCTGCAGGAAGCCTGACCTAGAATGAAGCAAAGCATTCCTAAGCTCACTCTTGTATGGAAAAGCAAAGGACTGTCCGTTGGAGCTTTGAAGTGACAAAAAATACACTAGTGCTAGTTGTGGGCACCTTCCAACATTCTGAAAAATCACTGATTTCTGCCAAACACTGTGGCCTGAGACAGAACATCTGAGCATGGGAGATAGTCACCCACAATTTCTCAATGAGAGAGAGAGAGAAAGGAGCCATTGGCTCACTTGTGATCGTGTGATGTTCAGCATCATGGACTACTCATATTGCAAGACATCGCTCATTTTCCAAGTTAAAATTTATTAGAAATGTTTGCTTATCTTACAGAACACTCACAGCCCAAGGTTTTACTCTACATCATAATTCTGACCAAGGAGATGCCACTAAGGCATAGATACAATTATTACAATCACTATTCAAAAACAGCAGTATATATTTCAAATTCTGTAAAATGTATATCCTGTAAAAATCTTTTGAGAGATGGTTGAATGAAGAATCTAAAGTTCAGGCTCCCAAGCTGCCCTTTTGAGTTTGGTATCCTCTGCAACCAAGTAGCCATGAAACTCTGTGACTGCTTCCTTATCCATAAAATAAACATTATACAATCTACTTGGTTTGCTCAACTGTAAAATATGTGGTTGTAAGGATTAAATGATTGAATACTTATAAACATGTAAAACACCAAGTTTTATAGTGCCAATAGAAGGCAGTTGATAAATACTAGCTTTCGATAATGATGTCCTCTATGAGTAGGATTGCTGATTCAGGTCTTGTTTCTTGTGGTGATGGGTTCTTGGTCTTGTCCCCATGTAGTTTAAGACTGAGGGTAATAAGCATTTTAAGGCACAAAGTTTTAGAATATAGATGAAAGAAAGGATAGCTCTGGTGGAGAAGAACCTAAGACACTTCCTGAAGATGGTGGCATTTGAACTGGTCTTAAAGCAAACTGAGAATTATCTGAGTTTGGGATCCATACAAGGATTAGCACAACCAAAGCACAGAACAGTGTAAAGATTCTGGATTGGCTGAGTATAGGATATATAAGATCAATGATTGGATGTGTACATAGCTAGAAAATTCTGATGGCAGGCATGTCTTACTGAGGAGTCTGAAGCTTACTTCTGTGACCAACAGAGAGTCATAGAAGATGTCTGAACAAGGAGTGACAAAATTATAGCTTCCAGAGTAAAAAAACAAAATCAGTATATCTAAGTAGACTATACTGGAGGCATGGTAGGATACAGAAAGACCAATTTGGAAACTATTTTCAACAATCAAATGAGAGACAAAATCAGTGAAAACTGAATTGTGGTTGAACTTGTCATTGGAAAGAGTAATGATTTGCAGATATCAGAGGTAGGGATGACTGGACCTAAGACTGGCACAGGATTATCAGGAAGGGGGCAGTTCTAAGCAGGAGCAGGAGAGGATGTTAAATAAAGGAAACTGTCTACACTTGGAAATAAATTTGAAATGGAAGCAGTTATTCAGAGAATGAAGGTTAAGAAAAGATTTTCCCTATAGGGGAGGGTGGGCAAAGTATGGCCTACTGGCCAAATTCTGCCTGCTGCCTGTTTCTATAAAGTTATATTGGAACAGAGTTACTCTCATCAGTTTGTATTTTGTCTGTGGCTGCTTTTGTGCTATAAGAGCAGAGTGGAGTAGCTCATCCACAGAGCAACAAAACCTAAAATAGTCACTCTCTAGACCTTTACAGAAGACATTTGCTGACTCCTTATCAGGAATACCATAATATTAAGGTAAATTTCAGAAATTGAATTGGCTCATGGAACCTCATTACTCTTCCTTTTTGGGGTATATTGGAAATCGCTTCTGAAATGTTGAAGCCTTTAATTAGGGACTTGGGAACCAGTGTTTTTAAAAGAAACACTTGGAGGATAAATTTGTTTCATACCATCATTTTCTACTTTGATGACAAAAGACGGCCACATAAACCTATGTAATAACAGATTTTTTTGTTCCACTAGAGGGAGAAAAAGAGAAGAAAGGCATTACCAGGTTATTTTAATTAAGTCATCGAATTTTTTTTTTAAATGTTTGTTTATTTATTTTGAGAGAGAGAGAGTGTGAGAATATGTATGAGCAGGGAATGAGCAGAGAAAGGAAGAGAGAGAATCCTAAGCAGGCTCTACACTGTCAGCATATAGCTCAGTGTGGGACTCAATCCCCCAAACTGGGAGACCATGACCTGAACTAAAATCAAGAGTCGGATTCTCAACCGACTGAGCCACCCAGGTGCTCCATGGCATTTTTTAATGAAACCTGAACTCTAGTCTGTGTAGGTGAATGCATACAGAGCATAAAGAAATGGATGGCATGGTGATTGCCCTTCAGGAATTTCTAAATCTCCAAGAGCAAAATGTCCATATATGAAAAACATGAAAATAATATAAGCACTATTGACTATACCAAACGAGAATTAATGTGAGAGTTAATTTCCATTTCTTGACTTCTTTCCTTTTTTCCTTAGGAGTAGGGACAAACACACATGTCCACAGCAACTAAAGAATGTTTTGAAAATCCAAACATTTTAAACACAAATCCTGATATGTGGTTTCTCTTGAAATATCACAACGGCTGGCAACACTGGGCTCATTGACTTACCAATGCGGGAGCTCCCTGGAGCTGAGTGGTAACTGCCCCTTCATGTGGGAAATATGCTCTTTTGTTCACACAATTCCTATCATTCCTTCTTATGTCAGGATGCAGGAGATTCATTTATTTATACAGTAGCCGCCCTCCCCCCCGTTTACCTACAAGGGATCTGTTCCAAGACGCATGCCTGTGGATGCCTGCAACCACAGATAGTACTAAACCCTATATATACTGTTTTCTTCCTTTCTATATATATCTAGGATAAAGTTTACTTTATAAATTCAGAAAGAGATAAACAACAACAATAATAAAATCAATCCATTATAACAATAAGCTGTAATAAAAATGGTGTGAAAGTACTCTCTCTCAAAATGCTGTCCTGTGGTCATCCTTCTCGTGATGCTGTGAGATGATAAAATGCCTACATAATGACATGCAGTGAGGGGAATGGCCCCGGCACTGTGATGTGGGGTTAGGCTACCATCAACTTCCTGAAGGATCACCTGCTTCCAGACCATAGTTGAAGGGGGTGAGTGAAAACAAAGAAAGTGAAATTGTGAATAAGGGGAGATTAATGCATTAGTCACTGGATTTTCGAAGCACTTGAGTTGCAACCCTTGATTTATAAGCATTGTAGCCTTCCTATTGGTGACTAGCAGGAGAGAAGAAAGCCCCTGATGATGTGCCTGCTGTCACTTCTTTGACTACTTTTTTGTCATCTTGTGTTACGTCTTCATTTTATCTTTTATTTCTGACTCTTGTTTTCCACCAGAAGGAAACTGACCAAAGAAAATTGGACAACTGCCTCTCTTCCCCACTCTCCATTTCCTTTCCTCTTTCCCTCTCTCTCCTCCTATTTTCTCTTGTTCTGATCCTTTACCCAAATGTCTTGTGAAATGCCAATAAAAATAACTACGGTGACACATAGCTCAATAGATGTCCCCGGGGCTCAAAGAGCAGAGTCCTCTTTGGCTTCATCCACTGGGTTCTGTTTCTGCTGAGCCAAGTGCATTTAATTCACTCATTCATTTGCTCTGACCCCATTATCAGTCTTTTCCCCCCTCCTTCCTCTGCTCCTAGGGCAGAAAAATCAATATATATTTTTAGCAATTTTAAAAGGGAATTTAAAAAATCAGTCAAAGAAATGAGGGAATGAAGCCCTAAATGGGCAAGTGACCTGCCCATAGCTACAGAGTTCAGGCATGAACAATCTCTCCTCAGAAGAGAGAAGCCTCCAGGACTTGTTGTGTCTGGACTTAATGTGTCTGGAGCCCATTCTGGTTGCAGAGAAAAGGAGAAAGTCTTCCAGAGGGCTGTGGAAGGTGGGCTGGAGAATAATGCTAGAAAAAATGTCCAGCACATCTGTCTTCCTTTGTATTTGATGAGCAGATTCCAAAGGAGCCAGGAGACACATTGTGGTTTAAAACTTTAGATAAGGAGTCAAAGCAAAGTGCTCAAGGCATTTTCCAGGGACAAGATGAAAATGAAAATGGAAATGAGTATCATAAGGAGCAAGGTGCTATTATCCTTCTCCAGCTACCTCATGCCCCTTCATCATTTAAGCCTAAAATGAATAAAAAATCAGAAAAGCAAAGCTTAACTCACCAGTGGCACATTGTCCCCGAAATGCAAGTCGAAACATAAAAGGGTTTTCCTGGGCTAATCACAACATATATATGAGGTATGCATATATACCATAGAGTTCTGAATAATTTTCTTGGCCATCTGAGAGTAAAGGTTGAGTAAAGGAGTGTCCCCTCTTTCTCTCAAGCAACTGAAACATAAATAACAGAGAGATGGAGGGAGAGTCAGTAAGACTGTCCTTTCTCATCCCCAGTCTCAGGCATTTAGATGTAAGTCACACACTCACAGTATTATTCCTCTAGGATGCATCTTACCTGACAGCTTTCCTTTAAGAATAATAAACTATGGGGGCGCCTGGGTGGCGCAGTCGGTTAAGCGTCCGACTTCAGCCAGGTCACGATCTCGCGGTCCGTGAGTTCGAGCCCCGCGTCGGGCTCTGGGCTGATGGCTCAGAGCCTGGAGCCTGTTTCCGATTCTGTGTCTCCCTCTCTCTCTGCCCCTCCCCCGTTCATGCTCTGTCTCTCTCTGTCCCAAAAATAAATAAACATTGAAAAAAAAATTAAAAAAAAAAAAAAAAGAATAATAAACTATGTTCTTCACTAGTAAAAATAAGTCTTTAGTCTGGCTTTGTTTTATCAGTTGTTTATTCTTTGTAAAGGTGGTAAATATGAGATCTTTTATTTAAGGGCCATCACAAGGAATCTGAGACATAAACACTGTACTTTTTGAATGTGAAGTTACCAACGTCACCTACAGGGTACATTTTCCGTTACTTAGCTGCATTCACTTGTGCTGATAGAGAAGCATTTGTTGCAGATAGCCCACAGCACACATTAGCATATAGGCAAATGTAAAGCATTTGTAATTATAAAGTATATAGAACAACATAAGCTTATGAGTATGTTTAATTGTTCTAAGGAAAAAACCTGTAAAACCATTGCTAGGTCAAGAAATAGCACATTTTTGGAAAAATATGGACTCTTCGTGGGTTTACATGCTATCTCATGCAGTAATGCTCTCTTCTCTGGATCATTCCAACTATAGTGCATGAACTTATGAGCCCAGTGTGTGTCTAGTATTGTTCGTGACTACTACAATCTACCTTGGTTATTTTACTGTTACCAAAAATATTACTTTGACTTTGCGTTTCTACGACAACTTTGCTAGGGAACTTTTTCCCCATTCAAACACTGGGTTATTTAATTTAGCTAATGCATCTCCTTGAGAACTTGCTCTAAACTGGTGCCACTCAAATTGTGGTCCATCAGTGAGGAGCTGTAAAGTTAGTTACTAGCCTGCTATGAAACTGACTATACAGTTTGTGAGTAAGCTTTTAAAATATTTATGGCAATTTGTCAAAGAAATTTTATGACTCTTGAATCTAGTAATAAAAAAAAATGGGCCTTGTTTTTTGTATGTCATTTTTATTTCATTTTTCTAGAAATTCATTTTTATACTATTTTATGAAAGTATATATCCATGAAAAATTGGAAGTAAAACAAAATGAAACAAGCAAAAATCTGGCCCGGCACCAAGACGGTTTGGGAATCACTGCTGTAAACAAACAGAAAGTGCTTGCAGAACACTTTCACTTAGTACAGCCTGTGAGAAACAGGTACCTTGAGCATCCAAAATTCTCCAGTAGGTCAATGAGAATTTTCCAGTCTGAGCAGAAAACCTTGACATGCAAACCATGTCTTTTATGAAGACTCCGCTTCCAGAAAGAATGGACTACTTTATTTGTTTTTACCAAGGTCCTCTGTGCCTCAGGACAATCCCCATCAGTAGTCATGAAAAATGACAAGGTTAACATCGCTATGTAAACAAAAAGATTCATCTCAACACTGCTTTTCATAGCAAAAATATTGAAAACACAAAAACTCCAAAAACCAAGTGATTAGTATACTAATTTATGGTGCATACAATGATGGTACATCCCTGATCATTCAAAAATGCTTGTGGTAAAAGAATCATTTGTCATGGGCATTCTAAATAATGTGCCAGGGAAAATATTTCAGGTTCAAAGGAATATATTTAGCATGATAAATTTTGGTAAAGAAAATGTGTAGAGATACACATACACAAAAAAATAGTGTCCATAATTATCCTTGAGTGGTAGGGCTGTTATTTTTCTTTAGAATTTTCCTTTGTGCATTCCCATGTTTTGTATCAAATACGCTTTTGTAAAAAAAAAAAAAAAATGTTTAAAATACATGAAAAAAATGGAATGGGTAGAGCAGCTGGGACAGTTTGTAAGAAAAATAGGACCATTTAGGAAGATAAAGAGTCAAGCAGTCCAAAAAAGATGTGATGAAAGCAAAGTTTGTGGGAGGCTGAGTGGAGAAGAGGAAGGTAATTTGTGCAATGACACCAGAATTTTGGAAGCTGTTTAAAAAAAAAAATGGTGACTGGACTCTACTTCAGACTATATAAACGAGTATTCGGGAGAGGAGCAGGCATCTTTAGTTTTAACACCTCCCCAGGTGGTCCCAATACTTTCTGGGTTTCAGAGCCATTGGGGTAGATGCCAATTCTACCAAATTCTACCAAATCAGTCCATGTTGTCTAGCTGGCTCTCAGGAACTGAGGTTGCATTATTCCAAAGCACAAAACTAAAAGGGAGGGATAGCCCTCTCCCAAAAGCCTTTTTCCCCTCAGTCCTGGTGGCCTACATAAGTCTGTGGATAATGTGTGTGTAATTACAAGCTTTGGAAACACCAGTTGAAATAATCTAAGCATTCTGAATATTAAAAGCTAATTCTTTAATGAGATAAAGCTATGATCTGGAAGTTGAATGGAGTGATTGCTTTGGGGTATACAGAGCTGCATCTAAGTCAATCCTCTTGAAAATGTTAATTAGCACCAAACAAAGAACAATGGAAGCCTTTGCATTCTTCCTTGGAGACCAAGATTGGGACAAGTCATTTTGCATGTGAGCAGAATGTGGAAATGGCAAAGAGATTTAAATAACAAATTTTAATAGGTTTCATCCCACTGGGAGAGACACTTTTGACTGTCTATGACCTGTACCAATTATCATGATTCTCCCCACCGGCTGACCATAATTTTAATAACTAATCAAACTCAGCCTGCAGGTTCTGTGAAATGCCAAATTTGTACAGGCACTTTTGCTAGTTACAAAGCTAGTACTTGCTACCTGACCTTTTTACAATTTCTCCAACTACTTATTCACACTCCAGCCACCTGTTTAAATGCTCAGTGGTGATTTGGTCCTTATTGATCCCAGGCCGCTACCTGTTTGGGCTGAGAAATGACCTTCTGTGGACATCGGCAGTGGGGGGGTGGGGGTGCTGCCCTGCTGTGAGAAGAATTCCAAAAGAAGCTTGGTTGGGAATTTATTGCAGATCTAAAAAGGTGGCTAGTGCAGGTTCCTGTAGTGAAATAAGATACAGTTAAGTCCCTGGCTGTTGTCTAGGCCCAAGCAAGTTACAAGGGGGATTAACCAATGAGTCAGCCTGAGATCATGAGAGCAACCAGACTGAAATATGTGCCTCGGACTTTTAGATTTCCACACAGCAACCTCTGTCCACTTTTTCATGCATTTCCTCACTTCTTAGATAGTAACTTACATGTTTGTACTTTGGGCTAAAAACCTCATTGAAATCCCGTTCACTTCTCTTCCCTGATATGGCATTAGCATCCTCGACTCAATGCCGGTGCTTCTAAAACTTTAATGTGCTAACCAATCACCTGAGGATTTTGTTAAAATGCAGATTGTGAATAGGTCAATAGGTTTGGCATGAGGGCTGAGATCTGAACTTCTAACATGCTCCCGGGTTGCGCCTCTGCTATTGTGCCAGACCACACTATGAGTCTCAAGGCCTCCACTATGGTTTTCACACATTAGTGTGCGTTACAGGCTTGTTCAAACTCAGACTGCTGGATCCTTTTCCTGAGTTTATGATTCAGAGGTGTGGGCTAGGGCCAAGAATTTGCATTTCTAATAAATGCCCAGATGATACCGATGGTTAGGGTCCACACTTTGAGAACCCCTGCCTTGGACTATGCTGTTCCCAGCTGAATTCAGCTGTAAATTTTCAGGAAGACAGGTGGACACCCCTTCCCCTGATCAAGTGCTCCTCCCTCCTCCTCTTTTGGCAGTTTATTCAGGGATGACAATGGAAAGATAATAATCTTCTTATTCTTCAGCTATCTGTAAAATAGAAAGAAAGGGAAGGCCTCCCAGCCTTTTAGATAGACAGCGAAGTGCTACAGCAACAGAGAAGAATGAGAAAATGAAACAACGCACAAGAAAATCCGGAAACCACTCTGATCAAAGCTTGGAAGGAAAAACTGATAGATGGCATGTCTCTAGCCATAGTCGTTTGTCAATCTGTGCCATCCATGTCTGCTTAGCAATCATCCTGTACCGACTCATGCCTGAGCTTAGACTCAGACTCTGTTGCCTAGAGCTGCATAGAAAAAAACAACACAGGGTGCCTAGGTGACTCAGTCAGTTAAGCAACCAACTTCAGCCCAGGTTATGATCTCGCCGTTCATGTGTTCAAGCCCCACGTTGGGATCTGCACTGACAGCTCAGAGCCTGAAGCCTGCTTTGGATTCTGCGTGTTCGCATTTCTCTGCCCCTTCCCGACTCGTGCTCTTTCTCTCAAAAATAAATAAAAACATTAAAAAAATTAAAAAAAAAAGAAAAGAACATCACCATTGCCTACTGTGTCAGAGTTGAAAGAGACCAAACCCAAGGCGCTGTCCATAGCAGAGCTTCTCACACACTTGGAGGATGGCTAAAGCACAGATAGTTTGTCTGGGATGGGGCAAGAGCACTGTATTTCTACTGCACAGTTCACAGGTGCTCCTAAAGCTGCTGGTCCCAGACTACACTTAGAGAACCACTGTTTTAAGGGATAGATTTAAAGAACACTCCTGTTTCACTTGCTCCTGTTTTTTCTACCAATTAAGAAAAGACAGACAAGGAAATGAAAATGTTACTTTTGCTAATGAAGCTGATACTGGCGAATATGATGTAGGCATTATGTCGACAATGACTTTCATGAGACAGAGCCCCAGAATTAGATGAGTGCACCCGTTCACAAGCAGCGCTGAACCCCACCAGCAACCCCTTATGAGGAGGACCTGCCCCTACAAAATGGATAGAGCAAAGAAGCAAAGCAGAATGCATGCTTCCTGCAAGCAGCTAGCTCCTGAAGAAAACAAAGAGAAAAAGATTACTGAGCAGACTCCGTTCTTCCCATCAATCAGGTGAATCACTCATCACTCCCAAAGGAAGGATATTCTATGAGAGAATAGAAAGAGACCAGGAATGATGAGCTAATGGATGTCCTATTTCTGCAAACAGAAGTGAGTGATTAATTAGTAGTCTCCCCACCCCTTCCCCCTGAAAAAAGCCTAAGTGTCAAGTTTACCAATCCACTCTCATCTCAAATGTCAGGTTAATGTTCTCCTCACCCTGCAGTATTTAATTAGTGACTAAATTGAGTTCAAATTCTATGCTTTCTTAGTCTAATCTCTCTGAGCCTCAGTTTACCATCTACATAATGGGGATGGTATGATAAATCACCAGAGACTATTGTGAAAATAAAGCAAGATACCACTTTATATCTAGGAGGGACTCTTTATGGCAATTTTCCTTCTCATCCTTCTTTCTTCATCCTTTAGCCTTGTGACTTAATACAATGAAATATTTCATATTTTACTTGACCTTGAAGAACTTGTAATCTTGAGGAAAAAGGCACAAATATGGCAATGTAAAATGCAGCATAAGACAATATATTAGATGTCTAAAAAGAGATTAGCATGAAGACTAAAGGAAATAGTGTGAAATTCCTAATGGTAATACTTAGTACCTAAGTAGTTTCTCAATTCAAGATTTAAAATAAAAAAAAAAAAAATATATATATATATATATATATATATATATATATATATATAGTTCTGGGGGTGCCTGGGTGGCTCAGTTGTTTACGTGACTGACTCTTGGTTTCAGCTCAGGTCATGATTTCAGGGTTCATGAGTTCAAGCCCTGTATAGGAGGCTCTGATAGCACTGATAGCCACGGAGCCTGCTTGGGATTTTCTGTCTCCTTGTCTCTCTGCCCCTCCCCTGCCCTCTCAAAAAATACACAAACTTTAAAAATTTATAAAAATTATAGTTCAGACTACAAGATGGGGAAGGGGAGCTAGAACAATCCTGTGGCACTTCCATTGGTGCTACATCATGGCTTTGGCTCCAGCAGGAAAGGCAGGCTGTTAACAGCAGGAGAGGAAAAGGACATGGCAGGAATGTTGTAGGAACGGAGAGCTGCATGGGCAGAGGCTTGGCACAAAGCATCTAGGGGCCAGAGAGATAGACGGCCGGGCTTGGATGGGGTGGCCGTTCACTCTCCTCACGACCAGATCTAGTTCCAAGCCAATCACTAGATTTAGCAGGTCTCCAGCCCAAGTTTTTTATATCCGTCGCCTGTGCAGGTTGCCAGAACGGAGAACACAAGTAGCAGTAATTTCTCTGCCTTTCATATGTGATGTTTCAATTGATTTGAATGTCTGGACTACTCTCAAAGTCTGGAGAGCAAGCGGTCCATTGTCTGCTTGAGCATAGTTCTTTTTCTTTCTTTAAATCATTGATTCTCAACCTTGGCTGCATATTAACATCACCTGGGAGCATTAAAAATAGTAGAAATCCCCCGAGTCTACCCCAAATCAACGAAATTAAAATCTCAGAGAGTGGAGCCTGGCATCTGTATTTGTTTTAAAAGTTCCCCAGATAATTGTAATTTACAGCCTGAGTCAGGAAAGTCTGTTTGAGGCCAAGGTGGTCTGCTCCCGTGTGTAGAGGTGACATTTCTCTCATTGATTTTTCTCAGGAATGATTATGAAACAATTAACAACAATTAACCAGACTGTGAGTATCCGGTGGCTAAGAACAACACTTGCATGAAATTATGAAATAAAATAACAAAGGAAAACATGTTTTTCAAATATAAACTGGGGTTTGACTTCCAAGAAAAATAAATAAGTCCTGCAAACAAACTGTATTTAAAGAATTAGTTAAATTTCATGTTAGTAAATTATATAAGTTATTTAAAAAAACATGGAGGATACAGTAACAACTTAATAAAAATATCAGTGTGACTATTTCAGTTTGGATTACATCATTTCATGTATATTTATCTTTTTTTAATGATATAATGGGATTAATTGGATGTTTTTGTTGATAAAGTGGTAAGTCGTTTAAATAAATATATTGGTGAAATATTATTTTAGATATAAAATTGGACTGGGAAACATCTGTCTTGGTGCTCATTCTCTCTCTTTTTTTATCACATTTATTCATTCATTTATTCATTCACTCCTTCATTCCACAAAGATGTATCGAATCCCCTCCTTTGGGTACCCAGCACTGGACTAGGAAATTGTTACAATATTTGTGATTAACATGGATTAGGTTTTTGACCTGTTGGTATTTACAATTTGATGGAAGAAAGGTAGTAAGTAAGGAAACAAATGATAGGTTGTATTAAGTGCTATGAGGGAAAGAAACAAGATATCGTGATTGGGAAAACTGTGCTGGAAAATAGGAGTCTCTACTGAGATAGAATCTCAACGTCCTCTCCTCCCTTCTGAGTCAAGGATAGTGTGAGGTGATGTCAGTTGTGGGACAATGGAGCTGCAAGGCACAGGGAGCAGAAGCAAGGGCAGACAGTGTGTTCAAGTCTCTGAAAGGAATACGTGCCAGAATGTTGTCACAGCATGCATTCATTATTATTTCTTTTATTGTACCACTGTATTCTTTATATCTTTTGTGTGCCTTTTTCCCCTCCTTTTGACATCAATTGAAGTTGATATTTGTTGAGTATTTGCCATGTGGTAAGAGTTAAGATAGGCTCTGAGGATGCAAGGACAAAAGAAAGAGACATCTGGAAGGAGGAAAAATTGTGATGTAAGAGAGGTGTTGCTTACAAGATATAGAGGTGTGTTGGTTCAGGAAAAGGCAAAGGAACATGTCTAGCATTATTTGAGGACCTGCAGAATTAAGCAGGAATTCATCCATGAGAAGGACTTTGTAGACTCTGGGGAATCAGGGTCAGGATCCAAGGTTGTTTGGTTGACAACAGTTGAAGTTGGAAAAGAAAAATGCATGCGTGTAAATATAAACAAAAATATTATTTAAACCTAGGTAAGAAAATTGGAGAACCACCTCAGTTCAGCTCTCCGTATTTGTTACCCAATATGAGTGCTTCAGAATACGTTAGAGTCAGAGCTGATTTCACAGTGGTTCTCAATACCACCTGCATATTATAGTGACCCAGGGAGCATCATCAAAGCCCTGGGGTCTCAGCTCTACAACAGGCAATAAATCCAAATTTCTATGGAGTAGGGCCAGGGGACAACACTGGGAATTGGGAACAAATTTAAGAAAGATTATAAATCACCAATCTCCATAAAATGTCAACCCAAGATGATAAAATGGCACGAACACAATGTCTCCCTCAAGCTATTCTTTCCTAAACTCTCTTTCCATCCCTAATTGTCAGACATTCAGAAATTTCTAAGCACAGTCTCATGATGTCTTTTTTTTTTTTTTTTTGGTCTTGAAACACCACTTTTTTTTTCCTGACTGGGAAAATTTGACTCATCATTTAAGAATAAGTTCCAATATTATGTCTTAAGTGAAACATTTATTCATAGTCCTAGGAAAAATTAATTGTTCCTTGGCAAAACAGTATGAGAAGAGATCTGTTGCAGTACCTCTTACCCAGGTCATCATGTGAATACTTTACATATCAGATGGTAACCTTCTCAAAGGGTTAGTCATAGTAGAATGCATAGCACCTGGCTTGGGGTCTGCAATATATTGTCTTGAATGTGTGGAGAAGGGAAGGAGGGAAAGAGGGGAGGACACAAGTAAATAAGAATGAATAAAAATTGCACAGTGGGATGCCTTTGGCAGCCAGAGGGGTGCAGGTACCAGGGACCTCAGGGAAAAGGGTATAAAAAGAAAAAAATAGATATGCCAGAAAGACTTTAATTATGTAAGTACTTCCAACATTTGAAACTTATTTTTAGCTTGAAAATGCTTTCTTCAAATAAACTCTTATTAAGTGATCCAATGTATAACAGATGTTGAGAATTCTCAAAGTGGGACTCTCAGACCAATAGCATCTTGGAACTTGTCAGAAATGCAAATTTTCACAACATACCTTAGGTCTCCCAAACCAGCAGATCTTGGGATGGAACTCAGCCTTCTGCTCTTAGATGTTTTTCCAGGTGTTGCTGATGTGTGGCTGTATGGTGAGGCAGGAGAGCAGTGGGATTACTTTGGTTGAAGTCAACAGCTCACCATCCCCACACTCTGTTGAAGTCACAGGTCACACACCCATTTTGGTTTTGCAGGGACCCTCTACATAAAGTCCCTAAATTCTTACAGAAAGAAATCTAATCAGCTGGGCTTGTAGGTTCAGATCCTCTTCTGTGTCAAATACGATTCTCAGTGTGGCCTGACTCCAGATGGTTCTCTGCACATGTACTTCAAGAGGAGTTTTTTTTTTTTTTTTTAAGTTTATTTATTCACTTGAGAGAGACAGAGGCAGTGAGAGTGGGGCAGGGGCAGAGAGAGAAGGAGACAGAGAATTCCAAGCAAGCTCCATACCACCAGCTCAGAGCCCAACTTGGGGCTCAAATTCACAAAATTGTGAGATCATGACCTAAGCTAAAAGCAAGAGTCAGATACTTTAACTGACTGAGTCATCCAGGCACCCCCAGAGGAGTCATTTCTATTGATTAGTTTTAGATCTAGATTTTGTCGATTCATACAACTACATATCTAATTATTACCAGAACTTTAGCCTGAAAAAAAATCAGTTAAAGCAGTTGCCATTTTAATACACACAGCCAGTTCAACACTGCACACTTTGTACCAAACAGTGTCTTCGTAATATTGTAACCTTCGTGACTGGCCATCCACACTTCTTTTTTTTTTTTTTTTTTTTTTTTCAATATATGAAGTTTATTGTCAAATTGGTTTCCATACAACACCCAGTGCTCATCCCAAAAGGTGCCCTCCTCAATACCCATCACCCACCCTCCCCTCCCTCAGAGCTCACCAAACTCCACATCCGAAAAACAATCCAGTGAAGAAATGGGCAGAAAACATGAATAGACACTTCTCTAAAGAAGACATCCAGATGGCCAACAGGCACATGAAAAGATGCTCCACACTTCTGCAGGTAACTTAGATATAGCATATGCCGAGCAAATCCCCAGGTTTCCATTTTAGTGAATCACATGTTAGACAGTTGAAGTCCTTATTCTGAGAAGCAGTCTAATCTGAGGATTTTTTTCCTACTCTACTTAAGAATTCATAGCTGCGTTAATTTAGCATCCCTCCTCATTACATGGCTTCTGAGTAAGTTATATAGTAATGATGAATGATAAATCAGATGGCCAGGCCTATATTACCCATGACATTTTAATAGTATTAATCTGGGATAGCTTTTAATTGTCCATTCTACAGTCTTTAATGCTAAGAAGATATAGATGTTTCTATTATTCTAATTGTATTTCAAATAAATGTATGGGCTCAGATTTTCCCTCTAACCCTGTAAAAAATAAGGCTAAATTAGAGATGTCTCTATGCATGAAAAATGAATTATTTTACAGCAAAACCTTGATTAATCACACTGGAACCTAGCAGAAACCTCAATTAACTGTACATTGTCTGCACTTGGCTTGTCAGAAAATGACATAAGGGATAGGAAAATAAAGTTTCATCATGAAATTTAAAAAATTTTTCAAAAAACTTTCAAGGCAACCTCCCTAAGCCTTTAATCTAGTTAAGTGACAGTTGTTCAGATAACCTTGTGATCCAGTAAGATTTTCAGTTATAAAACAAAAAGTCAATTATTTTCAAAGGCTCCATTTGCAAGACAAGAAATGGACTAATGCATTTTCAAAAGAGTTTCACCAGGACTATTGAGACAAATTGGGTTAATTTCTAAGTTATCAAAAAGACCACTTTCCAAGTGTTCTACTCAATCAAACTTTTATTACACTAACTGCATATATTGATCACATTTAAGAGAAAGAGGGAATCACCCAGAAAGGTAAAATTTCAAGATAATTAATGCCTTCCATATGAAGCACCAAATATTTGTAAATAAGTCAATTTGGTTGTGGTCAAACTGTGACCTGATTCAACTGGAAAGCGCTTGTTTTATGTGTTACTGATGGCATCAGTCTCATTCATAAGAGAATAGTTGATACGGTAGTAACAAGACTATAAAATATTCTTATACTACAGACAATAAAACTCACTATATTTCTTTGTTTCTATAGTAAATAGGTCCAGGCTGTAATCTGTAAATCTTAAAAAGGAAGGAAGGAATGAACGGAAGGAAGGAACGAAAGGAAGGAACGGAAGGAGAGAAGGAGGGAATAAAGGAGGGAAGGAAGGAAGGAAGAAAGAAAGAATGAAAAACATTTTGGTTTTATCTGTAGCTTCCCTTCCTGCTATTTCTGACTGCTACTATGATCTGGAGCAAGATTTTCTGCAAAGTTATTTGGGTCCTAGTCTGCAAGTGGCTCTGTCTGTGCTACTTCACAGCTAGAAGGTTGTGGGGACAAGGCAGGCAATTGGGACCAGAAAAGCAGAGTACAGGAGATTTATAAGCATTTAGGCAGTAGTGTGTCAGAGGCCAGGGAAATAAGTTGAGATCAGGAGTGCAAAATGAGATTTCTAAAGGCTGCAATAGAAAGTACCTGGGAAATTGCCAACCAAAGGGTCAGAATAAAACACAAAGTCAAAGTGCCAGGCAAAATAGTTAGCAACTAAGAGATTTATGGAGATTGAAGCAGATTGAAGAATTTCAAGAGGAGACACAATGTTTGGAATCAGATACAAGGAAAGAACACCAACAGAGAAGCAATTGATAGATCTTACCTTTAGCTTTCATTATTTTTTACATCCTGCATCCACCCACTTCACTCCATCTGTAATATCATCACCCTATACTGAGCTATTCTATCTCTTACATGAACTTTACTGCTATCGAAGTCTTTCTAGATGGTCTCTTGCTGCAGGAGATTCTGTTGCTGTCCCACCCAGGTCCTCTTTACCAGGTAGGGCTGCTAATGGTGGGGAGTTGCATCCTTCCCCTAAGACTTGTTTTAGTGTAGAGGGAAGTAGCAGGGAGACCACAGCCTCTGCTCTGAAGGTATCCTGCAGCCAGCATCTAACTGATACCAATATGCCAAAGGCCAGCTTCCTTGCCTGGAGAGTAGATGCATCTGTGATGCCACCTGTGCTCCAGAGTTCCCTGTAGGAACAGGCTGACTGATACTAGTTAGCAGTTAAACCAGGTCTTCCTTGAGCTTCTAATCTGACTGTATTCCAGTTCCCTCTATTCCTTACTGGTTGTGTTTGGAGTTTACTTACGCCCTACATACTTGTATCCCTCCTTCTTAGGCCCTGCTTCTTGGAAACTTGATTTAAGTAAGATACACTGACTGCACCAGTAAATCTAGTTCTTTAACTTACAGTAATAGCATGATTTGCCAAAATTGTATTTTTAATCTCATTCCAGAGAGAAAAAGTCCACATCATTAAAATGAGTGAAATTTGTATTAAAAAGGAAAAAGGGGCAAAGTCAATTTTTGACTTCGCAGAGATTGGATATTGTGTCTTACTGGATGTGTCTGGAATATGTTTGAGGAACTCTCTGAAAATGAGCAAATACATAAAACTGAGAAAATGAAGGTACTTTAGAAAGAAAAAGGATTTTTTTTTAAAGAAGTGAAGCAGAGGAACTAACAATTCTTGTTGGCTACTTTGACTTTTTCTTAGGTACATCATATTCATGAACTTTGTCACAATGATTCAGTTTTTTGTTGATTTCCTTGACCACTGAGGCTCTTTATGACTTAAGAAACTTGCTCAAGATCATATAACTACAAAGTCTTAAGCTGTCCTTTAAACCAAGGTATCTAATTCTGAGCCCTTTGTACAATCCCTCCACCAATGTATTTCAAAGAGCATTCTAAGGAGCATTGGACTGGGGGAAATGCATAGGAAAAAAAGAAGGAAGGGTAATTTTAGTGATTTATGTGAATTTGGAAAACACTACATGTTATATCCTTGTTGGGAGTAATTCTCCCTATGTGTCTCATATTTTCATACATTCTTCTGAACAAAAGCATTTTAAGAATTTAAGAATGTCAATGTAAGAATGTTTGTATGGGGAGACATTCCAAGAGAGTAACGTAGAAATGCTTCCCTCTCCTCCCTGGCCAGATTTGCTTATATTTCTGGTTAATAAAGGTAATGTCCCTTTCTGTAGGGGAGGATAGATGGGTTTGCTAGCAGTTCTCTTGTAAGATTAGGGGTTGCCTAAGCTCGGTGTTCCTCTGATGTGACACAGACAACTGGGCCCTCCAGGCATCACCCCTGTGGAACTTGGGAAGCCAGAAGGACCCAGGAAAGCATGGAGCTCATGTCATCTGCTGCAATGATAATAATACATGGTTTAAATCCATTGTCTCTTTATTAGCCAAATCTGTGGAAGTCTGAAAGCCAGCCTAGCAGCCTCCTGACATGCTACTTCATAGGAACTGCATGACCACTTAAAAACCCCCTTCCTAGGGATTCCAAACTCCAAGAAAGTGCTCTAAGAAGTGTTCTAATAGGGAAACACATTTATTTTCTCTTTTCCCTAATGTAACTAGTTTTCTTCTATCGCACATTGATATGGAATTCAGCCCCATGGTGACAGAAAGGCAAAGAGCAGTGCTAGTTTGGAGGCTCAGAACTAACATTATGCTAGCTGCCACTTTCTGTCTTACTTGAAGTTTGATTCTCCCCTTCCAAGCACAAACAGAGGAATTCAAAAAGCAGCTGCTACGCCTTCTTTGAGTCACTGCTTTTATTTGCTTTTCCTGTATCAACTACCTTTCTGGTTTTAATTACATGGCTTGGCACATTCTTGAAGTCAGGATAAATTCCTAACAGGGATTTTCTCCTCTTAAATGGCAGCTGTGGAGGAGGCCTTAAACATTAGATCAAGAATCTACCTGGATGTCTCTGCTTCCACATCTTTTCTTCTGCTTACTCTAATTGCTATGCAGTACTATCTAACCTCTCAAAGAGAATCTGACTTTCTTCTCCCTCCTGTTGCATTCCTCACTATAATGGTATAAACAACTAAGAAACTGGAATAATGTGATGTGAACTCTTCTCAAAGCCCGTCTGAGAATTCTGCAAGAAGAACTACCAAGTAATAAAAAAGAACTCAGCTGGAAATATACATTGGAAAAATAAATTGGAAGATGGCTTTAAATGCTTTTGAGTGGTCCCAAGGAATATAAAAGGAAGCAGAATACAAAAAAAATGATAAACAAAACTTTCAGGGCTGACTCAATAAGTAGCTCTTAAAATAGCTGTGAGTTTGCCTCCTAACACCCAGCAGGCTGCCAATAACTAGACAGACAAATCGAACAATTAGATGTTATGAGGCAGCATCAGAACAGATCCATAACATAACATCCTGAGAGGAGCCTTAACCGTTGTCTGAATAAAAATGGTGCTAGGCACAAGAGATTGTTCCTGACCTGCACAAAATAGTGGGAAAACTCTTATGAAATGCATTCCTTTATTGAGCATCTGTGATGTGTCTGATGGTCTGATGTGTACTAAGGATGCTGAGATGAGAGACACAGATATTTCCAAAATCCAGAGGAGGAAACAGATGAATAAAATAGTTAATAAAGTACAGTTTGGTAAGCATTATGAAAGCAATGCATATATGTGTTGTTGGGAGATCAGGAAAAAGGCATTTCACCCAGATATGGGATATATGAAGGGGCTGAGTCCTGATATGAATCTTTCTCAATTGGTAGAAATTTTTCGGGTAAAAAAAATCAAAGAATAGACCTTCTAGGAAACGGTCGTGGTGTGTTCAAGGGCATCAGGCTATGAAAGGGCTGGTGCTTTTGGAGATACTGCAGGCCACTCTGAGTGTAGTGTTGCAAACACATGAGGAAAGATTCAGAAATAAATCTGGAGATCGGGAAGAGGCAAAATCATGAAAGGTCTTTTGTGCGATACTCAGTGACTTGGGATTTCATCTGGAGAGTTAAGAAGAAACCACTGTCATGGTTTACAGTCAGGCAGTCAGGTATCACTCTTTCTTCCTCTTATGACCTTCAGAGGGCGCTAACACTAGCTAGCTGAACAGCTCACTCAGTTTATAGATCAAAGTATACACTTCTTTATTTTTTTAAGTTTATTTATTTTTGAGAGAGAGATAATATGAATGAATGAATGAATGAATGAATGAATCCCAAGCAGGCTCTAAGCTGTCAGTGCAGAGCTGGACATGGGACTCCAGCTCATGAACCACGAGATCATGACCTGGGCTAAAATCAAGAGTTGATGTTTAACCAACTGCACCACCCAGATACCCTGTACACTTGTGATAAAATGAATTCTAAAGTTGGTTAAGCTGCTTTTGAACACAGTGTTTCTGTTTCTTGACCTAATTTATATTTTTCTCCTTATTTAAATTGTTTCTACAAGTAAAGATTATAGTTTCTGTGCTTTACAAAGACTAAAAAACACTAAGGAAACTGCATGCTCAATTATATATGGTAAGTTACAATCAGAAAAAAAAATGGCAGTGTTAATAAAGAATCCTGAAAACCAAAGAAAGGATCTTGTTTAATTGGCACATTTATAATGCCACATATCCCAGCGGCAGTGGAAATGAGAAGGGGAAAATTGGCAGCAGATACCTTAGGATTTGGCATATGTGTGGACTCTGGCCAACTAATGCATTTCAGCCAAACCTGAGAATGGCAGCCCCCTGCACCTCCTCCTTCCTCTTCCTCTTCCTGTGGATTATTCTCTCAGGTGGTGTCATCCTTGTCCCTCTCTGGTAAGATCCTGGATCCTGACTGTTCTTTCCTTTATATTGTTTCCACAGACCTAGCTTTTTTTTGCAGAAAGACATTTTAAAATCTGGAACACTCCACAGATCACATCAAATTCCAAAAGCTGTGTTTTATAAGGCTCAAAGACTTGCTTCCTTATGAAACTACCTTTGGTTAATACTGCCTAAATAGTTACTTGGATGCTTCAAACTATAGTACTAAATAGCATTGTGATGAGCATCAAAAATGGTAGGATAGTTTATTTAATCTGAAAAACTGCATATTTTTCTATTATTTATACTGTAGTGCTTGACATATCTCACTGTGTTTTTCATTTCCTTGCAATTGCCAGCCTCCTAAATTGCTATTTTTAAAATCATGTTTCTATTACATTCAGATTTCTTTCTCGACAAGTTACTCTGAGGGGTAAAAAACCCACTTTTGATCTCAATTTTCCTGGCATTAAGATTCATCCATACAATTAAAAACCCTAAAGTTTATGCCTAGAGAGAAACCAGAATTCTTTCAGACTTATTTTATAAGACCAAATTTCCTCAAGTCTATGCCGTTGCTTACTTTTGCCATGTAACTATTTTTTATGGAGCTAGTAAAGTAGAAGTTCTGGCATTTCTGTTCATGATATAAAGGTTTTTTTTATTTTGTAATTAATGGTATTTGTCCACATGAAGGCCAATAGTGCATCAAAATTACCAAAATAAATATGAAAATATGAATAAATATGAAAAAATATTATGAGTTCATTATGTTTATTTTGCCTTAAAAAGTATTGTTGCCACACATGAATAACATTTTGATGTATTAAGAAAGGAATCAACAGTTAAATAAGCCACCAATTACACTGAGTAGGAAAGTATTTCAATCCTCTAGCGATCAGTGAAATACTTTTCGCTTAAATTTTCTATGTATGTGTGTAATTCTAGAGAAGATAAGACTTCATTATACTGAGTATAACAAGAATATTAGAAGAAAAAATGTTATCTGCTATGACCTTGAAAGGTTAGGCTTTTGTAATATAACAAATACACTGTCTAGACAGCAGAGGTGTGATTCTAGCTTTTGAATGAACATGGTTTCAAATGATTTGTCTGTATTGGGTCAGTCATTTCAATCAGGAATCACCAGCTCTATATATTCAGATTAGTCATCTGTAACATGTCACATTTTTATTTTTTTCTTTTGATTTTTATTGTTTCATAGGTAGCCTCATCTTTGACCTTCATCAGCTTTCAAAAATTATGCTTTACAGTTTTGATCTGTTTTTATCACACAGTGATTGTGTTGTTGTGGCAAAATCATACAGATGTGTGTGTTGGGGAGTATGTAGAAAATTTTGTTGTTAAAACACCATAGCTTAATTCCATTTTTTGAAGGGAAGTTTTCTAAAAGAAAGCTGTTTGAATCTGAATCTGATACATCCCAAAGAGGTGATGAATTGAGACCATGTATCTACACTTTTCATTAATGTATTCATTCCTGTGTTTGTTCATCCATTAAGTGCGCATTATTTGATGAACAAAGCACTACTAAGAGGCAACCATAACAACTATGAGAAATGGAACCAAGGACATATGCTTCTGGCAGTAGTACAGAAGACACGCTCAGCAACGCCCTCCTACTACAAAATAAAGATCTTAGGTCAATTGTAACAGCATATATTGTACTAAATTCCTAAAATTTTAGGAAAGGCATTCTCCGATGATCTAGACACACTCACAATAACAATAATTAGCTAAAACTTAGGAAAAAAAATTAATGTTAAGCAATCTGGAAACCCAGAATTCATGCCTGTAAGTTCTGAGATTGGAAACTAATGTGGGAGGGAGGGTCTCATTAAAATGCTGGAAGTGAAACTGAGATCCCTGCATTTGGTTCAGACCCTCAAGAAAGGCTAAAGGGATCCCAAGTCAGCAGCAACTTGTGGCTGCCAGCATGAGAGTCCAAATCCTATCTAGAGGAAATCTTCATTTTTGGCTCTCAGGAATCATACACATTAAATTCAGCCAAATGTGAGCTTATCACAAAATCAAAGTAATGAATATATAAGATATAAACCACCACAGTGGAGAGTCTGCAGAAATAACAAACATATCTAGACTTCCAAGGACTTAAACTAAAATTATTAAATATTGAATATAAAATGATACATATGAAATAGTTAAGGAAATAACAGCTGAAACACAAATATAGCACAGAATGAGAAATTACTATAAACAATTAAACAGTTATGGAAAAGATTCACATAGAACTCTGGAAATCATCATCACTGAAATGATAAACTATTGGTCACTGCAAACCTATCAGAACAGCTAATTTTTTTTTTAAAAAGTGATAATATTAAATACTTGCAAGGATGCAGAGAAACTGTATTTCTCATACATTTCTGGTGGGAATATAAAAGGGTATAGCCACTCTGGAAGACTGTTCATCACCTTACAAAATTAAATATGCAATATCATTTGACCCAGAAATCACATTCTTGGACATTTATCCCTAGAGAAATGAAAACTTATATACACACAAATACCTGCATACAAATATTCACAACAGTTTCACTGGAAACAACCCGAATGTCCTTCAGTAGGTGAATG
This sequence comes from Leopardus geoffroyi, assembly GCF_018350155.1. Classification (NCBI taxonomy): domain Eukaryota; kingdom Metazoa; phylum Chordata; class Mammalia; order Carnivora; family Felidae; genus Leopardus; species Leopardus geoffroyi. The sequence goes on along the minus strand of NC_059328.1, from coordinate 122,992,996 downwards.
GTAGAAAGTTCTGGTATATTCAGGCAATGGAACTGTTCAGCAGGTGTTCTAAATTATATATTATGGAAGGAGAGAAATGATTTAGTAAAGGCTCAAGAGTTAAATGAAAATAGTAGAGAACTTGGTAAGTACATAGTAAATACAGTGTGTATTATATGCCAAGAGGGGCTGATAGATCAGTGTTAGTATTTCAAGTACTTGAATCACTTGGAGTCAGGGCCGTTAACATATTGATTGACTTTAGACATTAGTAAGTCTTTATGATGAACAGTCAGGGTTACCCACTATCTTGATCTGTTTGGTACCATGAAAAAATACCACAAGCTAGATTACTCAAACAACAGAAATTTATGGGGCACCTGGGTGGCTCACTTCGTTAAGCGTCTGATGTCAGCTCAGGCCATGATCTCACAGTTCTTGAGTTCAAGCCCCACATTGGGCTTACTGCTGTCAGCACAGAGCCTGCTCCAGATCCTCTGTCGCTTTCTCTCTGCTCCTTTCCAGGTTTTTCTGTCTCTAAAAAAAAAATAATAATAATAACAATAATAATAATAATAAATAAATAAAAAATAAACAGAAATTTACTTTCTCATAGTTCTGAAGGCTACGTATATATGATCGGCCTGCCAACATGATCAGCTTCTGACAAAGAGTCTCTTCCTGGCTTAAAACAGCTGCTTCGTGGCAGTGTCCTCGCGTGTTAAAGAGAGAAAGAACAAGCTCTCCAGTGTCTCTTTTTATAAGGACACTAATTCCATCATGAGGGATTAAAACACACACATGCGCGCGCACACACACACACACACACACACACACAGAAAACCCTCCGTGTGTGGGATAAAGACAACTAAAAAATTCCTAAACTGAAAGACTTGAAGAAAATAAGCAAAAAGGAAAAGGTAAAGAATATGAAACTAGTGTTAAAAGACTTGGATGATGAATGGATAGGTCTAACACAAGCCTAATGGGTGTCCCAGACAAGTGACACCCTCAGGATCTCATGACTTCATCTAACCCTAACTGCTTCCATCTCCAAATACTATCATACTGGGGATTAGGGATTTAACATATGATTTATAGAAGGGATACAAATATTCAGTGCATAATACCCACTAACATAATTAGAAATAAAGAGAGAAAATGATGTACCTAATAAGGATGAAACTGGGAATACAAAACACTGAAAAGGTATAAAGAACAAAGTATGAATTAATAGCACAGTATTTCTTTAATCTTGTAAGCTATCTTGGGAGAGCAATGATCAAATAAATGCATTGCTTAAATGAATGACAGAGATAACAAATTGAGGAAATAATGCTATCACTGTGGGGTAAAGAGAAAAGATGGCTTCAGGACTGGAGCCTGCAAAATGGGTTGAATTTGAATAGAAAGGGCATTATGTGGAATATCCAGAGCTGATTCTTGGAATCTGATGAAGGGACCTGCATTAGTCTTCTCTTATTGCCACACCAAATCACCACACACTTGGCAGCTTAAGCAACACAAGTGTATTATCTCGCAGTTTCAGAGGTCAGAAGTCTAGAAGACATTGGGCTAAAATCAAGCTATCAGCAGGGCTGTATTCTTTTCTAAAGGCTCAAGGGGAGAATTCATTTCCTGCTCATTAGTATTATTGACAGAATTCAGCTCCTTGCAGCTGGAGGGTCCATGTTCCATTATCTTGCTGGCTGTAAAGTGAAAACCATTCTTACCTTTTCTCTAGAGGCTGCTGCATTGGTTGGCTTCTGGTCTTCTCCTCTGACAGCAAAAGCAGGGGTTTGAGTCCTTTCAAATCATGTTTCTTTGACAGCACGAGGACAGCTTCTCTAATTGCAACAGTTCATGATGTTAGACTACACTCACCTAGATAATTCGGGATACTCTCCCTATCTCAAGGTTCCTCACAATAATCACATCTGCAAAGTCCCTTCTGCAACGTAAAGCAACATGTTCATATTTTGGGGGACTAGGACGTAGACATCCTTGGGAGCTATTATTCCACCTACCACAGGAACATCTGGAAGAAACAGAGGGTCTAATTTAAATGATATAGGATAATGGAGGACTCTGAAAGAGTCAAGATTCTGATACAATTTGATATATAAACAAAGTTCATTGCATTTTAACCAAATCAATTGTATAAAGAGTTTAAATTTTTTCATAAGGGCAGCAGGAAGCCTCTGACATAGTTGAATGCATCAAGAGTAATACCAAATCAAAGTTACATGCTAGAACTCTCTGCTTGCCACTTAGACAATGGATTGAGAGGGAGAAATCTAGAGGACAGAATTGAAATCTAGTTTTAAGGCTTATAGTAAATTAAACTAAAGAGAGGACCATATAAAGAGATAAAAAGCTGTGGCAGAATAAAACATAGGAGTCTGAATCTGAAAACTTGGGGTGCATTAGTGGTTGTTCTGCATTGAGATACTGCCTGTTACAGACTTAGGAATTCTGTGAGCTTATTTTTAAACTGTTGGCAGTTTGAAATCAGCTGTTACAGGAGTAGTTACACCAGGAAATTTGCTAACTCTGTCTCTCAATCTGTCTCTCTTTCTCTCTCTCTCCCCCTCCCACCATTCCTTCCCAGAAACAGAGTGCCAAAGGTAGAGTGATATTGAAAAACCTCACCTTTTAAGCAGGGAAACTAATATTGGCTCAAGATGAAAATGAAGTGGTATGCATGAGGGAGCAAGGTAGACAGAATTGCTAAACTGTTTTGATGCTTTTGCAATCATAAAAAAGGTAGTATGGATCCTGTTAAGATCCTGTGAACAGATCATAGGTAAAATTTTATGTCACTAATAATTTTCAGTAGCTCAAATTCATTCTCATCACTACAGTATGATCTATTTGGATAATTGCAAGTAGAAATATAAATACCTAGGTAAAGGAATATGGTTCCTCATACGTAAACATATACATATGCATACATGCACACACAGTCACACACACAGAGAGGGTTAAGGAAACTTACAAACTTGTCTTGATCTTCCAACTTTCTATTGAGTTAAACAAAAAGAGAGACAAATTGATATTAAAATAATGTTACTGCTATTCTGACAAGCTGATTCAGAAATAAGGATTTAGATCTTTGACCAAAGAAGTTAGCTCACTCTGCCCCTCATTAGACCAAAACAACCACTGATATCATTGTAGGCAATGCTAGAAAACCATTCCTTCCCAACATGAGCAAAGCCTTCTGCCATGTGCAGAGCACCAATGGTCTTCCTTTGTAAGCAGCCTGGTTCGAAAAGACAAAGGGAAAAAAATATCAAAACACATTCATGCCAAATTCCTTCTCTCAAAGCCAGCAAATCAGAAGAGAAGCATCCCTCTTTCTCTGGGGAGCTAGGAGTGTGAGGAGAAGAGAACGACAGAGAATGACTTTAGTGCCATGGTTAAGTGATAGGTGGCTCCCCCATCATGGAGAAAAGGGGGAATTTACATTATGGAAGGGAAAATATCCCAACGATACTATTGTAGTATTATTTTTATTTTAAGAATGACATTAATTTTTATATTAGCATAGAAAGTCACATACATGCTAGTAGTAATGATTGAACTACATGGAGCATGAGTGAGAGAGAAATGACATTTCTGCAATGGTGGTAAGGGTATGAATGGATCCAACTTTTGCAAAAGAAAAATAGTAGTATATTTTACAACCAAAAATATGCTTTCTCCAGGGTGCCTGGGTGGCTCAGTCAGTTAAGCATCTGACTCTTGATCTCGGCTCAGGTCATGATCTCACTGTTCTGTGAGTTTGAGCCCCACATCAGGCTCTGTGCTGACAGCAGGGAGCCTGCTGGGATTCCTTCTCTCCTCTCTCTCTCTGCTCCCCCCACCCCCACTGGTACTGTGTCTCTCACTCTCTCAAAACAAATAAACATTTACAATTTTGTTTAAATATGCTTTCCCCTTGATTAAGCAAGCACACTTGAAGGAGTTTAATTTATATTTAACAAATAAAAACTGAAGGAAGACATAATACTTGCAAGTTTATGTAGTTGGGAAAGGAAGGGAGCATGTGGACTATAAAAGATAGAAAAATCTTTTACATAAGGTATGACTTTGGCCTTGAATAACAATGCCATTCTTTAGCTTGCAATTCCTTTTTTAACCTGGGTCCTGCTTACACCCATTTTGCTGTTTTTCTTTCATCTGTAGGTCATTTCTCCATATGGAATAATCAGGATTTCCAGGAACTACTCACATATTCAAAAATTCTGAAAAAAATAAAGGAAAAAAAAAAAAGCTCTGTCTCAGCATTGTCTCCTTGATAGTCTTTAGCAAGAAATAGTTATAAAACAAATGAAAAAAAAAATGACTATAATAAGAGAAGATGTTTTAGTGTCAGATATCCTAGAGAACTCTGGATATCAATGTTATGTTTAATGTATGTAGTAGTCTAAACAGTTACCCACTATGTTGTGATTTTAGCTGGCAAGTGCCATTCTTCAGAGCTAATTCATTTAGGATATGTTGAGAAAAAATTCTGTGGGCAGCAATAACTGAGGAAAATTGAACGCTTGAAATTTTGTCAGAGAACTGGCTCCACACATCTTATCTATTAACCAAGAGGAAGCTGACAGCTTGTTATATCCTGAACTTGTTTTAGGGAAGATTATGGTTGTGCAGGGCATGGGTCCACCTGCAGTGGTGTGCAGTGTGGCCACCCATGCCAGTGCTCAGGCAGTCATCCGTCCTTCCTCAGAAGTCTGTCCTTCCTCACCTGGACTGCTGCCTTACGGTCACACCACCTGAATATCCCTCATTGTTTGGCCTGTCTGGCTCATCATCTTCCTGATTCAGCAGCCAGAGTTACCAGAGAGAGTCCATCCTCATAAGGATAAATGACTTGAGGAAAACAAAGTCAGTGTTTGGCTTCTTCTTCAAAGAATGCAATAGATTTTGTGAAGATAATATCTTGGATACAAAAAAAGGAGTAATTATTTCTGAAAGGATCTTGTTTTATCTTTAGCGATAGCATCCATATGTCAATAGAGGAAAGGAGACAGAATCTTAACATGCGGGAAAACCCACATTCACTACCACTTGACCTCCTAAGTTGAACTAGAAAGGGGAGTATTCAATTTTTATCCATAGAACACTTCCAAGAATTGCATATTTTTCCAGAGTCATACATAATCTTAATCTGATTTAAGGCTAATAAAAGATTAAACATGTCTGACTTTTAAAAAAATATGTAAGCCCCATGGCCTAAAAATATAGCAAGCACAATTATGAATACTGTGATTTTTCCAAGGAAGCAGATTACTTTTTTTTTTTAATGTTTATTTATTTTCGGTGGGGGGGTGGGGTGGGCAGAGAGAGAGTTGAGACAGAGGATCCGAAGTGGGCTCTGTGCTGACAGCAGAGACCCTGATGCGGGGCTCAAACGCACATGACCTGACCAGAAGTTGGATGCTTACCCGACTAAGCCACCCAGGCGCCCTGAAAGCAGATTACTTTTTATAACGCCCTTCATTCTCAGGCCAATATAGTAAGGTCAATAATAGCTATCAAGTAAGATTAACTATTAAAGAAAATTCTTCATTCTAGAATCTAAATTATCTCTCCTGGTAGAATTCTTTTCTCCCCAATTCTCACATTATATCAGAATTACCCTAATATTCTTTGCTAAGATATGAAATCATCTATTAGAGCAGAGGAACATAAAATTATTTCTAATAACATGTTACCCAAAATTTTTGTCTTACTTATTCTTTTCAAAATAAAATATAAAACGTATTTGACTTAGGCTTTTATAAGAATAGAGGAATGTGTATACCTTGGCTGATAAACAATTATATCATCCTCATTCACAGAATGGGAGATTTTTCTATAAATATTGTACCTTGTGGATTAATTTTCTCTCAGTGTGTGTTTCTTAAGTCTTCCACCTCGTATCTTATTTTCAGCTGAAGCAAGTATTTCTGTACTGATTCAGTTTCATTTTAAGAGGCATGGTAGACCAGAACATTAGGGCCATCTCATGATGGCCAATTCCTAACTTTCCTTAAGAATTCTCTTTTTTTTTTTTTTTTAGCATCTGTTGAGTTTGATGTTAAAATGCTAGAACCAGGTGGTTCTGATCCAGTGACCTTTCCACTTATGTGCCAATATGTCAGCATTACCTGGATGTGAGCAGATACCTAAGTAATGGATTTGATTAACATTATCCTGAAAGTATCATCTCATCTTTTTTTAGATATGAGATAAAACCTAGCTTAGGGTAAGTCTCTTAAGCTAAGGCTTCATTTTCTTTTCTATAAAATGGAAATGACAACACATACCTCATAGGGCTTTAGTAACAATTAAATTATGACATATGGTAAAAGAAGCCAGACAAAAAGCCTACATACCATATAATTTCTTTTATGTGACATCCCTGAAAAGGCAAAACCTTAGGCACAAGTCAGATGGATGCTTTCCAGTGACTGGGAGTACAGGTGGGAAGTCAACTAGTAAGGAGCACAAGCAGAATTTGGGGGATGATATATACTTGTCTTTATCAACTGTTGTGGCAGTTATACAGCTATATACATTTGTCAAACCTCATCATGGACTTTTACTTTATGTAAATTATAACTCAACAAACCTGTTTCTTATTTTTAATGAGCATGTGTAATGAGTTTCACACATAATGCAGGATCAATAAACATTCGTTCTTTCCACACCCTTTCTCCAAAGGAGCTAAGCATAACAGTTCTTAAATTAATGTCCTTTATCTTGCAAGGTATAATTGGAAACCAAAGCAAGCATTTTCATTCTTAGCACATTTCTAAGGCCTTTGCATTTCTCTAAAGAAGCAATGCAGACGCGTGATCTGATTCTAGGAATCTAAACTTACTAAAAAGTCCTTGAAAATCACTACAAAAGCTGAGATCTAAAAACATTCTGAAATCCATATGCAATCAACTGATGGAATAGTCCATAGAGATACAATCTCTACACTTCGTTGCTTGTTTTTGTATCTGCCAATGCGCGTGCACACACACACACACACACACACACACACACACACACATAATCATAAATTAAAAAGTATCAATAACCCAATGTCTAAGAAGAATCGAGTATTTGTATTTATTTATTCAACACATCCACTGTGGGTTTTAATCTGTGCTGGGAGTTAGGGATCCAGGGATGATTATATAGAATTTCTGTCCTTAAGAATCTCATAACTTGGGGCGCCTGGGTGGCGCAGTCGGTTAAGCATCCGACTTCGGCCAGGTCACGATCTCACGGTCCGTGAGTTCGAGCCCCGCGTCAGGCTCTGGGCTGATGGCTCAGAGCCTGGAGCCTGTTTCCGATTCTGTGTCTCCCTCTCTCTCTGCCCCTCCCCCGTTCATGCTCTGTCTCTCTCTGTCCCAAAAATAAATAAACGTTGAAAAAAAAATTTAAAAAAAAAAGAATCTCATAACTTAAAATGATAAAAAGATATATATGGTGAAATTGACACTCTTATGTGAGCCTGAATGGTTTCTAAGCAAGCAAATGGTCTTCATGTACAGCATTCCCTAACCATCCTATCCATAACAGTAAATGGGGCCTTGAGGCTTTGTCTTTATTAACTTGCTTGTTAAAGTGCCCCATATTTGAACTTCTCAAGAGAGGGGGAAAAATAGTAATCTTAAGACATACTTGGCTATTAGAAAAAGGAACAGAATAAAGAGACAGGAGGTTTGGGGTTACTCTGTTAGAGTCAAATAATTTTATTTTAAGAAAAACAAGTATATACCCTAACACTAGCTTTAAATTTTTACTAGAAAATTGAAGAGACTTTTACAAATTATTGAAGTTCAGAAGTTAACTGTGAAGCAGAAATGACTATATTTATCATGATTGCAAATAATGGTATATGCTCTATAAATGCATTGGGAAATTCATTGATGAGCTGGTAATAAATGAACAATAGTGACTGAGTAACATCAATGGGCCAAAGCTTCACAAGAATTTTTTTTTTAATATAGTAGGAACCCTACAAGAGTTAACTTGTTTTCCTGAAACATGAGATTCAACTACTTCTTTGATCTGATGCTAACCTTTATCTCAACTTCATCTCTGTTAACTATGGACAGACCCTGTCTTGAACTCTTCATATAATTTAATTATTTCAAAAATTTTTTGTAGTAGTTATTACTATCATTCCCATTTTAAGGATGAGAAATCTGAATACTAGATAGATCAAGTGACTTACCCAAGATGACACAACCAGTAAGTAAGAGAGATGGAATTTGAACTCAACCAGTCTGGGTCCTGATCCTCACTCTTGACTCTGTAAGATACATTGATATGTTAAGTGCTTAGATAGAGATACAACTATAGGGGAAACATTATGCATCATCTTATTTAGTCCTCAAAACAACTCCATAATTTACTTACTATTATTATCCCAATTTTATATATGTAATGAAATGTCCAAGGAAAGATTTAGTAGTGAGTGGAACATACCAGGAAAATCTACTGCTAGACTTAAAGCCCGTATACTGCTCAAATTGAGATACGCCAATGTAGATATCTAAAAGTCCTTTCTAACCCTGAAATTAACTGATTTTAACTGGGAGTTTTGGGTTTCTGTAGCTGGTAGGGGGTAGACTCAGGTTGGTGACAAGTTTAGAAATGACCTAAAGCCATACACAGAAATTCAAGGATCAGCATTTCTATCCCACTTCTGGGCATTATGGAAATTTTCTTTTATTCTTATCAGCTTCCCTATAATCTTGCTTGAGCTGAGCTTAAACTGAGTAGATTTCAGCCTGCAGGAATATTCTAGCAAGCCAGAGGAGCCTCGTAAATTTTTATTCTCTAAGCAATGTTTCCATGAAGCCTTAGAACTGATTCCCTCTGAGTATATGGCAGCAATAATTAGAAAGGTGTAGCCAGAAAACAGAGAATATTCACATTTCCAACAATTAAAATCACAACACTTTTTGTTTAACCATTTGAATTGCAATCTAAAAACATATCACACAATTAAACACAGTTCATAAATATTGGATACCTCTAGTCTATGCTGTTCTAGGCTTCGGCAATAAAAACAATAATAAGCTGTCTCAGATTTCAAAGAACTACCCTTTAAGGTGACAGAGATATCTAAGTAAATAAATTTACATTCTTGGTAATAAATATACAGAGACACAAGGGAACTGCCCTGAAGGAGACAAAGTTCACTGTGATAGGATGCATAAAGCAGGAGAATTTGGGAATGAAGTCAGAAATGTCTTTCCAGGAGAACTGGAAAATGAGATGGGTTTTGAAGGCAGGATGGGAAAACATACTGATTTAGATAGAGTGATTGATAAAGAGACAAAGTTTCAGAGAAAAAATTAGGTGCACATACATCTTAGTTGTTAGGGACTTTATCTAATTGAGTGAACAACTAGACAACAATTAGCGATCAAAAAGTCCTCCATGATCGATTCCTGGCTACCTCTCCATTTCTGGAAAATTTTCCCATTGCACCATGGGTAAACAACAATGCCCTGGTACATCACACATCCATGCCTTTGGACACATCACTCCTTCTGCTTGAATGGCTTTGGCTACACGGAGAGGGAAAAGACCCACACTCATCCTTAAGGTTGCAGCACTTCAAGTACCTTGTCAACGAAAACTTTCCTGACTTTCATTTCCCAAATTATGGATCATTCTTTCCCTTGTGACATACTTTCATTGCAACAGTTGTTCTCCAACATTATATATATGTATATGTATATACATATGTACCTTTATTGAGAAACCATATATCATACAGCTCACTAATTTAAAGTATACAAGTCATTGGCTTATGGTACATTCACAGAGTTGGACAATCGTGATAGCAATCTAATTTTAGAGTATTTTTATCATCCCAAAAAGAAACCCTATGCCCATTAGCAACCGCTGCTGATTCATCCCCACTCTTGGGCCCTTGGCAGCCATTAATCTTTTTTCTGTCTTTATACATTTGCCAATTTTAGACATTTCACATCAGTGGAATCATACAATATGTGGTCTTTGGTGACTTACTTCACTTAGCATATTTTCAGGGGCTATCCCTGTTGCAGCATGTATCAGTATTTCATCCCTTTTTATGGCTGAATAACATTCTGTTTTATGGCTAGAAAAAAGTTTATCCATTCCTCAGCTGATGGAAATTTAGGTTGTTTCCACTGTTTGGCTGTTATGAGTAATGACACTTTGAGCATTTGAGCATTTGTATACATGTGGGTTTTTTTTTTTTTTAATGCCTGTTTTTTTTTTTTTTTCATGCTAAGCTTTATCTTTTTAAAAAGTTTTTATTGTAATTCTAGTTAGTTAACATACAGTGTTATATTAGTTTCAGATGTACAGTATATTGATTCAACACTTCCATACAACACCCAGCACTCATCACAGCCAGTGCATCTCTGAATTACCTGTAGGGTCATTCTTCCTTTGTCTTGAAGAACAATTCCTGGCCTCTACTGAAAAGGGTTATCCACATTAATCTCCTTATCTAGTGGTCTCCTGGCCGCACCCTAAGTATTCTCATTTTTTGCAATATGAATAGGCTGAGAATTTTCCAAATATTTAAGTTCTGCTTCCTTTTTGCTTAACAATTAATCTTCAAGTTTTTTCTCTATTCTAGTATTTTAGTATAGGTAATCAGGAGCCAAGACTCTATTTCAAAGATTTGCTTAGCAATTTCTTTTGCTAAATATCTAATTTCGTCACAAATGTTCTACCTGTTGGGGCGCCTGGGTGACTCAGTTGGTTAAGTGTCCAACTTCAACTCAGGTCATGATTTCTTGGTTAGTGAGTTCAAGCCCCTCATTGGGCTCTTGTTGATTCTCTCCCCTTCCTCTGCTCTCTCTCTCTCAAAAATAATAAATGAAAATTAAAAAAAAAGTTCTACCTGCTATAAAACACTAGAACATAAATACAATTTAGCCAAGTTCTTTACCACTTTGTAATGAGGTTTGCTTTTCCTCCAGTTTCCAATAGCACATTCTTCCCTTCTGTCTAAGACCTTGTTAGAATGCCTCTTACCATCCATATTTCTTCCAATATTTTGTTCATGGTTCTGTAGGTTTTCTCTAAGAAGATGGAAACTTTCTTTACAGTTCTTTTCCTTCTGAGTTCTCTCCAGAATCACCTTTAAAGGTCCATTCACAACAGTATGGGTTTTTTCTAGAATGTACCTCAAATGCCTCAGTCTCTATCCATTACCTGGTTCCAAAGCAGCTTCCACACTTTTAGACATTTGTTACAGCAACATTCCATTTCTTGGTACCAGGTACCAATTTCTGTTTTAGTCTGTTCAGGCTGTATAACAAAAATACCATAGAGTAGGTGGCTTAAACAACAAATATTTATTTCTCACAGCTCTGGGAATTCCAAGATCAAAGTGCTGGCAGATTTAGTGTCTTGTGAGGATCCTGGATCATAGATGACTGTTCATTCTCTGTGTTCTCACATGAAGAAGAGAAAAGGGAGCTTTCTGGGTACTATTTCATAAGGGCATTAATCCTGTTGATGAGGGTTCCACCCTCATAACATAACCACATCCCAAAGTTTTCACTGCCAGATGTCATCATGTTGGGTATTAGGTTTTAACATAAGAATTTTGGGGGTGGCCATATTCATTCTATAGAAATTTTTAGATCCTCTTTTTTTTTGTTTTTTCAATTGAGTATTGAATTTGGATATATTATTCCTACTAACTCATTTCTTCTAGACAAAAGTTTCAGAAATCAGCAGTTGTCCCATTTCAATCTCTAATGTTAAGCCACTTGCTACAGTCATGGACAGCAAGTAGAGAAGGGGGTTTTACCCGATGCAACTAGCTGGGAAGAGCAGCCATTTCAGAAATGCTAAATGCCTTGTGCTGAAATCCATTATAACAGAACTTGAGAAATAAATGCAAAGTAGTATTTGAATCCTCATCTCAAAGCTGCAATCAGTAATAAATATGAAACCAACAGCAGCAAATATTTAAATGACAACTTTATATCTCTTTAAATGCAATATAATGTCCTGACTATATGGTAATGACATCATTAAACAGAAATGCCTTGATCTTCAGTACCAAGATATTTTATAGTAACTTCTGCCAAGTGACACCCCCCAAAAGCTCCATGTCCTTTAACTAGACTCCTGTTCACCCATCATTTGGGTGACAAGGTCTGCCTGAAAAATTGTAGGGTAGTGGTAAAGCATGGTCTTTAGTCTCAATAATCTGAAGATATGAATTTGAATATTTCTTGTCTTTTATTAGTTACTTAACATTGCTTGGTTTCAGATTTAATACCTTTAAAATGGGAATAATAATGTTCATCTTGAGAGTAAGATAATCAAATAAACTATATTACTTATAAGATGTCCTTATAATTCAATAAGATATTGATATCATCATTATCACCATCAATCATCATCTTCATCATCATCATCATCATATTTAAGTAATATTAAGGGATTATGTTTGTAACAGTAGACTAAGTCTTATCCTAGGTTCAGTGGATCATAGTTGATTTTCACAATGCAAGACGCTAAAGTGTACTACCCATGAGAAAGTTTCCCTTTGTGTGTGTGTGTGTGTGTGTGTGTGTGTGTGTGTGTGTGTTTTGAGTGAAAAAAATAATGTGAGTGACATCGGTATGGTTGGGATTATATAATGTGATTTAACCAAATAACAATATTCAAAAATATCTACTGAGTCATATAACAATAGTTGCACTGGATAAATCCATAACAACTCCAAGTTTTGATGGCTTAATATAAAAAGGATTTATTTCCTATTCATGTTATAGTTGATTTAAGATACATGGGGGAGGTGGGGTAGGTTGGTTCTGCTCCATGCAATTATTTAGGGTTTCAGGCTTATTCTGTCTAATGGCTTTGTTAAGCTCTAGAGTCTTGGAGTGTCCCACTGGACCTGCTTTGATCAAACTGGGAGATGAAAAGAGAAAATATCATAAAGGATGACACAGGAGAGTGCAGGAACCAGGCCTGAAAGTGGTATGGGCCAATTTCATGCAATTCCTATTGGTCTCAACTTGGCACATGGCAGCACCTAATCCCAAAGCAGACCAGAACCTGGAGGCCACATATATGTTTAGGTGGAAAACATAATGGAAATTTGGTATTGCCAGCAGCCTCTGCCACAGGGTTCTAACATATTAAAACAAATTATGAATTTAATTGAATGAAAGACAATGTATAATTTAATAGTGTCACAATCATTTGTAGCACTTATAAAATTGATGTATAATCTATTCTCCCCTTTCTTATACAAGTAAAAATTAGCAGCACTTTGATGATGGTCTTCTAATTAGTATATACCTCTGGGGAACGTCAAGATAAAAGACTTAGTTTTCTCTCCTGAATGTACATGTGGAGATTAAATGCTCTTCATGTGAATGAGGAACTCTATTTCATAAAGATGAAGCTAGGTTCTCACAAGAAAAACAGAACAGAAGCAACCAGACCCTTCTCAGGATCTTTCTCTAGAGATAGAGATGATGATGAGAGAGAGAGAGAGAGAGAGAGAGAGAGAGAGAGAGAGAGAGATGGTCCAGAATGACATTAAGTGTTAACAAAATGACAACTTTCTCTCTGGGATTTAGCTGAGGTCCATGGCAGCTTCTCATCAAGGTTGTAGCATACCTAGGGCATCAGAGGTCTCCCAGTTTCCTTAGAGGGTCTTTTTGTCTTTTTATCTTATAAAAGTTGAACTCATGACTGAATACTACTAATTTTTGGCAGGGTCCAATCTAATATCAGTTTACACTTTACATCCCATCATAAGTCCAACTTGACCTTACTTGCCATTTGATTCTATGGCCTGTTTATAACATGTTTTGCTCGGTGATAATCACCCCCTTACCATATCCTGGCATTAGGGATGTCCAGAACTGAGCTAGAATCATCTGATAGCACTCTGGAATTCTGTCAGTACTATTATTTCATCAAGTGGAATTTAGCCATTCACACTTTTGTGACCATGGTTATCAGTAATTCCAAAACTATTTCCTTATGAGGGTATCATGAGAAAGAGGGAGGGAGAGAGGGAGGAAGAAAGGGAGGGAGGAAGGAAGGAAGGAAAGAAAACATAAAGATAAGGAAAGAACAGAAGGAAGGAAGGAAAAAGGAAAGATCTGTCCTGACTAATTCAAGGAAATCAAATGCAGATGATACTGCTGTGATAACATAGGAGGTTTTTGTCACCAAACTCCATCAACCATTTTTAAAGTTTTACTTTGAGGAAACAAAACAAGTGGCAAACTGTCATACTTCATTTTTTCCCCCATGGAAACTTCTTTATATATGACTTGTATATTCCTTAGAAAATACAGTTCCTTGGAAAATGTAAAAGACATAATTAGTCAAAGTGAGCACCAACCTAAGTGGCAATCTAATTCCAGAAGTTGGAGTTCAGAATTATTTAATGCTTTAGGATACAGGAGACAATTTGGTTTTAAGATATATACTAAAAGACAATATGTTGATATATCAAAACAAAAATTAGCTGGTTGCTGTTCTTAATTCCATTAAATTTTCAATGTTTACTGTTACCTTAACACACCACTAAATTTTGCATATACTTATTTAAATGCCAGATTTCTCAAGAAAGATGCTTTGGTGTTTGAAGGGTATTATTATTTTCATTATTAGAAATTTTGTTAAACTATATTCAAGTAAGATGTCTTAAATGCTTACAGAATTGATTGGTGAATTTATCAACATAAAAAGAAGGACATTTTAAATTAATAGACTTCCTGGTTAAATTACTTTAATACGTTTTTATTTTGACTTGGTCTGAATGAGAATTTTGCATATGTTGAGGGTAGATATGAGACACTCTTGAAGTCAAGAACATTACAGTGTTATTGGGAAGATTATTCTGTTGAGTGCCATTTGTCAGTTACTGAGAATATAATGGCGAATGAAACACTTAATTTACATGTGATTGTCTTGTCTCTCCTTCTAGGATAGAAGTTTCAGAAGGCAGGGGATGTGTAATATACTTTTTCCTTTTTTTAACCACTCTAAGATTCCCATAAAATGCCATATATTTGTAGCCAACAAACAATAGTTGAATAAAATTAAAAAGAAAATAAGTGAATAAACACAAAATAACTTTTTACAGAGAGGGATATCAGTACCAAAAAACTTCCATTCTCCCAGTGAAATGTCTCTGCATGTACAGTTTGGAGGCAAACAGTTCTGGTTTTTCTAAATCTTCTTAATACATGGCTGTTATCAGTTTGCTGTATAGATGATTGTAAAAGCTCACAGAGGCAAGTTGCTTTTAGCTGTGAATCTTCAAATACTTGAATGTTTCCAAATGAATTAAAAGTGCTGTTAGAAATGTCGGTAAGTGATTATCCATGGGCTGTGGGATTCATGACTTACTATTTATTTATGCATTTATTCATTTATCTTTGTGCAAAGGGAAACAGGTATACTCACTGTTTGTGACACATGGTGCAGGTGTATGAAAAGATTCATTGGTAGCAATTTCAGAGCACATGATACAGAAACTCGTATTGTTTTTCCATCAAGAAATAGTCTGGAACCAGCAGACTTCAACATACTGTGAAAAGCATCTGGGAGAGAAAACCCTGCCACTGTGATCTTCTGCCCACGTAGAAAGTAGGGAAGCAGGGAACATCTAGGTAAATAAAATAATGGAAGCATCTTGCCAAAGAAAATGACCTTTTCAAAAAGGGTCAAATATCATGAGCTCAGTCTATGGGATCTGCCTGTTGTTCCATTGATTTATGTCAGATCTGCAGAGCCAGCTTCTCATTCAACTACCGAAAGAGAGAAGGTAACAAGGGTCCAAGGCCACTCACATTTGCCTCCTCCTGTGCATCTTCCAAATTCTCCATAATCCTTATGTATCATTTTCTTAATAAAATAGAATTGTTTTTTTTTTAATTTTTTTTTCAACGTTTATTTATTATTGGGACAGAGAGAGACAGAGCATGAACGGGGGAGGGTCAGAGAGAGAGAGGGAGACACAGAATCGGAAACAGGCTCCAGGCTCTGAGCCATCAGCCCAGAGCCTGACGCGGGGCTCGAACTCACGGACCGTGAGATCGTGACCTGGCTGAAGTCGGACGCTTAACCGACTGCGCCACCCAGGCGCCCCTAGAATTGTTTTTTTTTTAATGTTTATTTATTTTGAAGGAGAGAGAGACAGAATGTGAGCGGGGGAGGGGCAGAGAGAGGGAGACACAGAATCGGAAGCAGGCTCCCGGCTTCAAGCTGTCAGCACACAGCTGACGCAGGGCTGGAACTCACAAACCATGAGTTCATGACCTGAGCCAAAGTCGGATGCTCAACCGACTGAGCCACCCAGGCGCCCTCATAGAATTTTTTTTTTTTAATAAGGCACATTAAATCTTATATCGTACTTTTACTCTTCAAATACCTTTTACAAATGCATCCTCCCATTTTATCCTTAGAACTACCTTCTAAAGTAGCCCTAAACAAGTGTTATTCCTGATTCACAGCTGAAGAAAGTAAAGAAATTAAAGTGGCACGAAGTCAGTCACTTCTTCAAAGTCATCTCAGGAAGCTACACCTAAGCCTACTAAATTGTGTGTATGTATGAGTGTGTGTGTGTGTGTCTGTGTCTGTGTATGACCATACCACAATTCTTTATACTTACCTTTGGCTGTGGCAAAAAGTCAGTCAGAGAAGAAAATTCCTTCGAATTAGATTATTGAGTTTATAGAATCTGAAGTCACCCTTTTGAGTAGGGAAGAAAAATAACAGTTTTACTGACTGCTTCTGAGGGGACATGGGAACCAAATGGTCAATTGAGTGCAGTTGTTATCAACACCAGTTTAACTTCTCTTTTTATTTTATTGTCACATTTACAGATTTAGAGCATTCAGAGCCATGGGAAAACACATTATGCAAGAGTAAGTAATTAAGTGGGTAGTGACTATAGTAGCATTTTATGTTAACTGCATCCTTAAAGTAAATGTTACCATATCCCAGCTTTTCTGGAGAATAATTTCAGTGGTTTCAATTAGCTTGTTTCAGTAATTTCACATGATGCACCCCACATAGTAGAATGGAAAGAAGAGAGTGAGAACCAGTGGACATCAGCTTGCAAACACTCGTGAGCTTTCTGGTCATAAGAAGAGGGAAGGACCATGCTCTCCCCTGTCATTTCTACCACACAGGGTCTATATAATGATCAAATGAGACAACATTGGTGAAATATGCTATTCCAGAAGCGTAAACCATTTCCTTTACAAGGAAAATTAAAGTACAGATTGGAAACAAAAAGGATCTATGAGCAAAATCATTAAAATTAAAAGCTAGTTTAGGAAGGATTTAAAGAAATTTAATGATGTAATATAAAAACGAAATTAAAGCCTTTAAAAGTAAACAAGATTTGAAAAGACCCTTAACTCAGTGATTGGAAGTGTAAAATTGCATCCGGGGAAAAATGGTAAAAAGAAAGTTAATTGAAAAAAGGAAGGTGCTTAAAGAGAAAAAGCTCAACCCTGGTGATAGAACACACCAAAACCACAGCAAAAATAAGCATTTCAGAACAAAAATCTACACCAGAAAAAAATCATAGTTAAATCACAAAGGCAACTATTGTTCTTCTTTCATTTACTCAACAGTACTGACTAAAAGCAGGGGTGAAACAAAAGTAAGTGAAAACAATTTGGCTGCCCTCATGGAGCTTCCTTTACTGAGGCAGGAAACAGATGTTAAATAGCTACACACATACACATAAAATACATGCATCTGGCATTGCTCTTGTGCCACTTAAAATACCCCCATCCTTCCTCTTCTCGAGGCACTGCTGTCGCAACAGATTGGTGACTATTTGTACCAGTTGCTCTCAGGTGCAAGGTGGCAGCACTTTGCACTTATACACGCACAAGCCCAGGGCAGGACACTTGATGCCTATAGGGCCATTCTTGATCCAAAGGTGGTGTGGTGCTGGTGTGGAAATTCTGAGAGATGTTCTACAAAGCTTCTCAGAAGGCCCCCTGGGATCAAGAACCTCCTGTAGTGAAGGGCAAAGTGATAAAGTAGCATTATCTTGGCTTTCTTTCCTTTTCAAATCTCCCTTCTATCACTCACTTTACAGATAAGAATGATCAGGGTTCAGATAGGTTATGTAATTTACTCAATGTCACCTTGTTTATAAGGAAAAACAACACTTGGTCTTAAGTGCCTTGCTTCAGAACTTGAGTCAGTTTAAATTTTTTTCTTCTTCTATCTGTCCCTAAGTAGGCCTTCCTTTCTCCCTCCCCTCTGATAACTTTAAGACATTTGTGCCCCTTCTTATGTGAAGATATCAGTAGTGATCGCTTATTATAACCCTTTCAAGCATGTCCATTTGGAAAAATATTACTCCAGAGGGTGGAAGTTTAATCCAAAGGAGCTGATCTCTAGTGAGAACTCCAGGCATTTTCATTCCTGAAACTGGTCAAGTCTTTTCTTCCCCCAAACTCATAATGACAGTATGTAGATGGCCCCTCAGGTAGTTCCACACAGGTACTGATAAAGCCTCCCTGGTAATAACAATTAAGAATAATAGTCACTCCCATCTTGGGTTGGTTTCAAGTACATCAATAGAACAACTTATAGAACTGTCATATTTTAGGGAAAATTGCAGAAAACAGTGTTTCCAGTCATTTGCTAACTGAGCCAGAAATTATAATGGCATGCCAAATTAGACTGAGCTGTAAAAGGAAGGTATTCACATTATTCTTCTCTGCCCTCACAATATGCGTAAGAAGCTGAAAAGGCAGTAATTTTTTTTCTTTTTCTTTTCTTCTTCCTTCTCCTCCTTCCCTTCCTCCTCCTCCTCCTTCTTCCTTCTACCTTCTTCCTTGCTAAACTTTTTCAAGATTTTTTCCACTCTAGGAGATAGATTTTTGCTTCATTTATTTTCCTTTGCATCCAATCCCCTTACAGCTACAGTAACTCTGTCACCCTGTAGAGCAAGTGGGATTGGGCTCCTTTCTGGTTACTGAATGGTTGAAAGAAATACATGACTGAACTCTTTAATCACACCTCATCCCTCCCCATTGTGTTTTGAGTCTTATGTGTTTTTTAAAGTTCTTAAAAATAGACAGCATGCTGCTCTTTTGGGAGAGATGATGGAAATAGGGAACCTGTTGTTTTTGTTTTTTGGGGTTTTTTCCTCTAAAGTTTCCCCTTGCCAAAGTTGCTGCCTGGTCTGGTGTGAGAAACACTGTCTCTAACTATGGAGGTGTCCTTTTCCCTGTTAGTATGTACATTGCTGGAAGCTCTGTCCTTGACCAAGTCCCACTGCCTCCTGCTAAGAAAGGGCCTCTTTCATGCAGGCAAGAGGACTGTAACTGAGGGAGGGATGTTAGATACCATCTTTGAGCCTCATGAATGGCACAGACATAGCCAGTTCCTTAAATAAAAAACCAGAAACACACCTCTCAGTTTATGAGCATTTGTGTTGCCACATCACAATACTTGAACTCAAAAGTATTTATTGAGAATTTACCCTAGAGATAATCCACAGGGCCCTGGGAGTTCAGCAATGAATAAAATGGAATCCTGTCCCTAAGAGATTTCAGTCTAAGGAGCTAAAGAATTTGTAGACTGGGATTTGAAAATTCAGAATGCATTTTGCTTTATTAATGCCATTATGTGTGGGATCTAGTTTTTCCATAGTAACCTATAAAAGGTGCCTTAAACAATAAAGAAATTAAATAAACTGCTAAGGAGAATTTAAGCCTAAATTCTATATTCTGGCAGGAATAAATAGATGGAAGAAGGTAATCCCATTTTCTTTTCCTGAACTCAAGGCCAATAAGCAAGATTTAAAATGATAGTTTGTCTCAGCACACAAAGCCCTAATTTCATTTTCAACTACCTCCTTCCTTCTTTCTTATGCTAATACACTTGCCCCAGAGCTCCTATTTGGAGAACAAGACCAGTAGCTTCATGATACAAAATTGCTGTTCTCCTTCTTTCTAGCAAAGCCTCCAATTTTCACATAGTAGTTTGTCTCAGCTGTGCATTAGGGGAAAATAAGCTGATTAAGCTAAATCACTCTATAATATGAATGACAGAACCTTTGTTCTCCTAGAGATATTAGCGTTTAAGTGTAAATTCTCCTTCATTTAACTTTTTACCTCAATGATTCTCGAACTTCTGTGAGAGACATCATACTCCTTTGGAAGGAAACACATTTTCAAGGACTTCTGAAAATATATCTATGCATCCTCAAGAGTAAGAGGATAATAGTTGGAGAAGCACTGCTCTGTTTCACTGAATCTCAAGGCAGGGAAGTGTGGAGCAAGGAGGAAGATGTCTGTCAAGATAGTGAGGCATGTGGAAATTGGGCCAGCATGTAGTTTGAAAAGATTTAAGCAATAATGAGGTGTAACCTCATGTTTAGAAAAAAAGCCACAGTTTCTGTAATCCAGATTATATAAAGTAAAATTTTGTTTTATAAATCATAGAGAACATGCAGAAAAATATTGCCACAATTCTCAGGTAAGAAAGTGTCTCTTTAGAGGTTCATTCCAGAACCTCCAGATGTTTGATCATATAAGAAATGACATGAGCCAGTCTTGAGCACCCATCTGGTTACTGATAGCTTAGTTCATATCAAAGTGAGGTGAATTGGAAAAGCCCAGAAGAACCAAATGGCACTGTGGTATTTGGTTAAGAAACCCACCTGGACCAGCTCTGGCCAGGACTCTAGAAAGTTGGGTTCCCAGATTCTCCATCTTTTCAGATATGTTCCCTTGAACCATTTTATCCACACAAAAGAAATAATCCAGACCACTCTCATGGTGGCCATGGCATTTATTCAACAGTATACTGAACATCTATGTACCAAGCATAGTTCTAGGAACTGAGGATACATCCTCTTCTTTCTCCTGGGGTTCCCAGATAAAGCAGAGTGTCAGATGATGATAGGTACTGTGAAGAAAATGAAGCATAATAAAAGTGATATGATAGGAAATGACAAGGGTAAGAGTAGGTGATTGTTTTAATTTGCCTTGTAGTTGGGGAACTCTGAGGGGCTGACACTTGAGCCCAGGTTGAATGACAAGAACCTAGCCCTGCAGAGAACAGGAGACAGAATTCCCGGTACAGGATACAGCAAGCACAGAGGCATGGCAACAGGAAAGAGTTTGGACTATAGAAACAGAGAGAAGGCCATGTGAATGATAGAGAGTAACAATGGTGAGACAGGCAAAAGCTGAAGCTTTGTAGGTTCCAGAAAGCAATCTCATTTTCATTCCAAATGAGATTATTCTGCAGTGGGCAGACATGGGAGAGTTCTTAGTAGGAGAGTAGCAGGCCCTACTATTTATAAACAGCCCCTTATAATTAATTAAATGCTTGTACGTCAATGATTGCTCAAATATATGCAGATTCCTTGAGAGAACACATGCCAGAAGACCAGGACGATCTTACTGTTCTAGAAAGTGGTGAAACCAGTGACAAATTCAGCTTTACTGTTCAGGCCACTGTCACCAAGCCATGCAAAGTTCAAGCTACTTTTTGCATGAGCCTGTAAGACTTCTGAGGCCGAAAATTGTCTCTCTACCTATTTAGCATGCACGTTGCAGTTTGTCTAACTATCTTGTGGGCTACCCACTTTACTGTGATCTTCTTTTGGAGTATTTTAATGGATTTTAGAAGAGTGTTAAATCTCTGCTTTGTAAAGCCTTATTCCTATCCTCAAATTATCTTAATTCATTACCTTCTTGCTATGATAGTTTAATTGAGTGTAGGATATAAAGCTAATTTATTTCACATTTTTGCTCTTAATAGTTTTCACTTTCTTTATTGAAAAAGTAATTACTGAATTCTAATACAATAACTGGAAATTACTTTTTCTAATAACACATATTATCCCGTCACCATCTGCAGAAAATAGTTTGAAGTACCCCCAACTTTGGGTTACTGGAAATGAGCTTAAAATTGTTAATGCGGGAAA